>NW_006284838.1:1713138-1755580 GCF_000327345.1 Myotis davidii | reverse complement strand
ATAATCCAGTTGCTTTTTGATGAACAATTTCAGTATGATGTAGATATTTTGACATTTCACCCTTGAATACTGCAGTAAAATCTCCTAGGTTCCTACCTAAACAAAATGTCATTATTATCCCTAAAATTAACTTTAAATCATTAATATTTAATATATATTTTATGTTCAAATTTCTCCACTTGTCCTGAGAACAGTTTATAGACTGGACCTATAAAAGATTATGTACTTATTTGTTATTTAGAAAATATTATTTAATCTAGAATAGTCTTCCCTCCACCTTTTTAATTTTTTCATGTTAATTGAATTTTTGGAAGTTTCAAGAGCATTGTAACATGTTGCATATTCTGACTGTTTCCATGTGATTAGATCTGGTAAATAAACTTCATTTTGAAAATGTTATATAGGTGATGTTATATACTTATTTTTTAAAGAAAGAAGAGCATAAGTAATGTCATATTATTCTATAATCAGGGATGTCAAGTCTAATCACTTTGCTAAACTGGTGACCTATAGAACTCCCTGTTATACATGCATTTTCTCTTTTATAATTAATAAATATTCTTATTTATTAAGAAATATCTGGTTCATGAAAACTTTTACCCATTGTTTTTAGTATCCATTCATCCTTCTTTGAAAACATTTTTGTAAACTAAAATATTTACCCATACATTCTTTTCAGGGATATTAATGAATACTGTCTTCTAAATTTTAAGTGATAATAATACAGAATAACAGGAGTGACATTCCCCTTAACGCAAGAAACATAAAGTCCAGTGGAAAAACAACTATAAATAATTAGGCATAGAATTTAATACATTTTTATGTTTCAGTAAGAGCCAGAAAACAAATAAACATAATATTCTGATAGAAAATAATGATGTGTGGGTATGATTGAGATAGAGTGGTTAGAAAAAATTTTTTTTAAGTTCTCTTTTTAAAAAGTATATTTTTATTGCTTTCAGAGAGGAAGGGAGAGGGAGAGAGCAATACAAACATTAATGATGAAAGAATCATTGGTTGGCTGCCTCCTGCATGCCCCACACTGGAGATCCAACCTGCAACTCAGGCATGTGCCCTGACTTGGAATCGAACCATGACCTCCTGGTTCATAGGTCAACACTCAAAGCACTGAGTCACACCAGATGGGCTAGAAAAATTTTCTTACAGAAGTGATATTTAAAAGGATCTTAAAAATATATAAAGGAAGAAATGTGGAGTGTGTAGAGTTAAGTGCTAATGTTATCGGTGAGTTCTCCTTACCCTCAGCTGTTGCTAGGGGATGTGGGCTTCTTGCAATGTCTTGAGAAAAAGAATTTTCTTAGACTTACACAGGAGGATGCAGTATGATAGAAAGCTTTATTTCTGTGGAATCAAACCCCTGAGTTTCCAAGGTCCCATTTCCCTTCATCCTACCAAGAAAAAGGCCCATTTCATTTTCAGCAGGGGTAAGATCAAAGCCAGTGTCCAGAGTTTCCCCTCCATATTTGCACACTCTGGCCCAGCATCAGGCTAGCTTAGTTTGTGCGCCCAGCTGCAGTCTATCAGTCCATTGCATGTGGGGCCTGCATGGCCATGGGCCATGCAGCTATTGAGGGAACATGGGCAGGAGCAGAGCCAGAGGAATAGAAGAGCCAAGAGCCAAGAGAGAGAATTGCTTTGGCTGGGGGATTATGTATTACCAATTTTTTCTGGTCTTGCATTGGCCTCATCCCCACCCCCTGCAGCCAATCCATGGTTCCCCAGACTAGATTGATTAGCAAGTACCTTCCCTACGTCACTGTCACCCCCACTTTACTGTGCATGCATCTATCTCCCTTTGTTGGACCCTTTTCCCCAATGATCTGTGGGAAATGGCCTGTGGATCTCTAGGGAGTGAAAAGTTGCAGCTCCTTGGTGAAGCTGCCCAAATGGTCATGCTTATAGTGTGTGGCCTTCCCTTTACTCCTTTCCTATTTGTATATATAAAGGCCAAGCGACCAGAAAGACGGAACAAGCAGAACAACTATAACAACTAGAATAACTGGAACGACTGGTTGCTATGATGCACACAATCAGGCCTCCCCCAACCTCCCCCAACCCCTCCCCCAAGTTAGCACTGCCCCCAATCGCTCCCCACTGATCGAGGGTGGGACCAGCGGGCCAACCGCTCATGGCCCCTCTCCCTGGACAGCCCTGCCCCTGATCAGCCTCCCACCAGGCCAGCTCTGCCCAAATTGGCCACTCCATCCTGATTGGGAGCAGGGATGGCTGGCCAACCTCCTGTGGCCCCTCCCCCTGGCCTGGCCCAGCCTCCAATGGCCCCCCCCAACCCTTATTGTGGCCAGCCAGACCCCACCCATGCATGAATTCGTGCACCAGGCCTCTAGTTATTAATAACTAGCTAATTACAACAGTATCTCTAAATGCTTGGAAAGAAAGTTAAACTAGAGATTAGAACATCCTAAAAAACATTTTAAGACATTCTGCTTAAGAGTCAATTTTAAGAGGGTAATATTAAATGTAAGAAAACTTGTCAGAAATCTTCTAAATTAATCATTATGAGGGATAAGTTTGGGCCTGTGAAGGTAGAGACAATCCAAAGGAACTACCACTGACCTGACAGTGTTAGCTAAACATGGCATCCTATTACTGTTACATGAAAATGTTTGTGTCAACACAATGATTTAAAATGATAAACATTTCAAGCTTTTTTATCTTCTAAGAAATGAGGAGACTCATATTTACTTTCAATGGGTTTGGTAGCAATATTGATGTCTATTTTGGCCTGGGGGAAGCTAGGCAGCCTATGAATGTCTGTGTTTGAGTGTGTGTGTGTGTGTTAAAATATTGGAGAAATGACTGTGGATCCAAATATATCCAAATAAATCCATTTTATTGAGATATTATTGATATATATCATGTAAGTTTAAGTTGTGCAATATGATTATTAAACACATATGTGTATTGCAAAATGATGACCACAATAAGGTCAGTTAGTACCTCCATCCCCTCAAATAATTACCATTTTTTTCTGTATGTATTATGTTAACATTTAAAATCTCTCAACAGCTTTCAAGTGTATAACACAATGCAACTCATTATAGTCACCTGCTATGCATTAAATCCTCAGGTTTTATTTAACTTGCACCTGGGGAATTTGTACCCTTTGACCAACATCTCCCCATTGCCCTCACCCCCAGCCCCTGGCAACCACCTTTCTACTCTCCATTCTGTGAGTCCCACTTTTGTCCCTTCTGCATATTCCTGAGAACATACTGTGTCTTTCTCTCTCTGATTCATTTCACTTAGCACATTCCCTCAAGGTCCATCCATGTTGTCACAAATGGTAGAATCTCCTTTTATGGGTGAATAATGTTACGTTTTCTGTGTCCACTCATCCCTTGATGAGCACGGATTATTTCCATGCCTTGGCGATTGTGAATCATGATGCAATTAACATGGATTCACCTATTACTTTGAGACAGAGTTTTCATTTCCTTCAGGTGTATCTATAAGTGAGATTACTGGATGCTAAGGTAGTTCTATTTTTATATTTTGAGGAATCTCCATACTATTTTTCCAAGTGGCTGCACCAATTTACATTCCCACAAACAGTGCACAATGATTCTCCTTTCTCCACATCCACACCAACACTTTTTATCTCTTGCATTTTTGATGATAGCCAACTTAACAGGTGTGAAGTTATATCTCATTGTGGTTTTTTATTTACATTTCTCTTATTATTAGTGACTTTGAGCATATTTTCATGTCTATTGGCCATCTGCGTGTCATCTTTGGAGAAATGTCTTTTCAAGTTCATTGCCCTTTTTAAAGTTGGATTGTTTGACTTTTTTTGCCCTTGACTTGTATACATTTCTTATATATTTTGGAAATTAACAACTTATCAAATAGGTGATTAACGAACATTTTATCTCATTCTGTAGGTTGCCTTTTCATTTTGCTGATTTTTTTCTGTTGTTGTGCAGAAGATTTTGAGTTTGTTCTGCTCCACTTGTTTATTTTTGCTTCTGTTGTTGCACTTTCGGGATTGAGTAGAGGCTGAGATATTTTACATGGAGTGTCCTGATATGTAATTTTATGTTTACAAACATCCTAAAATATATATTATCTGACTCTTGTTATGTCTTATTTGCATTTTCACAATAGACACACAAACACCTTGGAAGAAAAATTTATACCCTGATCCTAAACCCTCTACACAAAGAAAAGGAAGCTGTGGCTACTTTAAAAATATGTTTTTATTGATTTCAGAGAGGAAGGTTGAGGGAGAGATAGAAACTTCAATGATGAAAATCATTTATCAGCTGCCTTCTGCAGGCCCCAACCTGGAGATTGAGCCCACAGCCTGGATATGTGTGCTGACCAGGAATCGAACCATGACCTCTTGGTTGCTAGGTCGATACTGAACCACTGACCCATGCTGGCCAGGCAAGCTGTGGCTATTTTAATGGAATCAGCTATAATTCTGAACCAGTTCTAATTCACTCCTGACTCAGCTTCTTTTCTGTCCCAAATTTGCCGAAATTCTGACATTTGGAACTATCTCCTAAATTTATCTCAGTTTATGCTCTTTGAAGTTATCAGTTTGTCTGGGACAAACCCCCTAGATCTTCCTGTTTTTAGTGGCCCTGGGCAAGACACCTGCCCTTGTACTCACCCTAGAGGGTGACTTTGAGTTTTAATCTCTGGGTCATCTCAGTAGGTCCTCCCTAGCCTGGAGTTCAGACAGGCTAATGCATAGTTGATTGCTAAAGCCTCAAAAGAAGAGTCTAATATCTCTAGGCTTATCATAATGGACAT
This sequence comes from Myotis davidii, assembly GCF_000327345.1. Classification (NCBI taxonomy): domain Eukaryota; kingdom Metazoa; phylum Chordata; class Mammalia; order Chiroptera; family Vespertilionidae; genus Myotis; species Myotis davidii. Next base: position 1,750,780 of record NW_006284838.1, on the reverse strand, counting down.
AGAAACAACTCAGTGAATACCACTGTGTCACTAGCAATGTAATCATTTTTAATTACTAGGGAACTATATTCAAAGTCTCACTCTTGGTTGTTTTGAATGCCCTTAAATATCGGTACATTAACATCTTTGCACACCGGATTTAGCATTTGCCCTTAGTGATGAGTTTTTCAGCACCAAATTTGGGGAAATAATGAGTGATCAAGTTAGAAATTGCTGTTTAAGGTTTTTTAAAAAATAGATGTGGATAATTTCCCTCTTCCCCTTCCCTGCCCCCACCCCCACCCCTCCGCCCAGGACCAGTGAAATTACTCTGAGGGCCATTTAAAAAACAAAACAAATCTATTACAAAATCCAAATGTCACATTGCTCTTGCAGGGCACGAAACAGAGTTTCACTTTGTCTAACCTCATCAGCCAAGCTCACCCCACCTGCCAGGCCGGCCCGCCATGCTCTTGAGAGAGCAGCCTGACAATGACCAGCCACCGCCAAAACCTTCCTGCTGCTCCTTGACTGTGCAGAGTTCAAGTACAATGTGATGTACACTGGGGAAAATGTTGTCATACATGTGATAGGAATATTTCCTCGCTGTCAGACAAAATGTGTGACAATATACTTGCTTTTCCTACAACCCAACATCACAACAGAGGGAGCCTTCGGTGTGAAAATGTGGAAATAAGTTTTAAACTCTCTGAGATTCGCACACAGGAAATACAGTCAAGCTGTGATTTTCTGGATTGGAAAAGATTATTCTTTCAGCTTTAGACCTCTTTGGATTTATATTTATCAGGGTTTTCTTTTCTTAGTGCATTCTTTGCACAAAGGCAGCCCCAGAGCAAGAGACAAAAAGCCGAGTCGGACGGAGACGATTCTTGAAAAAAAGAGCACTTCTGAGCATTTCTAGCTGGCCTTCTATTTGTGCCGCAGAGAATAAGGACAGAGTGATTTTGTCCTTGGAGTTCCAGGTCACTTGCATCCCATATGCTCTGCCAATATTGCTTTGTGATGCTTTGAAATTTCTTTCTTTTTTCTTCTATAAATAGGGAGAAATTATCATTCCTGAGATACAGTCTAAATTTAGGTCATGGAGACATGTCAGGGAAACATGGGAACTTCAGACCTGGCTCACAACAAATTATCAAGGCAGCGAAGTGTGTCTTGCAGAACGTAAACTTCCTCACGGAGGCCTTCTCTCTAAACCCTTGGTGCCTGGCTGAGGGCAGATCCTTGTCCTTGGACACACATCCCTTACCCCCAAGCCCCGTAGCTTGCCACTTGTCTACACAGGAAATTCTTGTAAAAATTCTTTAAAGAGATTAGAGTTAGGTTGAGGATAATATTAAGAAATAGACGTGGACAAGGCAATGAAAACTCTCATACAGATGGAGATGTTTAAGCTCTCCCCTGTGAGTGCTCTCAAGGCTGCTGGGAGAAGGGTTTTGGCATCAAGAGGGGGCAGCAGGGTTGGGAATTGAGGAGCCAAATGATTGGAACATGATGATGCACTTTTAGTTTAAAGACCATGTAAAGCACTCAGCATGGGCCTCTTACCTGGTGGCATCTTGGTTAATAGGAATTGCTATGCTTTGTATAATTCTCACTAGAGGCCTGGTGCATGAAATTCATGCACTTGGGTGGGGGGTGTCCCTCAGCCCAGCCTGCACCCTGTCCAATCTAAGACATCCCTTTCACAATCCAGGACGGCTGGCTCCCAACCACTCACGTGCCTGTCTGCCTGCCTGATTGCCCCTACCACTTCTGCCTGCCAGCCTGATCACTCCCTAGCCGCTTCTGCTTGCCAGCCTGATCACCCCCTAACTGCTCCCCTGCAGGCCCAATTTCCCCCAACTGCCCTCCCCCGCCAGCTTGGTCACCCCTAACTGCCCTCCCCTGCTGGCTGGATCACCCACAACTGCCCTCCCCTGCTGGTCATCTTGTGTGAGGGTGTGACAGTCAATTTGCATATTACCTCTTTATTATATAGGACTTGATTATATAGGATAGTTTCAGAAAGGAGTTGAAGACTTAAAAGATGGAATTTAGGTTCAAATTGGAATCTTAAAAATGAGAAAGGGGAAGGAAATCCTCATTCACGGAGCCTCTACTAGGTGCCAGAGACTGTTCTAGAAATTCCTCCACAGCCCAATGAGAGACGGATAATTTCATGCAATGAATACCATTTTATAAATATGGAAATTGACAGCAAGAGGCTAATATATAGCCATGTTCTTGTTTTAATGAGGAAGAGTTCAGATGATAAGCCCGTTCATTTTTACTCCAATTTCATTTTATCCTGTCACACGGATAAGCTTTAAATCACACCCAAACCTCTGTCTGTTGACAAGTGACTACTTTTGGAGCTATCACCCAGTGTGTTTCAGAACAGCTGATCACACTGGCAATCAAAAGCACATCCAAGTGATGAGTTTGAGCCAACAGGTATTACTTGCTACCTGCTGGCTGACTGGCAGGCTCATCTGCCTTTCTGATGCCTGACTGGATCAGAATAAACCTGTTTTTATCCCCTGAGATGTGCTGACAACTCCCCATCCTAAGCCCCAATTTAAGACCTTGATTACTACTACACAACGTGAAGTCTTACTCCACAGGCTTTCTTTATACTGATATCCTCACCTTGCTCTTCTGAGGAAAGGTCTGAAATCCAGTTAGATTCCTATCCTCTAGAATGGAGAATCCAAATTTGTCTATAATGTACTCATTCCAAAAAAAATCTATTGTATGTACACTTTCAACACTAGCTGGCCTTTATTTATCTTTTGTGCAAATTAGAAAGACGTGCCTCTCCTTGAGTTTACTTCTATGTCAGAAATTTGTTTCAATAAAGTGGTCATGATAGAACCATTCACTCTTTTGTCATCTACTGACTGAAATAAATATACTGACCTCCCGTGACACTAATATACAAGCCTTGTTTTTGTGCAGCACACAGCTAAACGATCCAAAGGGTTGGCTGTGAATAGTCAACATTTATTTATTGAACATCTATGTGCTATGAAATTTTCAGTGAATAGAAAAAAAGACAACATTCTTTTCTTTACAGAGCTTAGACTTTATACAAATCATAAATAATAATGAAAAAGGTTAATGAGGAGAGTACAATTAAAGTATGGCAAACGCTAAGGAGAAAAAGTAAATCAATGAAGTTAAATATAAGCATCAATTTTCAGAATTTACATGTATTATATATTACTGTATTACTGTATTATGGGCATCGTGAAATATACACAAAAATAAAAATAAAAAGCTTAGCCGAAACCGGTTTGGCTCAGTGGATAGAGCGTCGGCCTGCGGACTGAAAGGTCCCAGGTTCGATTCCGGTCAAGGGCATGTACCTGGGTTGTGGGCACATCCCCAATGGCAGATGTGCAGGAGGCAGCTGGTCGATGTTTCTCTCTCATCGATGTTTCTACCTCTCTATCCCTCTCCCTTCCTCTCTGTGAAAAATCAATAAAATATATTAAAAAAATAAAAAAATAAAAAGCTTAGATGAATGGCAGTTCCAGTGCAAACCCAGTGAGAACCCTGTGTCTCTGTGCATGTGGCTGAGAGCAGTGCTGTCCAGTCGAACTTCCAGGGATGCTGGGAATGTGAGCCTTTATTATTTTATTTTATTTTATTTTTTAAAAACATACTTTTACTAATTTCAGAGAGGAAGGGAGAGGGAGAGAGAGATAGATACATCAGTGATGAGAAAGAATCATTGGTTGGCTACCTCCTACATGCCCCCTACTGGGGATTGAGTCCACAACCCTGGCATGTGCCCTTGACCGGCATTGATTTCAGGATCCTTCAGTCTGCAGGCTGACTCTCTATTCACTGAGCCAAACTGGCTAGAGCCAAACTGAGCCTTTAAAATGCCTCCAGTGAGACTGAGAAACTGAATTTTCCATTTCCTTTAAAATTTAAAGAGCCTAAATGGTGAGTGAGGATTAGACGGCATGGCGCCAGAGGAAAGGAAGTTCTGCTAAAGATATGGTGTCTGTGGCAAGTAGAGCTTTGTCCTTGACCTTGACCTTTTATGTCGATTTTACCTCCAGACCATAGGTTTAGCCCAGTGTGACCTGGATGAATGATATGCTCTTTCCATCCAGTGGCTAACTGGCTTCCTGTGTTCCAAGATGCTTAATGGACTCTGTCTACCTCTGTTCAGTGTACCCCTCCTGGGATATTATTCTCTAAAGTCTACGTCTACATTGTCCCTAGATCCAGCTACGGGGTCTCATGTATTTACTGGTCCAGACCTTGCCACATTGGTACCTCTCTACCGCCTCCCTGAGGTTGTCCTCAGACCCCCTCTGTTAGGACAATGCTGTCCCAGACTTTCCTTGTTTGCAATAGATTCTGCAACAGCTAGATTCTTACCCCTGGGATGCTGTTGGTGTTTGAACTGGTTTTGCTTTTCCGAACACTCCCCAGAGAGTAATTAAAGAAACAGTCTTATCTTCCAGTCTCATCTTAGACTATTTTTGGAGGACAATATCTTCTACTGCACAGCCGTGTAAACGTCTCCTCAGAGAGCGAGTCTGTATTTAATACTGAATTAAGTGTCCCTTCTGGATCTCCACTTGCATCTCCAGAGCATAATGGGGCTGGATAGGCAGACATTATTTAAGAATTTCTTGAAGGAGAGATGAAAATGTCAGGTTCAAGCAGGACGCTGCCTCCGGCTGTAGGAAGTCCCTCCAGGAGCTGCCACTGAGGGGGCCTCCTAGGAAGGTGCATGCACTCCAGGCATTATGAAGAGCAGCCTAGCAGAGAATGAAACAGTTTCAGATATGCAGCTCGGTGTTCCCCGAGTTCTGTGCACCCTCAGACAAACAGCTCCATACCAGGAAGTCTAATTTCCAATATGTGACCACTGCTTACATTCCCAGCAGGTCATCCAGGAGCCCTAAATATAGCATGCCAGATGAAAACTCCCGAATTCAGCCTGGGGAGCAAATGAGGCATCAGAGATAAAGCTCAGGAATTTCCCCCATACACTCACATAAGCCTAGAAAGTCTGATGTAAAATAAAGAGGAAGTCTGAGCAAAATATGAAAAATCATCTTGAACAAAAATAAGTCACAGTGAGAAAGGGTCATATACAAAAATTGTTTTATTTGGGGGGTAAGACAATGAAAAAGGTATCCTAATATATAAAGAGCAAGGGTCCGTAACACCCAAAATGACCGAACGGATAACCAAATGCCAGGCTGCATGCACAGCAGGCTCGGGTGAGTGGGGACTGATGAGCAGGCTGAACTGCTGACCTCTTGGTTCCTCCTGGGTCGCAGGTGCCGTGGTGACCCAGCACTGACTGCCACAGCCAAGGTGGGTGCAATGTGATTGGTCAGGGGGGCCCGCCATTGCCCCACGATTGCCCCGCAGAGGGAGGCCCAGGCTACCCAGCTGGCGGTGGTTGGCAGGGCTTCCCTTTGTGGGGTGATCAATCATGGGGTTCCCGGACTGCAAGAGGGTACAGGTCAGACTGAAGGAGCCCCCCACACCCAAGTGCATGAATTTTGTGCACTGGGCCTCTAGTGTTATTATAAAGCAGAGTAAAATAATACCAAGAAATCAAAAGATGAGAAAGAAATTAATTAGAAAAAACACAAATAGAATTGATGAGTACATAATAGAATTGTTCTTTAAATAACCAATAAAATAGAGAAATGTTTAATTAAAAATATCCAAAATGAGAAAATAATTGTAATTCTCAAGAGAATATTATGTAAATTTCTACAATGATTACATTTTAATGTCTTGATGAAATGAATAGCATTGCAAGAACATATAAATTGTCATTGACTAAAAAAGAGAAGTGAAACTAATATATACTCTAAACCATAAAATAAAATTAAAAAATCAGAAATATTGATAAAAATTCAGTCCAGCCAGTGTTGCTCAGTGGTTGAGCACTGACCCATAAACCAGGAGGTCACATGTCCAGGTTTTGGACTGTATCCCCAGTAAGGGGCATATAGGAGGCAGCCAATTGATTTCTCTCTCACTCTCTCTCTCTCTCTCTCTCTCTCTCTCTCTCTCCTCCTCCCCCTTTCCCTCACCTTTCCTCTCTCTCTGAAATCAATAAAAACATACAAATTTTTTTGTGCAGAATAGCTTTAAAACAATATTTTATAACCTTTGAGTAACAAATAATTCCCATGATATTTTACAACTCCTCGGTTTAAAAGTATTTTTAGCCATGCCAATTTTAGCCTTTCTGGGACTCAAAAATGGTGAAGGTCCACCTGTGTCTCCAGCAGCACCTATATGAGTACATAATAGAATTGTTATGAGAGAGAAGCTACTGTTACAATGTGGGAAGAGCAGATCCCATTATTAGGTGGAGAATAAAGACAACCTGACAACGAGGGAGACAAATATGTATTAACTCCCTCATATTACCAAAATTCTGAATAAAACCAAAGTGGACAGGACATATTTCAAAAGGCTTTGGACAAAGACAAAATTAAATAGATGTAAGAAACAGTATGACCTCCAAAATTTCTGCCTATTGAACCGAAAAGAAAGAATTTATAATTTAAAAATGATTGGAGCTAGATGATATTCTCAAAACATATGTTTAAAATGATAAAATCCTATCTAATAAAAGGGTAATATGCAAATTAACAGTCACTCCATCACAAAAGATGGTGGCGCACATAGCCACAAGAGGGCAGCGCCCAGTCTTCTCAGCCCCGCCAGAGTCCCCCAGTCCCGGGGGTGTGGCTGCTGAGAGTGGGCAGCGTGAGTGGCCTGGCAGAATGCTTGCTTCGTCGCTGCAGTGAAGAGGCAAGAGTTCCACCCCAGCTGCGGAGGGCTTCTGGGCAGCGGGCACAGAGCAGCCCGGGAGGGGGGGGGGCGGGGAGGGGAACACTTGCATCGTTGCAGGCTGGGCTGAGGAAACCACCCCCCCCATGCATGAATTTTGTGCACTGGGCCTCTAGTGTTAGCTATAAACGGAAAAATAAGTTATAAGGCACATGTCAACAATAATAAAGTCGGCTTTTTAAAATTGGAGTTTATGCCTGTTCCTGTTGACCTTAGTGGCATAAGCATTGACAATTTTGATGCTTTTGAAGATTCTGGGTTCAGGAATCCTAGGAATAACTTCTCTATGGTCCATGATGTCTGAGGCCTCGGCTGGGAAGACCTGCATGCTGGATGTTATTCACGAGCCTGGAGGTAGACATCACCTGGAGGCTCCCCATTCACACCTGCCTAACCTGGGATGCCTGAGAGACTGGTCTTGGTTGGGACTGTCACTGGTGCACCTACACCTGGTCTCTCCACATGGCTCAGGCTTCTCCCGGAAGGGTAGCTGGGTTCTGAGAGGGAGAGTCCCAAAAGCAAGCATTTCAAGAGGCGGGAGCTGCATGGCTTTTTATGATCTTGCTCAGAAGTCACACAGTTTCATTTTTATCAAACGCTATTTGTAGAAGCAGAGGGAAGGCCTTCCAGATTCAAAGGGAGAGAAGTACACTCTATCTCCTGCTGAGACCTCTTCTAACCCTCCATGAAAACAGCCTGTGTGGAATCCAAAGCTAGAAGCCTTAAGCAGGACAGTCATTTCATTTACTACAGAATGCCAGTGACAACGCAGCTATAACCATTAAGGATCTCTATTTGTTTAAAAAAATGCCACTAAAATACACAACGCAGAACATTTTCTCTAATTTTTCAAATCAAGCTTCAAAAATATTAAAGAGACAATTTCCATACAAACTAAAGATATATTTAATTAAACCTTTTGCACAGTAGGAAAAATGCACACTTTTCCCATGTCAATTGATAATTTTGAAATTAGCATATGTTAGGCCACATAGGAAAAGTCAATAAAATCTTCAAAGCTTAAATTATATGGGCCATTTTCTCTGCCGCTATACTTCCAGCAATAAAATTTAAAATAAACCCAAAACTGTTTAACTAACATTTAAAAGCAATAAGATGGCAATTTAAAAAATCTTCTAAATACCATGTGTCAAAGAGGAAATCAAAACTGCAATTATGGGCTCTTTACTAATTAGAGAAAATGACAACAACTCATAGCAGAATGTACAGGCTACAGCTAGCTGAACTTGGAAGAAAATAAGTAAATAAGAATTCACTTAATTTCTGTTCATAGGTGTTCTGGAAGGAAAGTTCTAATACTACTATAATTCTCTCTCTCTCTCTCTCTCTCTCTCTCTCACATTGTCATCTATGTATCTATCATTTATCTACAATCTGTGTATCTATTCAGCATTCATTCTGCATTTGTCTGAGTGTATCACAGTTGACATGGAAGGAGGTAATCTAAATGCTTATCAATAGGACATCAATTCAAAAAATAGGACATTATTCAATAAATGTTGGAACCTCAATCTAATTTATGTAGCTGTTAATAAACATGGAGAAATGCTTATGTATGGCAGAGTAAGAAAGAAGACTTCAAAGAAAGATACAGAGCAGGAGTTTGTTCATATGTAGGAAACCTAGAACTGTGTGGCAGAAAGAATGACAGTACCTATGCCATCTTTCCTTTCTCCTTTCTGCCAAAGTCCCATTTTTTTTCTTCCAGGAAATTCACCATCCAACCTCATAGCCACTTGCTTCATTAACTTATGCAGTATAATCTCGTTTCCCTTCCTAAGGATTTCTTTGGGAGTTGATATGTGACTCAATTCTGACAAATGACATAAAGGAGCATTTGCTAGAAGGTTCTGGAACATGTTTTTTGTTCTTAGACGGATGAAATAATTCCTCTTTTTTATTTACTAGTTTTGTGTTTGCAAGTTTTGCTAGAAACTGAGGAGAACCAAGCCAACGCGTCTAGGATTGCCAGTAGAAGCGGACAAGTGCCTTCCTGGAACCGGTGACTGAACCAGCCTGGGAGCTGCTGCTGCCCTGGGAACTTAGAGAAAACATTAACGCTTCCTTCCATTCAGCCAGTTGAGCTGCTGTAGCCTCTTATTTGCAGCTGAGGTCGTTTTATAAAATACATGGATGCATATCAAAATGTACTGGGGACAAGATGGTGTTCATCCTTTATTTTTTTTTCTCATTTTTATATGATTTATTTTGTAAAACGCTTCTATTTCAATTTGTCACTGTTTTTGTTTGATGGAGATTTAAATTATTTTTACTGAGACTCCTGTAGCTCTTCAAATCTTAGATCAATTTCTCAATCTGTTTATTAGAGGAACAATGACAGAACTTCTATATTAGGTCAAATATGGATAAAAATGACTTCAGGTGCAATGTTCTTTGGCAAAATTATATCTTATTTCACTACAGGAGACCCTGAGCGACCTTGTCCTCAGTATTATGGAGGGTATAGTATGCTGAAGGGAAAAGAGACTTCTGATTACATAGCCCACAAAGGAAAGCAAAATTTGGAGTTCGGCAAATGTCTTTAATTTTATAAGAATAAAAAATTAAAAGTAGATATTTAAATGGAGGGGCCAGATAATAAGGGGATATAACCTAATTCTTGAAGATATTTCTCCAGCTCTTTCTGATGATATAGGAGGAAAAAAAATGTAAAGCATTTATCCCTTAGCCAAGGCAAGGAAACATGTATTTTATATTAAGGGACATTAAAAATTAATAAGAAAAAGTGACATAAATATCAAGAAGTAATTTGAGATATGTCAGACTATGTGATTACTTAAAGCACTTGTTGAAATATTTTTGACACTTGAAGAAACAAACCAAAAACACATTATACTTGAAGGAAGCATAAAATATTGTGTCAGCATCAGTGTTATAAAAAATAGTAACTCTAGAATTAAAAATAAAACAAACAAACAAATAAAACACCTTGATTCAGTTCTCAGATCCTTTATTCAGATGCAGACCTTTGGGATGCCAATCAGATGTTTGTATGAGCTTCTTGTTCTGTCTGACCCAACTTCTCTAAGCCTCAGTGCCCTGTGAAGTTATTTTCACAAGAAGTAGAGCAGTTTTCTGGGGAGCACATAAACAAAGAAACCCACAAATGAGGGTAAGCTCTGGAGAGGAGAGAGCTGAGATTGGGGTGTCAGGATCCAGGGGTTCTGTGCAGAAGAACCCAACAGGGAAGACCCAGGTCAGGTGGGAATACCTAAGACCTGGAAAAGTCAGGGATCCAGAGCTCAGAGCTCCTGGGAACACCAGACAGAGCAGGAATTTCTGGACCAACAAAAGGGCAAGTCACTGAAACTTGAGGGTCTAAGTGTTTCTGGTCTTGGAGTTGTCCCTCCCACCACCAGTTTTGGTCATTAGTGAGACCACTGTTTGGGGCTTTTTCTGTGTTTTAGAACATGGGGGGCATGTTTCTGGTCCTGGGTAATGATTTGCGTGGAAATGGCGGGGTGTCACTTCTTTGCAAGAACTTTTATATGCCAGCATGAGGACCTCAAGAGTCTTCTTTCACGCTGTCTACACCAACCAGAAATATTTCCAGAGACACTGTTCTATCAGTCTGGGTCCCTCTGTGAGGATAGAGCAGATGGCCCAGAAAACCTACAACAGACTTACAGTCTGAGGGAGAAAACACTTTTTAAAAATTAAATCACTGAGAATTTTGGGTTGCTTATCATCGCAGTATAATCTATTTTATGAGAAGAAGCAGAGGGAAATCACTATGAAGGTAGCTTTTCCATGGAAAGACTCCACTAAGAGCCAGGACGATTGCCTCAGATGATGTCAGTATGGCTGCATAAGAATACCAAACACAAGAGAGGCAAACTCCCATTAAGTTACAAGCAACAGAAACATGCACTAACCAAGTTAAACCTCCAAGGACTGAAGAGATAGAATTTTCACAATTAATATATGAAATATATTGGGGAATAGACTGCTTAAGAAAATAAAATTACAAAAGAAACAAAAAATAATCAGAAAAATACACTTTAGCAAATAAAATGGAAGTTCTAAAGGTAAGCAGTATAAGTAGTGAAAACAATTTAAGAGATGAGTTAAACAGCAGATTAGGTACAAGTGAAGAAAGAAGTATGACATGAACTGGTATAGCTATATAGATAGAGCTATATCTCTAATATATATGTATTATATTTCATATATACAAAATTTACCCAGAATGCAGCAAAGAAATACAAAGATATAAGAACTATGGAAGAGTACCACAGAAACATGTAGAATAGAATAGATAGACATCCCAAAAGATAAAATTGAAATGGTAAAGAAGCTTTACTTAGAGAATTAATAGCTTCAATCTTTTTCCAAAGTGGTGAAACTTTAGCCCAAGTTGCATAACCCAAACCGTACTTATGACTGAGTAAATGGTCATGAACATGTAGATAGATGATAGATAATAGATATATGATAGATAGATAGATAGATAGATAGATAGATAGATAGATAATAGATAGATGATAGATAGATAGATAGATAGACAGATGATAGATGAAAGATAGATAGATAGATAGATAGATAGATAGATGATAGATAATAGATAGATGATAGATGATAGATGATAGATAGATAGATAGATAGATAGAGAGATGATAGAAGATCCTGAAAGGAGCCAGATAGAAAGGAGGGAGAAGCACTTACAAAGGAATGAAGTTAGAATGACAGAATACTCCTGAGCAGAAATAGGGAAATGTTATTTAAACATTTAACAATTTTAAATTTAGTATGCCTTTGTATTAGGCGCTGTTATAACCTCTAAGGACACAGCAATAAGGAAAATTAAACATATCTTTGCTTTCATGAAACTCACATTCTGGCAGGGGAAAACAGAATTGAATAAGTGAAGGACATGATTTTGAAAAAAAGGATAACAATAATGTAAAAATGATATGTAGGAATAAAGTAAGGAGGAGAAGTGCAATTTTTTTATTTTAGATAAAGTTGCCAAAGATAAACTTAAGGGTTAAGTGACAGCTGAGCTGAACTAAGCAAGTGAGAGGGAGCATATACATAACTGAAAGCCATCCTCTGTGCCCTGAGGTCAGCATGGATGGGCACAGAGAAAAGGCTATGAAGAGAGAAAGGGGCTGATGGAGTGAAGTAAAGTAGCAGAGGTAGACAAGAACGAGAAGAAGATAGGATTGTATTTTAATGGCTATGAGAAAAAATCTGCAAGTGTTATGAGGGGAGCTAACATGAATGGGACTCCAGTTCTGAATGGCCACCTGTCTGCTAAAGGAAAAACTGAAGACGGTCAAGTGTAGGACCCTGGTACTTTACTTTGGATTCCTCCATACCCCTCACAGCCAAGGTTGGAGCTTGTGCCTTAGGACTTTTCTAGTTTAAATAAGAGAGTTAGGTAGCTTAAGCTGGCTTAATTTTAAAAGATAACAGTTTTTTGCCCCAAACAAACAAAACTTGCAACATGTGTGAGCTTCATGCTTGGCTTGATACAGGGGTTTAAAAGGAAGGAGATTTGGCTTTGGGGGTAAACACACAATGCGATATACAGACGCTGTATTATAGAATCATACACTTGAAACCTATATAATTTATTCACCAATGTCACCTCAAAAATTGAATAAAAATAATAAAAAATAAGAAATAAATTCTGCAGGTTAAAATAACATTAAAAAAAGATATTATTAGAGTCTGTACCTCCATCTCTCAGACAAGCTTTCTCTATGTGACATGCATGAGGGCTCCTGGCAGCCTGAGACTCTGTCCTATTATCATTTTAATCTTAGGACAGGGGTACCCTGGGTGGGGAGGATTCCCATTTGCCTCCTTTTTATTTCAGAGAGGAAGGGAGAGGGAGAGAGAGATAGAAACATCAATGATGAGAGAGAATCATTGATCGGCTGCCGCCTGCTCACCCCACACTGGGGATCGAGCCCGCAACCTGGGCATGTGCCCCGACAGGGAATTGAACCGTGACCTCCTGGTTCATGAGTCAACGCTCAGCCACTGAGCAACACCAGCTGGGCACATCTCCCCGCTTTTGATGGCATTTCTAGTCCTTAACTATTTCTTAGCCTGGGGATTTGGGCGCTCTGATTGAGGTCCCACGCGTGAGATCAAGGTCACATTCCTACTTCTGTGTGGCTGGCCGGAAGTGAGGTTAGTCCCTCCTAAACTGCACAGCACGGCTCCCCCCCAGGAGAGAGGACAACTCGCATTAGAGAAGGCAGAAGAGTGTTTCCCAGGAAACAAACATCCACAGCAGAAGAGGAAAAGGAAGTTTGCTTATTTCTTTAATAAAATTTAACGTCATTTAGTAAAAGTAGTTCTCATGACTCTACATTGTCTGGTCCTCTTGGTAGGATCAACATAGTGGTCAAAGGGAATTCTCCTATGGAAAATCAGTGTTATTTCTTCATGTAAGTTCATTAGAAATCACTAATTAGCCTCATGAGGAAGTTGATGGGCAGGTGGAGAGCATGATATTTCTTCCAAGTGGGGTCCCTGTCATTCTCTTAGAACACCAGCTGTGTGAGGGGAAAGGAGAACACCAGCCAGGCAGCCCTACTCATAAAACCCCAAAGAATGGCCCCCAAAGACGGAATTCTGTGGGGCTCTGGGGGAAAATGTCCTTTCTTTACTAGGTCAGCTTTTCCTCACACAATAGCTCAGTTGCTGTTTCTTTCTTTGACTGTTATGTAACCCTGACTACTCCTGAGTGGTCAAGGCAGGGAGTGTCATTAAATTTACCATAGAGATTGAATGTGACAGACTATCATATAGAAATATTATAACCTACATTAAACACTTGACTTTTGACATTACTTCACCTACACAACAAAAAGTCATTAATAGAAAAAAAAAGAGTTATTAAATAGAGAAAAATATGTATAAGTTGATCATAGTAAGATCTCAGTAGCATACTGGGTAGGAATAAATAGTTATGGAAATAAATAAAATTAATACATGAATTTTAATTTTGGTTCTGCATCATTTCATATTATGTTAGAGCTTTTAAACACTTGCTGAGGCTGCATCGTTTATAACTGGTCTGAAATAAGATGACATCAAACAGAAGGGAAAATGGACTTTTAAAAGAGGCTAATACTGGCAATGTCATAAGGCATAATTTTTAAAGCTTTATAGAAAATTGTTAGAATTTTAGGTATAATTGAAATAGATTACAGTTGAATTCAGAGCTAATCATTTTCTTTCTAGACTAGGAGAACATTGAAGAATAATAAAATAAATTCACCCAGTACCTTTTTCTCAGGAAATTTTGAATGCATTTAGCATTGTTTTTCTATAGTAGAAATTTTCCTTTAAGATGCACAGACAGTTATTGAAAGGTAGCTTTCTGAGCCCATGCATTTATACTCCTGTTTCCTAACTTCCCATTGGAAAATGGGAAGGGGACTGTGCCCACCTCAGGATGAACTATGCCATAACCAACATGGAAAGAACCACTTTCTACGTGGGCAATCTGTCACCCAGCTGCCATCACCGGGATTCCTAACCTATTGTTAATAGGATTAAAAGCCATATCATAAACTTCCAACGGTGCCCTTAAAATTAGAGAAAATATTCTTGCTTTCCTCTCTTGCTCATATAAAAGTTTGTGACAGTGATCCATCTAATATAAAAGAATGTCTCTCAAATCTTGGCATGCACATACAGGACTTCCTTTAAAGTGCGAAGAAAACTTACTTATTTAATATACCAAAAGATGTAATAATCCAAGCAATGATATATCTTATGGGTAAATTTGCAAGCTTCCTTCACATTACCAAAGTAAGTGATGTATAATATACCACAAACATGCTGTATGATGCAGCAATAAATAATTAACTAACTAAATAAAGAAAGTGAGAAGAGAAAAGAAAAAAACATAGTTAATAATGCACTGTGTATCTTTAGGAGAACATTATTTTAGGATGATTGGTACAGCATTTAAAGAGCAAAAGCAATAAATCCCAGTGGGTAGAATACTGACTTTGTGAGAAAACTAAATCAGTAAATTAGAATATGGTGATTTCTTCATGACTTTCAGGGGGCAAAGGTTAAGAGAGAAATGTCATTAATTAAAAATAAGGAATTTTGAGGCTAGACCTAGTTAACTCAACATGTATGCATAAACTCATTCCATAGGAAAGAAGAGATTCACTGATAATGAGGAATTAAAAATAACAAGATATAATGAGTAAAAATTAAGAGGAAATCTGATCATATCAGGTAGTGAAAGAAAATTCTCATTCATTCAATAAAAATCCTAATTAGTTAGTACAATCGCTTTGGAAATCAACTTGACAAGACTGTATACATACATACAACTTGACTTTACATTTAACCAAAATATGCATACCTTTCAACCCCCAAATCCCACTCCTTTGTATATTGTCCTCTAGGTTTATATACTTTCAAAAGCAGAACTGAAGACTAAGATTTCAGTGCAAATAGTTGATTTGTGAAGTAGTTTCAGGAAATGACTGGGTAAAGTGAGATAGGGAAGGGAGCCACTAAAGGATAGATTACCAACAAGTCACAGCTGTGGGCCCTTGAAGCTCTTCATGACTGTGGGACAAAGTGTAGACCAGTGATTCTCAACCTTGGATGCACATTAGAATCACCTGGGAATCTTTTTCCAGGGTGGACTCTGTTGGTTCTAAGCCATACATCCATTGAGGGTTGGTCTTATTAGCTCTGTAACAGTCCTTGTAGTCCTTTTTAGTTACAGCTGTTTTGCCAAATATGCTAGACATGAACATTTTATTGTGCTCTGGTAATCAATTTTGTGCATAGCCAAAATGAAGGTAAGCTTTATGGAGCCTTTGACATTTACTTAGAACTTTTACCTTGACCCACGCATTATAGTAATTTATTTACATATGTTTTGTTTAATGCTTAGGTAAACTCATATATATATATTCACACACATATGTATACATATATATGTAAATTTAGTAGGCATTTGACAAATCTTTATTCAACTGAGGAACAATGATAATTTTCAGGGTGGACTCTGTTGGTTCTAAGCCATACATCCATTGAGGGTTGGTCTTATTAGCTCTGTAACAGTCCTTGTAGTCCTTTTTAGTTACAGCTGTTTTGCCAAATATGCTAGACATGAACATTTTATTGTGCTCTGGTAATCAATTTTGTGCATAGCCAAAATGAAGGTAAACTTTATGGAGCCTTTGACATTTACTTAGAACTTTTACCTTGACCCAGGCATTATAGTAATTTCTTTACATATATTATGTTTTGTTTAATTCTTAGATAAACTCATACATATATGTACACATATATACATATACATATGTATATATACACACATATATGTATACATATATATGTAAATTAGTAGGTATTTGACAAATCTTTATTCAATTGAGGAACAATGATAACAGCGCACTTTTCTGGGGAACCTGCCTCATTAGCACCCACAATGGTTTCTCTCTCATCAGTAGACTCACACTAACCAAGGCCACAGACAGTGAGGCGTGAACCAGAGTGCCAGTTGATTCCTTGTCATGTTATATGACACTGTCAAGGGACCAAAGCTCTCCTGTACTTTAGTTAACATATATGTTCTTTTTTATTTTTTTTTTTACGTTTGGGAAAAATTGATCCTTCCAAAAGTTAAGTTAGCTTGAACTCATAAACTTATTGGAGATGAAGCTAAGATTCTAATTCAGGACAGACTGACTGACTCCATTCCTGTAATTTAAAAAGCAATTTTAGAATTTTAAAATTCCTGAACATTTTAGTTATTTTTTTAATGAATAATCTTTTTAAATTAGGATTTATTAAAACTCTCTTTTCAAAGCAAATAACTGCTCAACTTAAAAAATTTAATAAGTAACCACAGATTCTTTGAAACAATTACTATTAACATAGTAAGCATTGCTAATTGATGTAAGAAATGTCATCTAATTCCTCAAATGAGAAACATATATATTACAGTGTTGCAAAAAATTTTTGAAAAAAATAGCTCTTTAGTAGTCAGTGCTGCTAAATTCATCTAATCTATTTCCACATTCTGTATTTCTAAGAATTACTCACGGATCCTTTGTTTGTCTGCGTGAGATTTATTCCTCTCAGGGGAACATCCTCCAGCTCTGATGATGGTGACATGCTCCTCAGTGGATATACACTTACTACAGCTTCTACATCCCTAAGGGTGTAAATAAAAATAGTCAGGTTTATGGCTTTTCAGGTTATGGAGATATTGAACATTTTATGTATTAGACTTTATGGCCCCATCCCATAAATACCACAAGAAATTTTTGCCCTACGTGGCTGAGCAGACAAAAGTACTTCCTATTATTCTCTCTCCATATATGAAATTATTGATTTCTGTTAATGAAGGGAACTTCTCTAAACCCACTTCACTTCAGAATAACATTTTTAAAAATAATAAAAATGACAATTAACCTACAGCCTGTTTCTTTTTAGAGGAGCAGCCAGTGATCAAGGGCTTAAGGTGACTACTCACAGCTAATATGACCACACACTTCTTCCAGATATTTATCTAAAAGCTGTACATTTAATTTTTTAATACACATGAAAATGTGTGTGTGTGTAAGAACAAATGCAATTTTGTTCATCTTTTATAAATGAATTACCAATGATCCATTACCATTTATTAAAGACTGTTGACCCCTTCCCTACATATTACCCTGAGTGATCTGCTGATCTACAGTGTAAATTCTGCTTGCTGCTATGCACAGTTCTTCAAATCTTCATCAGTTTGGTTGATATCTATTTTGCATTCATAACATACTACTTTAGTTCCTACAGCTTGAGTTCATCCAACAAGTGCTTTTCTGAGACTATATTTGACACCTTACACTTGCAACTAAAATTCCAATCAGTTTGTCAAGTTCTAAAAAATGTTTTACATTTTTAGTGGAATTGCTTTATATCTACACATCCTGCATATCTATATAAAAATATAAATTTGAAGGGCCCAGCCGGCATGGCTCAGTGGTTGAGCATCGGCCTGTGAACCAGGGGTCACAGTTTGATTCCTAGTCAGGGTACATGCTTGGGTTACAGGCTCAATCCCTAGTGTAAAGTATGCAGGAGGCAACTGATAAATGGTTCTCTCTCATCATTGGTGTTTCTCTCTCTATATCCCTCTCCCTTCCTCTCTGAAATCAATAAAAGGTATACTTAAATTTGAAGGAAATTAACACATGTATAATACATATGCATATATAATTAAAATACTTAAGAAATTGTATTTAAATTGTGATTGGGTCAACAAAATTAAACAATTCTAAAATCATTGCTGTCAGTCTGTTCCATGCACCCATGACTCTGGTTCTATTTTGGTGGTCAGTTTATTTTGTTCACTGGATTTTACATATAAGTGAGTTCATATGGTCTTTGTCTTCCTCTGGCTAACTTATTTTATTTAAGCATAATAACCTCCAGGTCCACCCATGCTGTTGCAAAAGATAAGAGTTCCTTCTTTTTTACTGCCTTGCAGTATTCCGCTGTGTAAATGCTCCACAGTTTTTCTATCCACTCATCTACTGATGGGCACTTGGGCTGTTTCCAGATCTTAGCTATTGTAAATTACAGTGCTATGAACATAGGGGTGCATGTATTCTTTCGAATAGGTGTTTTGGGGATTCTTAGGATATGTTCCCAAAATGGGATCTCTGGGTCAAACAGCAGTTCCACTTTTAATTTTTTGAGGAAACGCCACACTGTTTCCCACAGTGGCTGCTTGAGTCTGAGCAGATCTCTTAACAGCATTTATAGTACTGATCATATGCTTTTTCTTACTTCAGCATTTTGATGTAATTATATTGACACATTTCCTTTCACTGAAGTTTATTTGAATTTCTTGAACAAAACATGCTTGCTTTACAGTATTTAATTTCACGAAACGAAGAAGATGAGGCCCAGAGCTGGGGTAAGAATCTCGCCTCTTCTTGCGGCTACTGGACATCAGTATGGGTTTCTGTGGAAGCCGGCCACCAGAGTCAGTGTGCTTGATGTTAGAGGGCGTTAGAGGGGTTTCCTGAAATTGCCAGTCCTGGGGAGAAACGCTTCTTGGTGTCAAAGTGGGAACAATCGTTTTTACCCAGAGAGAAGTGTGTTTATAAAGAATATCACCCATAGCTTCTCAGAAGTGAGGCAACATTTGCCCTTTCATTGCTGGCCAACCAGGACTGACACAGCTCTGGCTGCCACGGTGTATCCAGTGACCCCAGCCTCAGAGCCAGGACCAGTTCACTTGTGTGGAAGATAAGGGAGCACACACCGTGAGTAGGCCAGGCACTTCCTCAGGATATGAAAACTGTGGGAACAACAGCAATCTGACCTAGAGTCTCCCAAAGGAGATAGAATGAAAAATGATGCCTCTCTCAGAAGACTGAGGCTCTAACTATTGTTATCTCAAATGCCACCCTCTCAACAAAGCCTACCTGCATTCCTGTATTTAAAATTGCAACAGGTTATGTCAAGAGAAAAGATGTTTCTGATGTGCGAAACAACCTGTGGGGGTAAATTAGCAGCGTGGCTTGCCTAAGCCATTGCTGTCAGTCACCTTCAGACAAGTATAAAAAAATAAAAAATAAAATAAATTAAAAAATAAAAAATAAGAAAATAAATTGCAACAGGGGGAGCTGGGTGAAAAAAGTGAAGGAGTTGAAAACAAAAATTGGCATTTACAAAGTAGTCACTTGGGTGTAAAGTGCAGTATAGGGACTATAGTCAACATTATTGGAATAAATATGTACGGAATCAAGTGGGTACTAGACTCACCAGGCGTCTTCCTTCATATATGATATAGCTACTATGCTGTACACCTGAAACTAATATAATATTGAATGCCAACTTTAATTGAAAAATTTAAAAATAAAATAAAACTGCAAACCCACATCCTGCTTGACTTGCAGTTATGCCTTGCCAACTTACTATTGTTTATTTATTATGTAATGATTAATAAGCTGCTTCCCTTGCTAGTCTATGAGACTACGAGGGTAGGATTTTGTCTGTTCACTGTTTAGTTTCAGCATGTGAAATAATTGCTGGTGCATAGTAGATATTTGATAAACATTATTTTAAAGAATAGATGAACAGAAGTGTGCAATACTTAAAAATTATAAGATTGCATATACATGTGTACATGTGTGCATATAGTCACACTGAACATCTATTTATTTATAGCTTTATATTTTATTTACACTGAGTTATATTTATGCTGGACATCGAATGTATGTAAATGCCTGATAAACTATTTTTATTATTGCGGTGCAATTTAACTCAAAATATATTTAAGGTCTAACTTAACCATAGTCAGCTGTTCATTGTACCCCTTCCCCATATTGTAACAGAATTCTGTGGGAAAATTTACCTAAACATTGATTGTTGATACCTAATTTTAAAAATCTTCTTTGCAATGATGCATTAATGGCAAATCAAACTTTAAGAAATCAATTTTCCAGGAGAGATGATCAGAATGTGTACAGAGAGAAAATCTTGCCATTTATAAAAGATGTAATAAAGTTAGGTTTATTGTACGCTGGGGGGAGAATGCTGAGGGATATTCCAGAGATGATAGGAGGGGATGGAATTAACACAGCAGTTAGCTCTGGTAAGAGGGTTCGCTTCATCGTCGTGGGCAGGAGAGACTTTTAAAAAATGGTCAATAAGCAAATTTATGAGCAAGTAAAAGCAGTGTTTGACGTTTTTATATCATACTATCCCTTTGAAAAATATTTCTTCTGCTCTCCTTACAAGCTTTGTTTTCCCAACGGAGCAAAGTTTTAGTTTAACTACTTTCCTCCAAATTAAAAGTGAGCAATGTGAAGTCTAGAATATGCTGGGTGATGACTGCATTAATCATTTGCACTTGCTTAAATACAGAATAAATGGAATCAATGTAAGCTGTTACCAATCTATCAGTCTTTGCACTTAGCTTAATGTGCATGGGCAGGCACACTGATGTGTGTCTGAGTGGGTCTCTAAAATTAAGGTACTTCCATTTGCATGTTTTATTTGAAAGCATTTTTTTTAAATATATTTTATTGATTTTTCACAGAGAGGAAGGGAGAGAGATAGAGAGTCAGAAACATCGATGAGAGAGAAACATCGACCAGCTGCCTCCTGCACATCTCCTGCTGGGGATGTGCCCGCAACCCAGGTACATGCCCTTGACCGGACCCGACCCTGGGACCCTTCAGTCCGCAGGCCGACGCTCTATCCACTGAGCCAAACCGGTTTCGGCTATTTGAAAGCATTTTTATAAGTTTAGTCAGCAAGCTCATTGGTTCAGTAACTGTCATCTTACAGCCTCTCTCCTCACCTTCAAATCTTTGGCTACCCATCATTTTAATGAGGCAGGGTTGATTAGTGATGGAGGCTCAAATGAACAGAAAATTCGACGTGGATTTTACTGGGAGGAAAAAAGTGGGCTGAGGATTCTGCTAATATCTTCCCCCCATCTTCACTGCTATTTACCCCATTTATGGCACATTTGATTTTGGCACTGAAAATGCATACCAGGATTAATACATTTCAACTCCTAAAAAAACCCAGAATGCTGGACTTGTGTCTCCAATTCATCATTTCTGTAATAGTGCTTCTGCTTGTTAATGAAATCACTATTGTGCCCAGCAGGGTGTCATGAAAGAGGTGGGGGGACAAATCGGGGTGGGTACCAAGCCATCACATTTAGAGAAATACAGTTAGAGCTAATTAACAAAATCATTTTTGCCCCAATTTGTAAAAGTGAATAGAGCAATAAAATTATGGAGTATGCTCAACTGTTTGATTCTGAACAGCCGAGTGTCCACGAGGCCCAGGCAATGGGTCAAGGGGCAATGCTACACTGAGTAGCAAAGTGACACCTGGACAAATATGGAAACAAAGACTCAACTGGGAGCTGGACCTCTGATCCAGACTTAAAGGAGGCTCTATCCATCACACAAATGAACAGCGAGCAGGGAAACGGCCCACATTCTGTTGACAGGATAAAGAAATTTTTATTTATTTTTTTGGCAATCAGGAAAAACATTTTGGAAAGAAATAAAAACATGGAAAAGTTGATTTAAATATACTCATAATGTCAGAATTATGGTTTGGCAAAATAACACAAGAACATAAATTAGGTATAAAGAGTATCTGAGTAACAAAGGTATATATTGAGTTGGTAGTCTAATAATCAGAAAATATGTTTTATACAGGATTTTTAGAGATTTCTAAAAACTCAGCCACCAGGGAAAACACAGAGAAATAATTTTAATTTATAGGCCATATTATCTGACTATGGTGCTACAAAGAAAGTAAAGCAAAAACATAATAAAAAATTGCATCAGTTATAGTGTAACTAGAAAATAATACTCAAGTCAGGAAGACTATCACAATTGAATTAATGAATACTTAGATAATTATCAGAATGGGCCTTTTAGATGATTATTAAGTGAGGCTCAAGTGTGCTCTGAGGAAAAGTAATAGCGTTAAATTCTTTCGTTAGTAAACCAAAATGCATTAATATAAATAACCCAAATTTAAACTGGAGAATTAGGAGATGTAATTGACTTTCTAAAAACTAATAAAAACAAAAGAAATAAATTACTAAAAATAAATGTAGATTGTGGGGAAGCACGGGACTTGGTTGGAATGTCTGTAAGAAGGATTCTCTGAAAGGTCAGGGGCCTCTGGGGGGACCTTGCCAAAGGTGGCAGCCCCTACCTTGACTTTTCCAAACAAGTCTGAATCCCCGGGTGTTTACTTAGACATGTCTGTGCTTAAAGGACGCATGTGCTTTCTCAAGGATGCTTACCCTGCTGATTTAATCCAGAAGTTAATTTTAGTTCCAGCTGTTATGACAATAAAAACCTAAGGAGACAGGCAATAGAGGCTTTTTTGGGTCCTTATGCCAGCTAGCCACTTAGCTTCTCTTTCACAAAAAACGTGTCAGAGTAATCATTCATCCAACACTCAGGGTCTGCCGGGAGCCCTGGCAGTAGATGTGGTTGAATTGGAACTTAGAAATAAAGCAGTAGAAAAGATAAAATATTAACTGATAAAAAAATATTCTAAACTGTAGTGTGGTCTTTTCAATGTTAGCATTACTATTGGCAAAGATTCATCTATTTTATACTTCCTTTAATACTATGAGATGATCACTTCGCTTTGAAGAGTTGTACTCTGGTTGTTGCTGCTTCTAAATCCATGGGAAAACAGGTCAGGGTGGCAGAGCCACCTGAAATGGTGCCCAGGAGAGTTAGGGGAGAGGGCCCCAAGTTCTAGTTACTATATTCCGTCTGCCTGTCCAAGAGTGAAAGACAGACATGTAGAGATATGCAAAGTGCTATACAGTAAAACCTTGATATAATAGACTAATTCGAGCAAGGGGTGTCCATTAAAGCTAAAAGTCCATCATATAATAAAGTAGGTTTTCCAAATACGTATGTTAAAAAACTGACAAATTAGCTAGTTTATCTGTTTTTACTTATGTAGACACATTTGTGTAATTAAAATTAAGTATGTATGAAGTTTAATTTCACAGAAAAGTTTTCTATATGTATGATATTACTGTAATTTTACATTTATAATGAATAGCTCCAGTAAAGCGTGCACTCACCAGTGACCAAGAGTGAAAAAAAGCACAGGGCTGAGGCCTGGCTTAGCGCACAACAGCAACTGGCAGGTGTTAAAACTGCTGCAGAGTCGCCGAACCGGTTTGGCTCAGTGGATAGAGCATCAGCCTGCGGACTCAAGGGTCCCAGGCTCGATTCCGGGCAAAGGCATGTACCTTGGTTGCGGGCACATTCCCGATGGGGGGCGTGCAGGAGGCAGCTGATCGATCTCTCATCGATGTTTCTAACTCTCTATCCCTCTCCCTACTTCTCTGTGAAAAATCAATAAAATATATTTAAAAAAAAAACAACTGCTGCAGAAAGTCACACCTCTCCACAATAGAACCAGTTACCTCATGGGATGTGATGTAATTACATGCTAATCATTCACTGAATGTTGTTTAGGAGGAGTGACTCTTGAATTTAAATATTTTGACTATACTTGTACATATGTAGTATTTACTTATGTCGGTAAAATTACTAGTGTTGTTTCCAACTTATAGTCTATTTGCTAAAATTTGTTAAAAACAACAGCAAATTAATAACAAAAAAACTAACCTGTTAATTATAAGCGCATCTTGGTTAAAAGCATTTTAAAATTAACAGGGAGTTAGTTTTCCCTTATGACACATGGACCGGAAATGTTGTCCGTGAAACCTGAAGTCCGTTAAATCGAGGTCTGCAGAAGGGAGGATTCACTGTCTTACCTTTTGTGAGAGTTGCTTGTTTCCTAAGGTGAAACCTAGTCATACCGGAAGGTGGACCTACACGAGTGTTTGTCAATCTGAGTCAGTGGAGTTCCACAACTACTCACATGCGAGGTAATTTTGGCCTCTGCAGCCATGAATACTCTGTTTGAAGAATCTCCAATGACATAACTAGTTTGGGAAGGTTGGAGAGACTGCAGTAGGAATCACTAGCCTCATGTGAACAAACATTTTTGTCCTTTTGTAATCGTAAATCAATACACATCTTCTTTTGTATGGAATGCAAGCTATTTAAGGCTCCTTTCCCGTCTGAGTCCTTATTTAAATTCTACAGGATAAATCCAGGTTCTCTTGGTGACCATCAATTTGGAAGTTATTTCCTGACTGAGTTATTTCTTTCAGGCACACTGGGACTTCACCCTGAAGTGCTTATTTAGTTATAGGTAGAGATAGCATCATATTTTAGGGCTATCTGAATAGTTCTAGCAACAGAAGAAAGCGAATGCAGTGTGCCTGGCTCATTCAGTATGAGAGAATGAACTTGGAGAAGTGTAGCCCTTCAATGGTGATTCTATCTAGAGTGTCACCGGCCACAGTCACAATGACATGTGCAGGGACTCTCACTTGGGTACAATCAAACCAAACATTGACAGTCCATTGTCTGACAGTATATCAGAAAGCGGTGCCTCTTCCTGACAGACTGGAGAGGGGTCAATGCTGATCTGTCCAAAGCCAGAGGTTTTACACAAAGCCTTTCCCGTCTCTCCACACAGAAAGCACTATGATATCTTAGATAAAAATATGATCATGACATCCTGTGTAAAGCCATTCCATGTTTCTAAACACACACACGGTAAAGACCACCAGCATGCTGAACTTCACTGGGAATTGAGCCCAATTTATTTTAGTGCCTGAGCTACATACATTCAGCTTTCATGTTATTTTTAGCTTCCATGTTGTTTGAGGCTTTCAGTGTATTCTTAGAAAACTGCAGTGAAGAGAATCTCACCGAGTGAGAACATACATAAAGAATAGTGGCCTTGGCCGGTGTGGCTCAGTTGGTTGGAGCGTTGTCCCATATACCAAAGGGTGTGGGTTTGGTTCCCAGTAGGCACCTATCTGAGTTGCAGGTTCAAGCAACTGATCTGTTTCTCTTTCACATCGATGTTTCTCTCCCCACCTTCTTTCCTTTCTCTCTAATAAAACAAACAAAAAGTGAATAATACACAATTTTTTCTTCTTTGAGGGAACTGCTTTCTGATCCTGCACAAGCTACATTTGTGCTGCACTATATGATAACCAATTTAAATATTTTCATTTAAATTAATGAAATGAACAAAAATTCAAATCTTAGTCACTCACTCTTGCCCTTCAAATCTCCTCCATTCTGCATGACTGTCTAGTTCTGACTCATGTGTGCCTACTGGTGGTATTCACTCTTGGCCCTCTCTTTTTGCCATGCATACGCTTTCCCTTGGAAATTACTGATGGTAAGTCAGCAAATGTCATATTAAGTTCCCTTGGTTGCTGCTGACCAAAGATTTCCATCCCTTATACAGACTTGTGTTTAAATGCTTAATTTTTCATTAACATTTTGTGAAAGTTAGAAGACATATCTGAGTTCAGACTTTCTATTTAGATTTTCTTATTCTGAATATTTCATGTATATGAAATTATATAATAGTAGCTTTTACATGTTATTTCTTTTACTTAAAAAATTATTTTAAGGTTTATCCATAGTATAGCATGTGTCAGGTTTTTATTCCTTTTTAGGACTGAATAATATTCCACTGAATGGATATACCACCCTTTGTCCATCCATTCATTAATGGATGGACACAGGTTGTTTTCAAATTCGGGCTACTATTAGATACTGCTGTTCTAAACATCCATGTACATGTTTTTATGTGGATGTATGTTTTCAGTTTTCTCGAGTATGTGCCAAAGGTGGAATTGCTGGGTAATGTGGTAATTGTGTAATTTCACTTTGTGAGGAACTGTCAGGTGATTTCAAAGTGACTGTATACTTTCACATCCCCACTGGCAGTTTATGAGGTTCCAATTTACACACCTTGGCAACACTCGTTATTTTCTGTCTTTCTGATTACAGCCATTCTAGTGGGTGGGAAGTGATATCTCATTATGTTATTTTTTCACATACAATATCCTTTTATTGTAATGTATAGATAGTAATGATGATTGACTTATTTATAGTAAGAATTATTTCCAAAAAGCGTTGAAGCTGTAGTTTTGAACATTTTTATTGTTGACACTATTACAGCATTGTTGCCACACCTTTTTCCCTGTGGTCATCACCACACTGGTGTCTGAGTCTGTGGGTTACACATGTATATTCTTTGGTTAATCTCTTCACCTTCGTTCATCCAGTCGCCCCTGCCCTCTCCCCGCTGACAGCTGTCAGTCTGTCCCATGTAATCATGTCTCCGTTTCTATTTTGTTCGTCAGTTTACTTTGTTCATTAGATTCCACAGATAAGTGATTTGCTATTTCCTAATGACTAATTGTGTCGAGTATCATTTCCAAATGTTTATTTGCTATTTATATATCTTCTTTGAAGACACATCTATTCCAATCCTTTACCCATTTTGCTTGTGATTTAGGTGTAGGAAATCATTGCTTACTTAATTCAAGGTCACAAAGATTTACATCTTGTTTCCTCTAAGAGTTTAATGGTGTTAGCTCTCTCCCTTTTAGATATTTAACCAATTTCCATCTTTTTTAAAATATATATTTTATTGATTTCCTACAGAGAGAAAGGAGAGGGATAGAGAGTTAGAAACATCGATGAGAGAGAAACATCGATCAGCTGCCTCTTGCACGCCCCCCACTGGGGATGTGCCCGCAACCAAGGTACATGCCCTTGACCGGAATGGACCCTGGGACCCCTCAGTCCGCAGGCCGACGCTCTATCCACTGAGCCAAACCGGTTCGGCCAATTTCCATCTTTGAATTATTTTTTTGTATATGTGTGATGTAGAAGTCCAACCTTATTTTACTTTGGATCCACCTTTTTTGCCTTTGTGATTAATTTTTTATTTTTTATTTCATTTGTTTCAGCTCTAATGTTTATTATTTCTTTCTTTCAGTTTGCTTTGGGTTTTAGTTTGCTCTTTCTGGTATTTTTTAAATGTATCCATATGTTGTATGTTTCACAAATAGTAATGTTCTTTAAATATACTTTCTTTTGTTTACTTGATAAATTCAACTTTGTCTTTTCAAAAACCAACAAAAATTCACTCTGAATTTTGTGTAACTTACTAGGGAAAAAGTATGCCATATTTTAGGTAACTCTTTGTTGCTAATTCACCTCCATGCATATTTCCCTTTATGGATCTTTGGGAGACTTTCTCAGGCCTAAAAAATTCTGAGAGTGGGATTGGCATAACTAAGTGATGAGTAAATATGATTGCTCTCCTCTGTACCAGATCATACTCCTACTAGAAGTGCATGTGGAGTCCTGTTTCCTCCCATTTTGGCTAGCAATTACTTTGTACATGATTTTATTTTATATCACACTATATTTTTAATTTTTGTCACTATCAAGTTTGTAGATTCTCATTCTTTTTTCAGTCTATGTATCTCAGAATATTAGCAAAAATGAGCATTTACTTGTATGATTGTTAGTCTTTAAATTTTTTCTACCTTCAATTTCTTTTATTCTTTTTCCTATTTTCATATAACTTACTATCTTTACCTGTTTCATTACAAGTCATTTAATAGTTTAAAATTTTTATTTTATGTTTTAATTATAATTATCTTCTTTAAATCCCATACTTAACTGTGTCTATGGTTTTTGTTGGTGAATTATGTGATCAAATTCATTATTTCTCCTCACATAAAAATTAATCATTTCTAATTATAAAGGAATATTCCTAGTTTTTCTTCTATTACCTTTGTAAGTGTAGATCTTTCCTGTACATAGTATGAGAAATCTAACTTTATCACATATTATTATTCCAGTTTTAAAAATCATTAAAAACATCTAGCATTTTCCTAGTGACTTATGATGCTACTTCCATCATATGTCTTGTGCTTAGAGTACATTTGTCTGTTTCTGGGCCATCTATTCCATTGATATATTTTATACACCTTAAGTGACAGTGTCACATTTTTGAGCAGAAGTGAAGTTATGGCTCTTTAATAAGTGGTGCCTTCTGATGGGACAAATTCCCCTTCTTTATTCTTCTTTTCCTATTTTTAGTCACTTGTGAATGGTTATTCCCTTAAAACAGTTATATTTGGCTTCTAAATTATTTTATAAGTCTTTCCTGTGCTCTAGCACAGCTTAGAAAAGGTGATTAGGTACAAATACATATACACAAAACTGAGTTGTGTTTCTGAGATTTTCCTGAAAGCTTATATTTTCTGCACTATACCTAAAAATATTTTTCCTGTTAGTAATTTTTTAAAACTATGGACTAAAGAAAGCACCACAGTTAATCTGCTTATGAAGTATATACTAATATGCAAATAATTGACTTGTATTTTCAGCCAAATTATAGGATGTGTTTTCACACAAGTCACAGACTACTGCCTGAGAATAGCAACAATCCAGGCATAAAACTGTTTTGTCTTATTTTTTTACACTGGTAATTGTAAATACATTTACAGAAATTTTTAAAAGATAATTTGAAGTAACTTAATGCCATCTAATTTTGACTCATTTTTGTGTCATGAAATAATTTCTTCTCTGCCAATGTATAGTGCATTCTTTAGATAGATGACAGCTTTAAAAAATTGAGACATCAAATCCACAAGTATTCAAGAAAATGCCAAGATAATTATTTGCATCTTTTTTAGGAATTTAGAATGTTTGTGCATTGTAGTGTTAATTTAATGAATGGTGACAGAAAAAAATAGCTTTAGAATTCATAAACAAGTAAGTGATGTGTGCTTAACAATTATTTTTTTAGTTCTGAAAATTATACACCCTTTATTGACTATACCTTACAAGTTAATTGTACTTATACCTATACGTATGCCTCTACCTCAATCACAACTACATCTATAGTTATGAAGAACAATGCCCAAGATAGAGAAGATTCCTGGAGAATATCAAAAGTTGGACAAAGCAAGTTTCAAAGAAAATATATCTCTTATACTATGATCTCTGAGGTAGATTTCTATTAGTGCCTTTTAAAAGAAGCTTCCGTGTGTCACTGAGAAAGTGAAAGATAGCACAGCCACAAGGTTGGGTAAAATATGACCCCATGAACTTGAAGTAGAGTAAGAGCTGCAGAAAACATAACCTGTCACTCCATTCCCTTTAATATGCGGGCTACTTAATCACTCTTTCAAGAGCACATGAATGGTACATTTATTTAGATAAAATGAGGTAAAACCTATACCTTCATTGAAACTGGGAAGCAGTGAGAAAAGTGGACCATCTTGAATCTCTTGTCACTGTCTTTAATTTGGAGAAACATTGCTTCTGCCAGCAGCATTTAATTTGTACCTGACCTGTATCTATTCCTCATCTATGTGAATATAAGCATGTTCTGGTTCAGAGAGTGACTCACAAGAACTCAAGAACTGAGAAATCTGAAATTTTCAGGGAGGATGAGCAGGCATAATTTTTAGATCCTACTGGAAGACCAATCATTAAAGGGAGATGAGCGGGATTTAGAGAGATTTGCTGGCCCTGAGGGGCTGGATGCATCACATATTTTATCTAAGATAGAATGGCATGGACTTTAACAACCATAATGTTTAGTCTATTGTCAAATTTGATTTTTAACATTTGTTTAGAGTTTACTACACACACTATAATGTGCAAGTCACTTTATCTCAATTAATTAATTAGAGATTGATTTAATTATGACAAAAGATTGATTTATGATAAAACCATAACATAGGAATATTTTTAGTATCCTCCTCTTAAATATGAGAAGTAAACATTTCAGTAACTTTCACAAGTTCTCCAACTGGACAGTGGTGGAAACAGAATCAACTTGTATGCATATATGCATCACCTGTGGACGCAGACAAGAGGGTGGTGAAGACATGGTAGGGGAGAGGATTTAAAACAAAAAGACACCTCGTGGTCTGACTCCAGAACCTGTGCTTACATACATCATGCAGATTTATTTTAGAAAGAGGCAGATCTTGTTATAAGAAGCAAAGAACAGTGAAACTGGGTAAAAGTTTTTCAAGAAACAAACCATTTTTATTATGAAATTTTAAAATACGGTATGTCCACTGGTACTTTTCCCACTGAGTTAAATACGAGCAACAGTCACCAATCGTGTTTCACCTATACCCGCACTCATCTTCTTGCTGGCCCCACCCCACCCACCATGGCTCAGTTGATTGAGTGTAATCCCAAGAACAGAGGGGTGGCTCACTGGTTTGATTTCTGATCAGGGAATATGCCCAGTTTGTGGACTTGGTCCCAGTGGGAGGCATGCAGGAGGCAGCCAATTGATATTTCTCTCTCCTTCTCCCTTCCCCTCTCTCTAGAAATCAATAAAATATATTTTAAAAATAATAGTGGTTGAGTGTCAATCTATGAACCAGTAGGTCACGGTTCAATTCCTGGTCAGAGTACATGTCTGGGTTGTGAGCTCAATCCCCAATGTGGGGCATGCAGATGGCAGTCGATCAATGAATCTCTCTCATCATTGATGTTTCTATCTCTCTTTCCATCCCTCTTCCTCTCTGAAATCAATAAAAATATTTTAAAAATAGTAGGGAGGGTAACCACTTATGCTAAAATTTGTGCACAAATTTTTTTATGTTTAAATATAACTAGCAATATATCATACTTATATCTACTCAAAACTGTTCTTTAAAATAAGAATCATATTAAATACAAATTAAAATATCAATATTACACCTTTAAAAAGTTTCCAAATTCCTGTTCTAGTAAATACATGGTTACCCATGCTCTTGGAGAGCTATCAGACTCAGGTCTTCTCACAGAATCATGATGTTGTATGGAGGGTTGCACGTATCACTTTCTTATGCAGGTTGAGAAGTCACAGCCAAGGAAGGAAAAAGAATGGGGTTTTCCTAAAGCCACACACCTGGTCAGATGGTGATAGGCTTTGGTTGTGTCTGGGAACGCAATTTGGGTTATTTCTACCAAACTACTTTGCTCTATATTTTCTACAATGGTAGGCTAGGTTTCAGGAGGGTAAAAATCACTAAGTAAATATGAGAGATATTATATTGGAGATGAATATATGTATTGTTACATTTCAGATGCATAGAAACCACCTAAATCTGACAAAATGAAGTACTGATTAATAGTATATATTTTTGCTATATCGTCCTTGGTATTCTAAGAGCTTTTCTGAGGTGCAGCAAGATGGTCCATCCATCATTTCTAGCACACCCTGATTTAATAAGACTCACAATAAAGGAAGGAGAATGTGTGCTCTTCCCCCAATAGAAGCATATTTATAAGATTTAAAATTATACTTTACTAGAGGCCTGGTACACGAATTTGTGCATGGGTGAAGTCCCTTGGCCTGGCCAGAGATCAGGGCCCATTGAGGCCATCTTGCCCAGTCCCAATCAGGGCTGATAGGGGCCAGCTGTCTGGGGGGAGGAACCATGGGAGATTGGCTAGCCATGGGAAGTTGGCTGTGGGAGCACACTGACCACCAGGGAGCAGCTCCTGCATTGAGCGTCTGCCCCCTGGTGGTCAGTGCACATCATAGCAACTGGTTGACCAGTTGTAATGGTTGCTTAGGCTTTTATATAGAGAGATTTATGTAGGTTTCACTGAAATCAGTGAGGTATTATTTATGAGTATGAAAAATTATAGGCTAACCTGATGCCCAGCAAAGGTAGTTGTTAAATAAACTATGGGCATACATCTGTGGAATATTTTGCATCAATAAATAGTAAATATTTTGTAATTTCTGTAAAGAAACTGAAATGAGGTTTTGAAGATTTGTTTTTTTAATAAGAATTTTAACTCTTATTTCTTATTGATGTGCTGTATAGTTTCTGCAGTTGATCTGTCTTGGAGAATATTCCATGTGCACTTGAGAAGAATGTGTAGCCTGCCTTTGTTGAATGGAGTGTTGTGCAAATGCCTAAGTCTAGCTACTTTATAGTGCTGCTCAAGCCCTCTGTTTACCTGCTAATCTTGGACTTAGTTTGTTTGTAGGATCAGTCTTTGAAAGTCGCATTGAAAACTAACAGTAAACAAAAAGTGATTATACAAAATCCACACAACTTCTGTACAAAAATTAGATTTTAAGAAGCAAGAGGTAGCCAGAACTCTGAAATAAATATGGAATTACTGCAAAAGACACACACAAATAAAGACATTTTAGGTAAAAATTTTCCATACCCATTTTATTTCCAGAGAATGTCAAAGTTATAAAAGCATATGGTCCCATCTGCAGCTGATAATTAAGAAAATGTCAGATTACCTATAGATTTTGCTTTGTGACCTTCTCATAATGATTGTCTGAATGATATCAATACTTAATTTGTCTTCACCTTTCCTTATAGTCACATGCAATTATATATAGTAATCTGTAAGGTAGAACAATTGTCCAAATTTGAATTTAGAAATATTAAGTAGACACTCTGTTGTTTTGAGCATCACTCTCAAGCTGCCTCAAATAAGATTTCCTTTCAACTAAACAATTATTACAGTTGTCTGTCCTAATTATTTTGTGAAGTTGACATCACAATCAATATTATCTAAATAATAAGTAGAAACTCAATTTCATATATACATACACACATGAATGTATTTATAAATAAATATATATTATGAATATATGTATAGCCAAGTAATATTGTCTAACTGACAAAAGTTGACATATTTGGAGTCATTAAGTGAATGTCTGGCATTTGATAAAAATCACTGAATCCTGATTTTATTTGGCAGAAATAATTTCTGAGGTTGGAGGGTTGTGACAAGAGAAATGTCATCAAAAATATTTTTTTCTCTACAAAGGTTTTATTCAGGTTTCAGTGACAGGTAAGCCATTCAAATATTCTCTGCCTTAATTTGATAATTTTATCAGATATTCCATTTCTACATAACCTTTATAACTATGGATTATTAAACCACAATATTGCCAATAGAAACTTGACCTTTTTTTTCATGCAAAACAGACTCAGGAATTCCATATAGTGCTTATGTGATCATCTAATCATTATCCCTATTTGCTTTCAGAAAATTAATGAATTGTGGTAGCATTTGTTTATTTCGTTAATTAATTACTATGTATTAACACTCACACATGAGCACAACAGGGAGAGATGAGTTAGAGATGATAATAGAAAGGCGGTCGTGACAAGCTCAGAAAGCTTCTGACTTGCTGTGCCAAACACTGTAGGAACTGTATCTGATTCATTATTAACCTGAAATGTGGATTAATCAACAGATTGATGGAGAAAAACCAGAGAAAGATTGGTTAAGAGAATGAAGCAGTAATTTAAAAATTTTGAAAAGAGATCATTACATTCACTAGAATTCTAGCAATCAAATAGGATGGATGGAATGGAAGGTTTTGTGGTTGATTTCTACATGAGAAGCTCAGAGGGAAATAGTTGTGATCTCACATAGCTTATATTTCTTTACCTGACAACATTTTTTCTTATCCTGCTTTTCTCTTCTCCATGAAATCAGATTTTTTATTTCTATTTCTTCCATTGCTATGTTTATAGATGTATAATAATTCCTATTTTATATATGAATGGATAAAGGTCACAATTTGGAGGATAAATAACTATATCTAATCAAATCTTATCTGTGATTTTCATTTATTCCTTAAGTTATTTTCTAGTTCTGTATTATAATAAAGTTTTTTCATAATTATATAGGCCAACTCATAATTTAGTTATTTCTTGGCTATTTACTTACTTACTAGAGGCCCGGTGCACAAAAATTTGTGCACTCAGGGGTGGGGGGTCCCTCAGCCCGGCCTGTGCCCTCTCGCAATCTGGGACCCCTCGGGAGATAATGACCTGCTGGCTTAGGCCTGCTCCCGGGTGGCAGAGGGCAGGCATAATCCCTAGGTGCAGCCCCTGGTCAGGCTCAGAGCAGGGCTGATTGTGGAGTTGGGATGGCGCCCCCTGTCACGCACAGAGCAGGGAGTTTGGGAGGTTGTGATGCTCAGGGTAGGGCCGATTGGGGGGTTTGGGCACCACCCCCTGTCACACTCAAGGCAGGGTCGATGGGGAGGTTGCGGCACCACCCCATCACGCGCAGAGCAGGGCCAATCAAAGGGTTGGGGCACTGCCCTCTGTCACACACAGAGCAAGGCGGATCAGGGGGTTGGGGCACCGTCCCTGTAACACACAGAGCTGCAGGGCGATCAGGGGGTTTGGGTGCTGCCCCCTGTCATGCTGATCCCGGTGCTGGGAGGCCTTGTGGCTCCGCTTATCCCGGTGCTAGGAGGCATATTACCCTTTTACTATATAGGGTAGAGGCCTGGTGCACGGGTGGGGGCCGGTTGGTTTGCCCTGAAGGGTGTCCTGGATCAGGGTGGGGGTCCCCACTGGGGTGCCTGGCCAGTCTGGGCGAGGGGGTGAGGGCTCTTTTCAGGCTGGGGGGGACTGAAGCTCCCAACTGCTCCTTTCTCTCTCTCTCTTTTTTTTATTCTGGGCCAGCTTTAGCTTTGAGGCTTGGCTCCAGCTCTTAGGCCTCCGCTGCTGAAAGTAGGTTTCTGGCCTTTGCTTACAATGTTGCAATCCTGCTGGCTGAAGTCTTGCGGTATTTGTTACATAGTTGCTTAGAGTTGCAGCTCAGCGGCCTGCAAGGCAGGTGGGGAACGTTGGTTTCCTCCGTCACTGAGGCAAGCAAGCCTCATGTTAGTTCCAAGCTGCCTGGCTGCTGGCCGCCATCTTGGCTGACAGATAATTTGCATATCTTGCTGATTAGCCAATGGGAAGGGTAGCGGTAGTACGCCAATTACCATGTTTCTCTTATTAGATGGGATTTTTAAGCCTCAGCCAAGGACATGCTTAGAGAGAGGTAGAGAGAGAAAAATGGATGTGAGAGAGAAACTTCCACTGGTTGTCTTTGTATGTTCCCTGACTGGGGATCAAACGCACAACCCAAGTATGTACCCTGAGTGGGAATCAAACCGGCAACCATTCAGTGCACAGGACGATGCTCAACCATCGGAGCCACTCCAGCCCAGCTTGTTGGCTTCTTTTTCTTAATAAAATTTAGTAGCAGAATTTCAATTTCACCAGTTCCAAACATAGGCAATCATTATTGTGTGTCTGTGTGCACGTGTGTGCGAATCTACTGAACTAAATTATTTACTATTTATAAAATGCTTGGAAAGGTGGCTTCCAGGTAAGATGGCAGCATAGGTAAACATGGTACTCTGAACCTCCCACATCTACATCAAAATTACAACAAAACTATAGAACAGCCATCATTGAGAACCACCTGAAATTTAGCTGGACAGACATCCTACAGCTAAGGCTATAAAGAAGCCACACTGAGACTGGTTGGAGGGACTGAGACACTGAATGAGCTGGTCCCACACCCATGTGTGGCCATTAAAAATTGGGAACCATATCTCAGGTCCAGAGGCACCCCCTGAGGAGCCAGTGGTCCCAGTCCAATACCAGGCCCCACAGCCTAGGGTTCCAGTTCCGGGAAGAGACGTCTCCATGAGGCAGGTTATTAAGAAACTAGGAAAATTTCCTGGCAAGTGGAATGAGAAAACTTAGACAAAAAGCTGAACAAATGGCCAAGTAATTAACAGCCAGCTAATAAATCACAGGACTCTGTCTTCCCTAACTGAAGATACCTGAGACCGGGGGGTTTAAATCATCTTAGTCAGGGAGATAGATAATAATAACAACAAAACAACAACAATTAGAGCCAGACTACTTGAAGTTAGAGGTGAAACTAACCAGAGAATGACCCCTGACTCCACTATATGCTCTTTTTGGTTACATCAGCATACTAAATGACACACCTGGAAACCTAAGGAATATTCTGTTGAGATCCTCCCCTGGGCCTCTCCTAAAATCCCCACCTACATGAAATAGATCAAACCCTAAAGACAAAGGGTGCCATGTGTTTTCTTTGAGCATGCCCACATGCCTCTTTTCCTCAGGCATATCCTCTGCTGCATCTATCATAAGATCTAAGGACCCGGACTAGACCTGCACCCAGGGGAACAACAGGCAGCAGCGGCTTGTCTTGTGTTCAGCCCTCATCCTGGCTCCAAGGACCCTTCCTTTGCATCCCTGTTTATCAGCTTTAATAAACTCACTCTCACTTTCACCTGGACTTGATTGAGTCTTGACATTATTCCTGCACATCTCAAGAATCTGGAGGTCGCCCGAAACGGGAAAGGTCCTGGGCCATGGACCATGCCAGGCAAGGCCAGCCCCTCCCCACTCCCACTCCCCCCATGTGCAGAACTGGCCCAGCAATACTCATAACCTCAGGCTGTGAAAACCAGTGGGGTTTGTGGCTGAGCGAGACGGAGGGCTTATGGAGTCCAGATGTTCCTCTCAAAAGCTCCTGCAAGGACTTAGCTCTGACTCACTTGAAAGGCACCAGGGACTTACGGAGAGGAACTGAATTGTGTGGCTTCAGGGTGAGAGCTGGAGGAGAGGCCATGGTCCCATTGCTGAGCCTCCTCCCCCCACCCCTACCCCCGCCCCAGAGCAGACAGGCAGGAACCATATCTGAGTCTCCATCACCCTGGCTATGACTGCTCCTCTGGCCCTGGTGATTCCCAGAGAACCTGCCCCACTGAATTTCAGGGCCCACGAAGCCATTTCCAGTGGCTTTTCCTGTTAATCGGGATGTCAGAATTATGGACGATAATTTGAGGAATCTAAAGGAGACAAGCAATAAACTATGCACGGAGGCCTTTCGCTTCCTCTTTTGCTTATTCTCAGCACCTGCCAGCCATTGATTGGAATCAGTGGGATGCATGTTATTCAGGTAATCAGAATAAAGACCCTTGTCTTTTTAAAGGTAACATGAAGGCAGTGTTTTATCAAAGGTAGAGAAGATTGAACACTCTGTTTCCATGGAGAAACTTCTGTAATCCCCCTACATAACCCAGCCTAGCAAACCTGCCTGCATCGTGACCTTTGTTTTATATCGTTACCCGTCTCGTCTCCTTTGTTCTCTATGGGAAAGCAACTAAATACATTTATGAGGCACGTCCTCAATGTTTATGGGGATTTGGCGTTGGGAAGAGGAATTGAGAAGAGCAGTTCCTATCTGGTAGAGAGGATGTAAGAACCTTTTCTGATTCAGTTTATTGCAGTGTAACAAATTAGCAAATTATATTTGTTCTGACATAGTCCCAGGATTTGCAGTATGTCGACATGAAATGATATTGTATTTCCTATACCACCTTATTCTAACTAGAGTTCTGCAGAGGAGACTGAGTCTCTTCTCAGCACATATTCCTTAAATTCATTTCTCAGTGACCACAGGAAAGCCTCTTGGGTGCTCAGAAAGTGTGCACTTCTATTCAGCCTTGCTGTTGT
>NW_006284838.1:1695495-1713098 GCF_000327345.1 Myotis davidii | reverse complement strand
AACTGGGAATTATTATTGGAACTAATGAAAACATGATGGATATAGTTTGAAATGACACTTTGTATAGAGATTAGCTGTTTTTGTGGTTGTTGAATTTCTTTGTTTTTCTTATTAATTTTTTATTAATGGCTTCTACATATTTGTTTTAATTAGGTCACAAATTTCAGAGTTTCAGCCAGGAGAATAAGTTACAAAATATTATTTTAAATATGTACTGGACTATTCCGGTCTTTTATTACCAGGGATTAGTGGGCAATTGTGAATCTTTTTATGCTCTCATTTTCAAAATAATGGACAGAGAGAATAGAGATGTCTTGTCAATATGGCTCTATAACTTTATGATATGAAATAACCTTTTAAAATTTTAATCAAAATAA
The DNA here is from genome assembly GCF_000327345.1 of Myotis davidii. Classification (NCBI taxonomy): domain Eukaryota; kingdom Metazoa; phylum Chordata; class Mammalia; order Chiroptera; family Vespertilionidae; genus Myotis; species Myotis davidii. The sequence goes on along the minus strand of NW_006284838.1, from coordinate 1,712,721 downwards.
ATAGAGAATAGGAAAACTATAAGAATAGGAGATTAAAAATATGTTAATACAATATATACATATGTATGTGCATATGTGGATGTATAAGTACATGGTATGTGTGTGTGTGTGTGTGTGTGTGTGTGTGTGTGTGGCATCAATAAACAGAAGGTAAACATATTAATAGCCATGAAGAGAAAATAGAACAAGAAGTTGTTCTTGGAAACGACAGAATGTAGGGGCCTTCTGGATGCAGGTTCCAGGGAAAAAGAAGTACCTGATGGACAGTTACACCAAAAAGTTTCCATGTGAGCCAGCCTTACTGCTGAAAGCCATGGGCTGGAACTGGGCTTGCCATTCAAGAAATGAAACTTGAGTTAGTGTTTCATGGGATTTCAGCTAAAATGACATCACATGTCTTGTACTGAACTTACAGGGGGAAGCTTCATTAAAGCTGGCTTGTGCCCTGAAGGAAGTTTCCATTTCTGACTGATCCTCAGCTTTACTTTCCACTGCTTGTCAGGGCGCAGGGAGCAGAGGGAGCTACAGGACCCAACCCAGTGGACGCATCTAACAGGGAACACTCATCACAAAGATAGGACCAGAGAAAGTTGAACCGACTGTGAAGTTACCTCCCAAGAAAGTTAAGAAAAATTGCTGTGCTCAAAACTTGGTTTTAGGTGGAAAGGGGGTGGGGGGGAGGAAAACATCTCCTATAAACTTTTCACAAGTTTGTAACCATCAATGGCCCTCAAGTGGGTCTGCAGTCAAATGAATACTGAGTCCAGATTACCTTAGGCCAAATATGGAGCTTGAAGAAAATCCTTTACTGTGGTGCCTTCATGCATCTGGAATATGCAAATAAAAATTTTCCCTGGACCCATCTTCAATACAAATAAATTTCCGAGGAATTTGAACTCAAAGCAAAACTTACAAATCACACAAAGAAATGACATGTCAATGATTAATTCCTGACAGGCAGTAGACAACTGCAAATATCAAATACTACAAATATCAGAGAACACGTACAAACTATATTACATTTTTTTATATATTTTAATCATATAGTAAGATGAAACATATGCAAAGGGCAATGCATTAATTAAATCAAGTGCTTATTGAAAAATACAACAAGACTTCTATAAAAATAGATTAAAAGTTTGGATGTATATGAGCAGAAAGCACATAGTTAAAGAGAAAAATTCATAAACTGAAAAATGGAAATTAATAAATTATTTAGAACAAATACAAAGAGATGAAAACATAGAAAGTAATGAAAAGAGGCTAACTGCAATAAAGGATGTTCAATTTTAACATACATTTAATTTGTAATTCCAGAATGGAGAGAAAAAATATAGGGGGATGCAATGCATGAAGAAATATTGGCAAATAATTTTCCATCATAATTTTCCCAGATTCAGAAAGCCCAATAAACTCTAATCAGGCTAAAAGATAACTCACTTAAATATCTATATACTAGAGGCCTGGTGCATGAAATTCATGTGTGGTACAGTCCCTAGGCAAGGCCTGCAATCAGGGCCATCTTCCCCAGCTGCCCACAGCTGGCCCCGCCCCCTGCCACCACCCACCCCCAGTTCCCTGTTCGCCATCAGGAGATCGAAGCCTTCAGGCTGGAGAAAGGGACAGAGAGGTGGTCAGTGTGCCTCAAAGTGATTGGCCAAGCAGTCATTCTGGTCATTCTGCTATTAGGGACAATTTGAATATTATCCTTTTATTATATAGGCTAGATGCCCGGTGTACGGATGGGGGCAAGCTAGCCTGCCCTGATGGGGGCCTTGGATCAGGGTGAGGGGTCCCTGCTGGGAGGTGGGGCCTGCCGGCGTGAGGGGCCATGGGTGGTTTGCAGGCCAGCCCTGCCCCTGATTGGGGTGGGGATCCCCTCTGGGGGAAGAGGGAGAGGCCGGCTGGGGCAAGGGGCTGCAGGTGCTTTGCAGACCAGCCACGCCCTCGATCAGAGTGGAGGGTCCCCGCTGGCCAGGCACCCCAACGGGACCCCCCCAACCCTGAAGGGGCTGTGGCCAGCCTACAAACAGCCATCAGCCCCTCCCTCAAGGTCAAACCAGCCAGCCCCCACCCATGCACCAGTCATATAATAAAAGGGTAATATGCAAATTGACCCTAACAGCAGAACAATTGGGAATGACTGGTCACTATGACACACACTGACCACCAGGGGGCAGACGTTCAATGCAGGATATGCCCGCTGGTGGTCAGTGTGCTCCCACAGGGGGAGTTCTGCTCAGCCACAAGCCAGGCTGGTGGCTGCCAGCACAGCGGTGATGGGGGGAGCCTCTCCCACCTCCTCAGCAGCACTAAGGATGTCCAGCTACAGCTTAGGCCTGCTCCCCACTAGCAAGTGGTCATCCCCCAAGGGCTCCTGGGCTGCCAGAGGGACGTCTGACTGCCAGCTTAGGCCTAATCCCCCGGGAAGCGGGCCTAAGCCAGCAAGTGAACATCTCCGTAGGGGTCCCAGACTGCGAGAGGGCACAAGTCAGGCTGAGGGAACCCCTGAGTGCACAAATTTTGTGCATCGGGCCTCTAGTATATATATAAAAACCTAAGTGACTGTCTGATCATTCAACCATCCAACCAGTAGCTATGACATGCAATGACCACCAGGGGGCAGACTCTCCAACTGGTAGCTATGATGTGCACTTACCACCAGGGGGAGAGGGCAGATGCTAAACACAGGAGCTACTGAGTGACGGCAACTTTGCAGAATGCCCTCTCACACTCCTGGACCCCTAGGGGGAATGTCGGACTGCTGGTTTCAGCGTGATCTCCACTGGCCAGGCTGAGGGACCCCACCTGCCAGAATGACCCCGCTCACTCCGCAGACACCCTTTGAGCCCTGGGGGCTGCCCCAGGTGTGTCTGGCCAGGGAGGGACTATGGGAGGTTGGCTCTAGGCAGTGTCCAGGCCATCTCTCCCAGTCCCGCCCCACTGGCCACCTTCTAATTAATTTCCTTTCAATGTGCATGAACCTGTGCACTGGGCCTCTAGTATCATAATAAAAATGCATAATATAAAAGATAAAGAAAAGAACTTCAAAGGAACCAGCATACAAATACAGACTGTCTACTTATACAAATTTAAAAATGAAACATGTTTTTTTAATCACCAACATTGAAGGCTAATAAAAAATATATATAACATGCTGAAGAAATAGTTGTTTGTACACCATACCTTTGTATACCAAATAAATAAGTCTTTTAAAAATGAAAATGAATAAATAACTCCTGAGAAACAAAACAGAATTTAGTACCAGCGAAACTTTACCAAAAGAAACTTCAAAAGAATGTATGTTTGGATTAAGAAAAGTAACCCCACATGTAACCAAGGTAACAGTCCCAATTGCTTCTCATTAAGAAGAGATTCCTGAAATGACCCATGAAAAACGACTTTTGTGTTCAGATAAATTTTAGGAAAGCCAAACTCCTGCAAGTTTGCAATATAAGCAGCACATGAAAGGATCTGACAGGTAATGGAGAAGAAATCTGTTGAAATTAAGTCAGCATTCCCAAAATCTAACACCATCACACATTTTCTTTATGTCAATGAGTCATTGTTAACATCTCAGAGAATATACTTTTGGGAATGTGGAAATATGCTTTCAAAGAATAGCTTAAAAATATTTCTAAAGAAGGAAACAAACAAATAAAGCATGTACTGAAAGATAGACATGGAAAGCATGTACACACACAAAAAACAAAAAAGCAAAAGTTATACTCCTAGATGGCAAGCATTATGACACAAATTCTATATCCTCGTAATGTAAATATTTTATATTAATCAATAAAATAATATATCATGCTCCATATGATTACAAACAAACATAAAAAGGCACTTAAAACTGAGAAAGAGGAATTAAAATCTTCACTACATAAATCCTTCTTGCAATTCAGAAAAACAAAATAACAATGAAATTTACTAAAGGGAAAAATTTAGATTTAGACAGATCAGTGTCTACTCAGAAACTTTTCTAGTAAGAAGCTAAATAGTCAGGAAGTATTATATTGTATTAACTTGGTGCTTGTAGAATTTTAATAAAGTAAAAAACATATTTAAATTATCTTTGCAAGTTCAACACTTAATAGCTATGTAACCTAATCTTTATTTTCCACATATAAAGAAACAATAGAAAACCTACCAGAGAGAATTGTATGAGGGAATTATGTAAAAATTGTTCAAAAGTACAGAGTGTTCTGTAAAAAGTGGAAATGCAATATTCATAAAATGGAAATCTAAATTATAAAGTTAAAAAATATATTTTTCAATGCAATGGGCAGTATTGCCAAGGGTATAGTGAAATCTATAATCTCACATATCCTAGAGAGAAAGTGAATGTGTATAAGTTCTCCATAGAGATATTTGGCATTATAAATCAAATTATTTATAATGTACATTCAAGTGACCCCAGAATTCCATATTTATGAATGTATTAAGACATATTTATATATTTGAAGATAGTTTTATTTTCAATAATATGTATTGCTTTTATTTTAATAAGAAATGCAATTTCAGATACATATAGAAATATTTGTATGGTTAGTATAGATACGTATTCAAGGCCTAAAATTTCAAGTGTTGTCTTGATACTTCGGAGTCCCACAGGACCCAAACACATAATTATGAATTTCCCAATTATGACTTCTACCCTATGGGTAATGTTCTCCACTCAGCTAGGTCCTTCATTGGCCAGACCAACTGCACCCTATCTGTTTCCCAACTACCAGGCTTTATCTTCTCGCCTGCCCATGGAATTAACCCAATCCCATCCTCTGATGGAAAGAGGGAGCAACCCATCCTCTTGTTGCTACAAAGCCCGCCTCCCACAGTCTCTGCTTGTTCACTCTGCCCTTAAACACAACCCCTGTGCGCCTGAATGGTGTGTGCTGTCCTTTTCCCCCAACTGTGGGTATGTGTGATGAATCAATTGCTGTCCATCTCCTTTGTCCAGTGTTGGGTGTCATATATATAATATCTCATGTTATTTATGGTGGAGAGGGGATCTCTTTGTTTCACTTGTGGGGTGAATAGGAGGCAACCAGAGCACATATATATTCTTTTAAAAAAAATATATATTTTATTGATTTTTTACAGAGAGGAAGGGAGAGGGATAGAGAGTTAGAAACATGGATGAGAGAGAAACATCGATCAGCTGCCTCCTGCACACCCCCTACTGGGGATGTGCCCGCAACCAAGGTACATGCCCTTGACCGGAATTGAACCTGGGACTCTTCAGTCTGCAGGCCGACGCTCTATCCACTGAGCCAAACCGGTTAGGGCAGAGCACATATAGATTCTTACTCTATTAACTGCGAGGACCTAGAAGCAATGACACCTTAGTAGCAATGAGCAAACCCAGCATCCAGGTCTTGGTTTCTAATGCTATTCTTCAACAACAGGAACCAGGCTTCCTTGGAGAATTTGCTGATTCTAGGGCGAGGGCAGGAAGTATGCAAGATGAGCCTGCCCTAGACCATCTTGTTGTGCCAGAAAGTTGAAAAAGGAAGTGCTTAAAAATTCCACAAAGACAGGCTTTTCAAAGGACATCGAAAACAAATGTAAGAACACCCAATGGTTAAAACTTGAAGCAATTTGAGCAACAAAATTAATGTAGTAGTATTGGGTTATATGATAAAGTATAAAACAAGTATCTATACATATATATTAATATAAATATATTGAATTACTAATTAATTAATCAGTAGTATGGAATAAACAAATCTTCCATCTTTTGTGCAGAGGAATTCCAAATAACTTGAGTATGTACTCAGTCGCAAGTCGGTGGGCATTATTCCCCTTTAAGTGAGCTTGCATAGTAACTTCCCTTCAAATAGTACATTTTATAAAAGTGGAACAAGAAATTTTACAGTGCAGACACCTGGCAAATATTGACGAGGCCAGGTGATCAGGGCCAACATGGGCAGTGATGCGCCCTGTCCACAGCATGCACTTCTGATGAGAATCACACTTTACTTCTGTGGTCTTTCTTCCAAAAATTCATAACCCCAGAATAGTCATGATAAAACCACAACTTATAACAAAATCGAGGGACTTTCTACCAAATATTTGACCAGGGCTCCTCAAACTGCCAAGGTCATCAAAAGCAAGGAAGGCCTGAGGAACTGTCGCAGCCTAAGGAGCCTAAGGAGACACGATGCCTAAAGTGATATGGTAGCCTGGGTGAGATCCCGGGAGAGACAAAGGATATTTGACAAAACGAAGGAAATCTGAATAAAGTATGGACTTCAGTTAAAAATGCATCACTATTGATCCAATTCGTTGTGACAAATGTACTATCCCTAAGGTATAATGTTAAAAATAGGGGAGCCTGGATGTGGAAGCTCTCTGTACTATCTTTGCAACTTTTCTGTTCGTCTAAAGTAGCTCTAAAATAACTAGCGTATTTGAAATATCGAATACGATATGTAGCCTGGTTAATGGCACTGCATCAACCTCAGTCTCCTGGTTTTGACTGTGTAGTACAGTTATGTAACTGGGTGAAGCTGGGTAAAGCATTCTTGAGACCCTATTCTTTTGGCAACTCTCTGAGTGTAATTATTTCAAAATATAGGTCGTAAGTGCTTTCTCGAAGAATACATGCGACTTTGTTTTTCTGTAACAGACCTAAATTATGAGACTAAAGCCTGTGCAATTGCCATTATTTGATTGTTATTAACCTACAGACATGGCAATTAAACATTCAGCACCCAATGCTATGAATCCCTATGTGAATGGTGGAAGGAATCTGACATACAGAAATTTGGAGCCCTCTTCCTGTGCTTATTATTGTAGGAGCTGACATACTCCAGGGCTCAGGGGAAGAAGGCTTTTCTTTGCCCACCTTGTTCCCAGCTGGCTTTCCCAGCAGCCATTGAGGTGGACAGATACTGAGCTTGTAGTCTACCCACTGAGGACATGACTGAGTCACTCTCATTCTTGATTGAGAGGCCATTTGGTCTGGTCCTCTTGCTAAGCCCAATGCCCTGCTCAAAGAACCCCTATTATTCTTTGTGTCTTATGCTGTAATGACCGCAGGAAAAATCATGGCGCCATCTATGCCCTACATGGGGGTACACAGAGGGCATTCTACCTTCCCTGGACCAGAGTATGGAGTGGGGAACTGCAGTTTGTCTCAGCTCCTCTTTGATAGGAGACAAAATAAGCTTATCTCCTGGGGACTTGCCTCCTTATAGGACCTCTATGGGAAATGGAGCATAAAAGTGATCTGGGTTCTGGAAAAGCCACAGTAGGGAGGACACGCAGAGTCTACCCAGTTAGGTTCTCCTTTATATTTCCTCCCCCTCACACCATTTGGAGGATTTGAGCCAAACTTATAGGAATCCTACCTCGGATTTATCAGATTTTCTTTTTGTGTGTGTATGTGTAAGTTCTCTTAGGCACTGAGCGCCTGAAAATCACTACTATTTGCTACTGTGAATTCCCTTCCCTAAACAATGGCTACCCCTTGATTTATTTGCTGCAATGCAATTGGATGGGTGCCAGGAGCATAGAGCAACTAGAAATAGCCCCGAACTTCATCAATGAACAAAAATAAAACGTGCTCTATTTGTTCCTCGGTAAATATTCATACGGCAACAAGGGAAATTTGCTTCTCCTCCAGCTCTCCAGTCCCTCCCAGCTCTTATGCCTTAAACATGCAACTCCTTTCTATCTTTCTCCCAGGGCTCAGCAAGATTTTCTCATCAGAAAATGCTAAAAACTGCATTTATCTTTTCTTCGTAAAATCTGACAATTTCCCTTGGGGGTGGGGGGACAGGGTAGCATAGAAGCATAAATAAATATTTCAAAAGCATTGTTCTTTGGGAGTATTCTTAGCTCAGGAGAAAACAGCCCTGCTGTCTCTGTAACATTAAAACAGAAGCGGGCGGGTTTGTCTCTGCCCTCTGCTTCCCGGCCTTGATAAATTACTTTTATTGAGGACCCAGTAAAAATAGAATATTGATTTAGATCATAAAGAAGTTGCTTCCAAGGCTTTCAAACCTATGAATTTCATCACATTTATCAGTCTGAATGTTTCACACATTTTATCTAAAATTGAGTAGAGACATTAATATTTCATCTAAACCATTTGTTCAAAGCACTAAATGCACTACTATTTTGTCTTCTAAATTTACTACTTTTATCAACAGAATTTCAATATTTTAAAAATCATTTGTTAAATTTCCACAGCATTGCTGTACTATGAATTATATAATAAGGACAACATTACCATACCTTAATCTTTAATGAGAAATACCTATTACACTCATGACAAAATATTGAAAAGTCCCATCTGTGTATGATGCTTATTAGACGACAGTGCTTTGACTAGTGTAGTGTTATCCCATTGGTATAATTAACCAAATGTCACGGCTAGTCTCTGCCATATTTTTCTCAAGCACGTCTTTGTTAGCTTAACTTAATGGTGTAGTACAACAATTTTCAATCTTGTCTTTCTCATGGCACACATAAACTAATTACTAAAATCCTGTGGCACATCAAAAATATGTTATAATTTTTGCCGATCTGACAAAAAAATCTATCAGCAAAACTCAAAAACATTTATTTGCAAAGATTTATGCAACTCTCTGTTCATTGAAGCGTTATTCACAATGGCCAAGATATGATGACAATCAAAGTATCCTTTCATAGAGGGTTGGATAAAGCAGATATGGTACATACACACTATGGAATACTACTCAGGCATAAGAAAAGATGAAATAGTGCTAATAACCTATGTCACCCCAATAAATTTAATGAAAAATAGGTATAATTTTGATTCATTCACACTGATGACTATTGTTGGGTTGGTTGTTGTCGGTTTTTTTATTTGACAAACTGAAGGAAAGAGGTCAGTGCCCTGGACTAAATAGTTGTGTATTGAATGTTTTAAAACTGCGTTTCACACCAATGTGCCTCTTGAGCACACTAATTAGAATCACTGGTCTACTAGTTATTTCAAGTTGGATTTAGAATAAAGGTACTCTCCAAGTTCTTGTATGTTCCAATAAATGCATAGCCTTTATATTCAGAAGAGTTTGTCTGTTTATAAAATTCTTGGGTCAATTTTATTTTCATGAGGATCTTGAAGATATTCCACCACTATTTCTTAGCAATAAATAAAGAAAACAAACAAACCCCCAAATTTTCAAGTCTGCATGATCTTTTAGCTGTCCAAATTATTACATTATTTCTTTATTTCTTGAGGTCTGTGTATTTATTAGGCTATGTCAAGAATAACTTGCTCTAAATCAGTTTGCCTATCACTAAATTCATAGATCTAAGTCTCCTTTTAATATATCACTAAGTATTAATTCCCTTCTATTATCTGGTTTTCTTCTTAGGAAAGAAGATTATCCTGTGTGCTGGTTCTCCCGTATCTGTCTTCTTTATCTGTCATTAGCTCCCTCATACATTCCAACTCTTTTTCATATTTTGCATGTACTTTTAATATACTTTTGCATATCTTTTAATATTTCTATCCCATATGTTTCGTGATGTTTTCCACAGTGTGTACTTTCCCTTGTATTTCTTGTGATTTCCTCCCCTCATTTTTGGGATGGTTTTAGCCCTCCTAATTTTTGCCAGTCCGTGTTTCATCTCTGGTTCTCCCAGCTTCTCTTCCCTAAGATCTTGCTTTTCCAACTTTTCTTCTTGAAGGCACTCGTGTCACACAATTTTTGTATATTCTCGGTGATGTTATTTGTGCAGAATTATATCTTTATGATGCAAGACTCTGATTAAGTGTTCCTTCAGCCATGTTTTTCCCCATTCCTAAACGCCAAATCTGTCTCCTCTATTTATAGAGTTCTTACCACAGTGCTCGCTCTCTCTCTCTCTCTCTCTCTCTCTCTGTCTCTGTCTCTGTCTCTGTCTCTCTCTCTATCTCTCTCTCTATCTCTGTCTCTCATCCTCCTCCCTCCCTCCCTTCTCTCTAAGCATGTCCTAGGACACTGATGGCGAACCTATGACACGCGTGTCAGAGGTGACATGCGAACGCATGTTTTTGGTTGATTTTTCTTTGTTAAATGCATTTAAATATATAAAATAAATCAAAAATATTATAAATCTTTGTTTTACTATGGTTGCAAATATCAAAAAATTTCTATATGTGACACGGCACCAGAGTTAAGTTAGGGTTTTTCAAAATGCTGACACGCCGAGCTCAAAAGGTTCGCCAGCACTGGACTAGGTACAGGAGGACTTCTGACTCCAAACTGGTCACGACAGACCTCATACCAATGTTGCTTAAAAGAAACGCCCTTGCATCCCACCCCTGCATAGCACATAAATGTTGCCGCTTAGATCTGCCTTCACTTTGATCCTTTAATCTCTGTCTATTTCTTATCCTTACTCATCTGCCAAAAGATTCTTCCAATCTAGTTACTCTTGGCAGGCACTCGGGATATTTGGAAATCTGTGGATACGGTCTTTCAGTTTCAGTAAAAATGATATTTTCAGGGTTTCAGTGTACTTTTTCTTTTGGTATTGTGGGTGAAAAGGGGGTTCTAAGGAAAATAACAGGGTGATCTGATTGTAAATTCCTAACTGGGCAGGTCATGGTGGGTAGTCATGCCTCAGGCCTATAACTTCTTTAGTAAGTCTTATTTTTGCATTAAGTAAACTCTGCCCATTGTTTCTGTGCGCCTAATTTAATACACCTTTGAAATGCTTCTTCTCACACCCCTCCTTCTCCAAGGTGACCACCCTCCAGAGAGTCTGTTAATCTTGTTAACTATCCTGTAATCTGATCCCCACCTTTCTTTCCCTCACCTTCATGTACATTCCCTCCTCATTCCCTTCTTACATTCCCTCCTCAATTCCAAATGCGTAAAAGAAGATGCACATTTTCATTTATTGGAAGCATTTGTCTCAGTCTGTTGAGATCTTGTTTCCAGCGCTATCCTGTGTTTGGCACAAACGAAGCTTTGTAAAAATTCTCTGTAGGTTTGGATGTTCTCACATCAACAGATGCAACTAATGATCCAAAGGTACAGAAAAGTTTTGAGAGTTCTATAAAGATGGGAGCAGTGATCTAATGGATTGTTCTATTTTTTTCTCCTTATATTTCTGAATCATATACTTTTCAACAATAAAATGTGTGGCTTTGTTTGAAAAAATAACTTATTTATAACAGAATTTTGTATCTAGACTACTTATTTATATTTTCTTAAAGTTTTATTTTCTAACTTAACTTTATTATCTTCTTTTTTTAATTTTACAAAAGCTATTTGCCACACCAAATTCAGATCAAATTTTATTTTCATATTCTAATTTAGATGGTTTCTATGTTTTCGTTCTTAAATTTAACTCTATGAATAGTGTTAATTATTAATATCCTAGCATCATTTATTAGGTTATCTTTCTTTTGCCTACTCAAAGGAAATACCACCTGATTACACATTAGCAGTGATTTTTAAATTTTCTTTTCCTCTGATGCAACTGTGACGCTATCAGAAATGCTCTCACTCTTACTAGGGCCAGCCAGTGGAGCGTGGGTTCTTGACTTCGTGCAGAAAAAATTTCACATGAGTCCAGGTGACTATACAGGAACTGATGAAAGCTGGGGACAATCAAACAAGAAAGGGCTCAGCATAGAAGAAGCAACAGGGAGCCTAGGCTGGGCTGCCTTAGCTCTCTGGGAGGTCAGAGAAGGGGAGGCCTTGGGGCAGGTTAGGGGATTAGCCTGGGAGAACTGCCTCAGCCCCTTGCTCCCCTGGTTGCAAGCCGCTTGGGGTCCTTTAGGAGATGCATGCCTGTGGGGGAGAAGAGAGAGAATAAGAGGAGGAAGGGAATGGTGCTGGCTGCTCCCAGAGGAAGAGCAGGAGCTGGGTCCTTTGTCTTGAGGCTTTATCTCTTTAAGGCTGGAATATTAGGAAAGGTCTCTGCAGAATATTCATGAGTTTTCCCGGTGTGCTCCTTCAGGGCAGGGGGCCATTAGTCACTGCTCCTGGTCCTGGTGTCCCTCCCTGGTTTTGCTGCTTGAAATGCGTCTGAGGCTTAGATGTTATCGCTAGGGAGGTGATCTTCTGTATCTGCTGTCAACTGCTCTGTGGTTTGTTCAGCTAAATGTATCAGTTTCCCTATTCCACCTGTCCGGCTTACTGGCCTGTCTCAGCTGTGGCCTGCGGCATGCACGAGGCAGTTCCTTGATTTGCAGTAAGTGCAAGGGCTACTTATTGTAACTCCGTTGCTTTCTCCCCTATCATCAGTGATATGTAATAATTGAAAATCTGTGGACTTGGTATTTATTTATTTTGTTGTGGTATTGGGTTTTTTAATCCTTTTTTTTTTCTTTTGGTGTCCTGACTGGGAATTGAACTGGTGAATTTTTAGTGCACATAGGATGATGCTCAACCAACCTTTTCTCTGACTTCCCAGAGAGCTAAGGCGGCCCAGCCTAGACTCCCCTGAACCAGGCCCATCTATTAAATCAAATATGCTTATCACATTTGCTAATTATTATGATGTTATCATATGTTTTATATCTAAAAGAGTGAGACATCCCCTTCATTTTTTTTCCAAAATTTTATTTGGTGAATTTATTCTTCAAGATCAGATTTATAATTGTTTGGACACGTTTTTATGTGTAAGGTGTCCCTGTAATTTCCTTTATTAATTTAGCTGAACTTGTATGTTATGCATTTCTAGCAAACTGGCATCTTCATAGTATCTCTTCTTATTCAGGAATACGGTTGCATTTCCATTTTTCAAGTCTTCTTTTAGAATACATTAAATTGTGTGGTTTACATTATTTTATAAAAATATTTTTATATTAAATAAATATAATGGATTTTCAGATTTTCTGTAAAGAATAATTGTTTTGAAAAACATTATATATAGATTGGATTTGAGAGGTGTATAACTAGAGATACAGAAGAAAAAAAAATTATCATAAGGACTATCCCAATAATTTTGGCATGAGATGGTGATGCCCTGAAATTGAGCAAAGAATGATAATGATAAAAAGAAGTGATCATATATATATATATATATGCAGTGTTCAGTTAATAGAACCAGTAGGACATGGTGATTGCTGAGAGTGGAATGAAAAACAGAAAAGTCAATATTCATGGCTAAGTTACTATCCAAGTATAGGGCTAGATTTTAAGAATTAGATAAATTATTTGTAGTGGGTTGAGCTTACAATGTGTGGTAAAGTATCTAGGTAAAGATTTTAGCAGGCAACTAATATATTACCTTATTAACACTGGTTTAGTCCTTGATTTCTTCATCTGTAAAATAAGAATAATTACAATTGTTTCATGGAGTTTAGATAAGTGACTATGAAAAACTTAAATTCTTCCTCCTTTCCTTTTTTGTACTGTAGACATATAATTGCTCTTCTACATTTCCCAGCTGCAATGGCAAGAAATATAGGGCAATTTGAAATAGTAGAATTGACAGTTTGCATATCTGTCTTTAAAAACTGTAACATCTAGCATAAATCACTATATTTGTACTTATCAATTAAATATACCTAAGACAAATATGGGATGCAGTATTTGGAAATTTTTACTAAATCATTTTACTGAGTTATGTATTCCTTTTACTAAATTCATTCAGTGATTGTTAATTTTTCTGAAGATGATAATGAAGTCATTAGAAATGATTTTCATATGAAAAGTAAAATAATTCCTATCTGTGTGCATATTTAAATGAGTACATTGTACTTTTTGTTGTTGTTAATCCTCACCTGAAGATATTTTTTACTTTGAATTCTAGAGAGAATGAAAAGGAGGAAAGGAGAGAAAGAGAGAAAGGGGAAGAGAAACATCAATGTGAGAGAAACACATTGATTGGTTGCCTCCCAACTGGGGCCGGGGATCAAGCCTGCAACCAAGGTATATGTCCTTGACTGGAATGGAATCCATGAGCCTTCATTCTGAGGACCAATGCTCTAACCACTTAGCCAAACTGGCTAGGACTACATTGTACTTTTTGATAGGAATCATGTCTTCTTTTGTTTGTTTGTTTTTTTAAATATATCTGTTATTGATGTCAGAGAGGAAGGGAGAGAGCGAGATAGAAATATCAATGATAAGGTAGAGTCATTGATTGGCTGCCTCCTGCATGCCTCCTGTTGGGGATCAAGCCCACAACCCAGGCATGTGCCATGGTTTATAGGTTGATGCTCAACCACAGAGCAAGACTGGCCAGGCACCTCTTCTTAATTTTAAATTCACTTTTCTTGAGCAATTTTACTTTTTGTCGTGATTTTTGTATGCCCAGTTACTCCATTCCAACTAATTTCATTAAAAAAATTGTTTGTAAAAATTCATCATTATAGTCTGATGAACATAGACAGTTTTTCCATTCTTACCTTGGAGGATTCTGTATGACCTATGAAGTATTTTGAGTTGTTGGCCCAGTGACAATATAAGCAAAATGTTACACTGAATCTAAGTCTGGAAACTTATAAAAAGAAAGAAATTAAATGTTGACTCTCTAAGTTCAGACATGATTTAAAAAAAAAGTCTAATGGAGTTTAAATACTTGAGATAAAAACAAAAACAAAACAAAAAACTCTAGATAACATAACTGACCCTGATTAAAGTAGGCAAGAGAAACTTCCCATCTGTTCTCACTAGTGGATAGCAATATGGATTTGTGATATTTAAATGCTTTTTCTAAAATGGCCAAAATAAAATTTACACAGCAAAACATTACAGTGGGTAGTGGGAGACATATACATTGAAATAAAAGTAGAGTCATATTCTTGTATTTTTAGGACTTTATAAATTATTATTTAACCTTCACTATGGTAGAAAATATGCTTGAAATTAAGCATTAAAACATACTGGTTAGCATAAAAATTAGTGAAATGTATTACTTCAAAAGTAGTACAGAAAAATGAATGTGTAAATCCAACAGAGGCAGAATATGAGGGATAAAAGCATAGAATAAACACAGAAATTAGAAGCACAAAATGAGGGAGCAAAATATTTTCAAATAGGCTGGGACTCACAGCAAGTAGAAACACATTAAAATCACCTAGATACATACAAATACTATCAGATTATATTAAAATCTACATTAATAAAAGAGAAACATGTAAATTGACCATCCCTCCGCTACACCCACCAGCCAATCAGAGTGATATGCAAATTAACCCAACAAAGATGGCATTAATTTGCATACACACGTGGCAGAGTGAAGACTGAAGACAGCATAGAAGGAAGCCAAGCGCTGCAGAAGGGAGTGAGCTGCGGAGACGAGAATGGAGACGAGGCAGTGAGGCAGCGGAGATGGAGTGGAGCTGAGGCAGCAGACACGGGATGGAGCGAGGCAGCAGAGGCAGGAGGAAGTGAGGCAGTGGAGACGGGAGGGAGCGAGGAGGCAGAGAAGGGAGGGAGCGAGGCCTGCCTTGGTGGGCTTGGCTCCCTTCTCTGCTTGGCTCCCTTCTCTGCTTCACTCTGGCCTCAGGAAGCCCTCTTCTTGCAACGGGCCTCTAGTAAATATAAAAATAGTTAAGATTTACTTTGGACAATCTAAAACTATACAGAAAATTCAAAAAGAAAAAAGAAAGAAAGAAAAGAAAAGCTCAAAAAGTGTTACTTAAAATTATAAATATATACATGTACATACACATGTAGTTTTTTAATGCATAAGTGTAAGGGGGTGTTTATGTATTTTTTCACAGTCTATCCTTAATCTGGACCTTTAAATACTTACCCAAAAGAATATTGAGGTCTACAAAGCAGAAACATTTTCTCAGATTTTTCTGCCTCATTTCACCCAAGGAATTAAAAAGAAATAAATGTTTAATGCTCAATACCTATTAATGGATGAATCAATAAGTTAGACCAGAAAATTACCTTTGAAACAAGATTCCAGTCAAGATGGCATAATAGGTAGATGCTGTGCTTGCCTTCTCTCATGGCCACGTTAAAATAAAATTGAAACTAAATTATAGAACAATCAACTGGGAGACATTTGAAGGCTAGCTGAACAGAAGTTCTATCACTAAGGATATAAAGAAGAAGCCATGCCAGACTGGTAGGAGGAGAAGAAATGAGCTGATCCCACACCCACGTATGGCGATTGCAAATTAGGAGGGATATCTCAGCTGCAGAGGTCACCAGTGCTGGGTGAACCCCCACAACATCTGGATGTGAAAATAAATGGAGATTCCATCAGTCTGGGTGAAACGGGGCTGCTAGAAACCCAGGCATCCTGCACACAGACCCACTCACTCACAGGCCCTCACCCTAAACTCTAGCAAAGGGACAGAAGCTTCAAAGAGTGCCTCACCCCACTCTGGTAACTTCCTGAGACGCTGCCCCACCCAATAAGCCTGCTGCCCAAGACTCTTTCAGTAGATACGCCTTAGGGGCTGCCTGCAGGGGACAATTGATCTCTGGGTACACTGTACCTTTTGCTGACCAGACCCAGGCCCAATGCTGGTGGCAGCCAGCCTCAGACAGCATGGTGCCCTCTCACAAGTGTCACCCTGCCCAGCACAGGAAGCTACCAATAGCAGATCACTTTGTAGCTCCTGCCAGGTGGCGTCTAAAAACAATACAAAAATCACTGCAATCAAGAGCTTGTTCTTTGAAAAGATACACAAGACTGATAAAACAAGTTTTGGTGAATATGTGAAGAAAACCCTCATGCATTGTTGGGATTTAGTACAGCCATTATGGGAAATAGTATGAAGATTCCTTAAAAAGGTAAAAATAGAACTACCTATGACTCAGCAATTCTACTTCTGTGTATTTATCTAAAGAAATCTAAAATATGAGTTAAAAAAGTTATATGCATCCCTATGTTCATTGCACCGTTACCTACCATAGCCAAGATAGGGAATCAACCTAAATGGTCATCAATAGACAACTAAATAAAGAAGTGGTACAATGGAATAGTATCCCGCCATAAAAAAGAATGAAATCTTACTATTCGCGCCCACATGGAGGATCCTAGAGGGTTTTACACTAAGTGAAATAAAGTCAGACAGAGGAAGATAAACACCATATAATTCCTCTTATATGTGGAATCTAAAGAACAAAATATATGAACAAGCAAAACAGAAACAGGCTCAAATACAGAGAACAAACTGATGGTTACCAGATATGAGGGGTTTGGAGGGCTGGGGGAAATGGTGAAAGGATTAAGAAATTGGCAATTATAAATAATCATGGGGATGTAAAGTGCAGGCTAGGAAACATGGTCAATAATGTTGTAATAACTATGTATGGTATTAGATGAGTAGTAGAA
>NW_006284838.1:1694301-1695219 GCF_000327345.1 Myotis davidii | reverse complement strand
GTATGGTATCAGATGAGTACTAGACTTCATAAGTTATATAAATGTCTAGCCACATTGCTGTCACCTGTAATTGAAAAAATAAATAAAAATGAAAAAAGTACGTTAGAGTAATATATAAATACATATATATGATAAATGTAAATAAACTAGTAAATGAAATACAATACAAAATCATAGACTTACATATTTCTCTCACCAGCATGTTAGTACAATCCTCCACTGTGAAGTAGAATAAATAAATTCTGACCAAGGGTTTTTTTATTAATGGAATTTCCTTCATATGAGAACCTAAAGTCAAAGGAAGAGATTTTCCTTCACAATTTTGATATCTCTGCTCATTTTGTCTTCTGCTATTTATTCCAGACATGAAACATTGGAACATGTAGGTTTAACCTGAATCCTAAATGTCCTTTGTCCAAAATGATGAATAATATGTTAATCATATAGAAAATTTTTGGATTGCATAAGTTTTCTCTCTATAAGTTTAAACGAATACATGTATATTATATAAACACACATATCCTATATAATAAAGGCCCAGTGACCATAACAGCAGAACGACCAGAATGACCGCTGGACCAGTCACTATGAGGTGTACTGACCACCTCTTGGTCACTTTCCCCAGCCGGCAGAATCCGATTGCCTGATGCAAACAGGGACCCAGGGGTGGGGTGAGGGGGAATGAAGGCGGCGCCAAGCCAAGGCCTCTGCCCCCACCAGCCACACCACACACAGAGGGCGATGTGGTGGGGGTGGGGCCAGAAAGTGGATGGAACAGCCACCTCTCAGTCCCTCCCCAGGCCATCAGGCTCCTCTCCCATCGCCCAATGGTGAATGGGAACCGAGGTGGGTGGCAGCGGGTGGAACAGCTGACCTCTTGGTTCCTCCCCCCGGCGGCAGGCACTGAGCACCTGATGG
>NW_006284838.1:1692666-1694250 GCF_000327345.1 Myotis davidii | reverse complement strand
CACAACGGCAGAACGACCAGAAGGACCGCTCGACCAGTCACTATGAGGTGCACTGACCACCACTCAGTCCCTCCTCCGGCCGTCAGGCTCCCATTGCCAGATGGCAAACAGGGAACTGGAGTGGGTGGCAGCGGGTGGAAGAGCCGACCTTTTGGTCCCTCCCCCCGGCTGGTAAGCTCCAATCACCCGATGGTGAACTCGGGACCTGGGTGGGTGGCGGTGTGGGGCAGGGCCAGCTGCTGGCTGTCAGGGAAGATGGCCCTGTTTGCAGACTAGGCCTAGAGACCATACCGATGCACGAATTTCGTGCACTGGGCCTCTAGTATATCATATATCACCTATAGCATGTGCCATATGTCACATGTTATATATTATATATTACACATTACATCATATATCATATATCATATACCATGGGGGTAAAGAACAGGCTAGGAAACATAGTCAACAATATTGTAATATCATATGCTGTATATTATATGTTATGTCATAGATCATATATATCATATATTATATATTTGAATAATACATATCGAAAATTATAGCATTGTGTAAATGATGACTCCTAAGCTTTTATATTGAAGCAATTTTCTTTGTAATAAACTTGGTTAATATTATATTTGAGTAGGTCCTAGTTTGGGGACCAGCCTATGATTGGTGTTCCATCCAGTTATTTGCCTCGGGTACATTTAAAGCAGTCTGACTTGGACAATCCATTAAATGGTTACCTTATTTACATCATTTCAGGACATTTTTCTTGTGCTATTTCTTTAAATACTGCATCTCTGCAAGAACTGCCACTCCTCTAATTGCCTACATCTGACCTCCAAATCATTTATATTTTATGTTTGCTTTCATGAAAGCCATTGTGTTCTTTTGTTTTTTGCTTTTTTATCTGTGGTACAGCAAGTTTCAACAGTAACCATACTGCTTTCTAAATCTCCTATTGATCAAAAGTTTTACTTTGTCATGCATTTTTCCAATCTTGCTTCATTCTGTAGCTACATTTCCTTTATAGTTCACATTATTTTTAAATAAAATTTTACCATAAAAATAACATAGCAGTAAAAAAACAAACAACAAACAAACAAAAACACTTCTCATATCTGGTTCCACATGTAAGGAACTTGGAAGTTTTACACTCCCTTCTAACAACAAATAAAAATAAAATACTGAAAAATTAAACTCTTCCTAGATTGATAAGAGGGGAGGACACCGGACAAAACACTGCCTCCAAGACTCTAGAGCAGTGGCTCTCAACCTTCCTAATGCCGCGGCCCTTTAATACAGTTCCTCATGTTGTGGTGACCCCAAGTTCATTGTTACAAATTGAACATAATTAAAGCATAGTGATTAATCACAAAAACAAGACGTAATTATATATGTGTTTACCGATTGTCTTAGGCGACCCCTGTGAAAGGGTCATTCGACCCCTAACGGGGTCGTGACTCACAGGTTGAGAACCGCTGCTTTAGACGATGCAGAGAAAAGGCTCGATGTGGTCCTGACAGCAAGCGGTAGACGAATGTCAGCCCATTGCAGTGGCTCCCCAGTGCAGAAGCGGGGGGGGGGGGGGGGCGAGTT
>NW_006284838.1:1682259-1691995 GCF_000327345.1 Myotis davidii | reverse complement strand
GAGCCCACAACCCGGGCATGTGCCCTTGACCAGAATCGAACCTGGGACCTTTCAGTTCGCAGGTCGACGCTCTATCCACTGAGCCAAACTGGCTAGGGATACCACAGCTTTGTTAATCCATTCATCTGCTGATGGGCACTTAGTCTGTTTACTACAAATCTTAGCTATTGTAAATTGCACTGCTATGAACATAAGGGTGCATATATCCTTTCTGATGAGTGTTTCTGAATTCTTGGGATAGATTCCTAGAAGTGGGATCACTCATGATCTGACTCATATGTGGAATCTAATAAACAACATAAACTGATGAACAAAAATGGACCCAGAGACATGGAATATCGAACAGACTGTCAAACCTCAGAGGGAAGGCAGGGCAGGGGAGAGGGAGGAAAGAGTTCATCTGATGAACTCATATGGGTATGTGCACAGCTCATAGACACAGACAATAGGGTGGTGAAGACTTGGGGGGTGGAGAAGGGAGTAGGAAAGGACAAAGGGAGGGAAAAAGGGACATATACTTTCAACAATAAAGATGTATTAAAAAAAGAGTGTAACATATGTGAAATGGAAATATGTGGACCATTAACCTAAATAAAACACACAAATCTATAAAATTCCTAGGAGATAACTTAGGAGAAAACCTAGATAATCTTGGGTGGTGTGATGACTTTTTAGATATAACACCGAAGGCAATAATCAATGAGGATTTGGATAATGGGGGAGGCTATGTATGTGGGAGGCAAGGAAAGTCTCATTTTATAGAGAAAAAAAACTAAAGCACAGAGCTATTTTTGAATTGTCTCAATGACACAGAGATAAGAAAAGAGATTATTTAGTATCACTACATTAAACCTCAGATACCTAAGGCTTGGAGAATTTTGGTGGCTTGTCCAATACCATACAATTAGTAAGATATCCCTACAGCCTGCTGTTCTGATATAAAAAAAGGGGGGGTCTGGTGCGGTAACAAGCACTAACAGGCGTAGATTACACAGAACTTTGTTTTCCTCTTGGCTCTAATGCTTTGTTGCGGTGAAAATGTTGTCAAATAATTAAGGTCTCAAAGTTCTTGTCGCCAATCCTGCAAGGTGAAGGCAAGGATGCTTACGTTACAGTCGTTATGAAGAGTAAATGAGCCATTATCTTTAAAATACTTTTTATGGCACCTAGCACAGGATTTTCAAAATAAACCCTACCTCCTCTATCCCTCTCTTTCTCTCTCATTTCTCACCTTGCCACGAGATCCAAGAAAATAGGAAATAAAAATATGTCATTGACCAAATAGAGGCAGATTTGAAACAAAGAGCTGTTCGGAAAAAATTACAAACATGAATAAAATGCTTTTCCTTGAGGTAGATACTCCCACATTTATTTTTTTTAACTTGTTGGAAAAAGCTACCTCACTTTACATGCAAACTGTGGGTTATAACCTTTAGATAGTGCTATTTATACAAATAATATCAGGCCTCCAGAAGAACAAATAGCATGACACTGATATGCATGATTACCATTAACCTTAATCAGACACGGCAAGCTCAGAACTCTGCATCTTCAGAAAACTGTTTTCTGATTAGCTCTGCTTAGCAGTAGGGCTCTCCTAGGCCGCACAGGAAGTGTCCCAGCCCACAGTCAAGGTAAAAGGAAAGTTGGGAAATTGTGTGTGTGTGTGTGTGTGTGTGTGTGTGTGCGCAAAAGTGGATTATTATGAATGGACTAGCCACAGCATCCTAATTTAACAAATATAGCACATCAATTGCTTGGTTATCAAGTAGTTTTGATAATTTTTTTTCATATTTCCCTTTGAGAAAGATGCATTGTTTGAGAAAGATGTATTGAAAACATTCAACGGTGCATGCAGAGCACTCCCTTCCTCATTAAAACACACTGCCTTATATACTGTGATCCATAGATCAACAACCACACATTTTCTCATTCACCCCAGAAGAGTCTATGGTTGGCTGGTCTCTTTGTGAAAGATATATAATCCCATCTAAAGAGCTATATATATAAAGATTAATTTCAACCATTGAAAACTAGTCCAAATAGTGTGTCTACACCTTGTAACTAGAAGGGTAATAAAATGAATAACAAAAGAAATTTCCAAAGTATTTTAGTTACTTCTTTACTAGTGTAGAATACCTTAGTAGGGAAATACAGATGATAAGACACAAACAAGCAAACTGACTTGACATTAGAAGATTTGGGCTCTAATTCAGAATCCTATATAATAAAAGGTGAATTTGCAAATCAATCAAACAGCAGAACAATCGGTCACTATGACACGCACTGACCACCAGGGGGCAGATGCTCAATGCAGGTGCTGCCACCTGGTGGTCAGTGTACTTCCACAGGGGGAGTGCCACTCAGCCAGAAGCTGTGGCAAATGCTACGGAGGTGGCGGGAGCCTCTCCTGCCTCTGCAGCAGGCCTAAGCCGTCAGTTGGACATCCCCCGAGGGCTCCTGGACTGAGAGAGGGTGCAGGCCAGGCTGAGGGATTCCCTCTCCCCCCAACCCAGTGCATGAATCTTGCTTGTAAATATTATACTAATGCACAACAAACATCTTTTTCCTAGGGCACTCTAACTCATTTATACAAATCATGTGGTTAGACTGCATTATTTTCTCTTCTAAATTATCTTTTTATATCTGTGCTCCTATCAATCTGATACTTAAAATATTTGATCCCCCAGAGAATGTACTTATTAAGTAATAATTAAATAAGTTCCTATTAGGTTTTACTAGGTTCTCTGAAATAATGATATTTTTGACTTGATCCTCATTTTTCCTACCAAAGACTGATCCTTTGGCCCCTTCTGACTCTGGTGATTATTTTTCTAGGAACAGAGTTAATTGAAACCAAAGATATAGAGTACAGTTCGGGGAGAAGGGGTGGGAGAAAGGAAACAAAACAAATGTAAAGAAATAAATTAAAGATAAGGCTTTTATTTCTTGTAAATCTCTCTAAATATCTTTTTTGCTCTGTCAAATTTATTTATTTGGTTAGTTTTTAAAGCAGCATGGATTCATTTTAGAGTTTTTGTTGTTGTTAACCATTTTATTGATTTATGATTGACTTGTAAAAAGCTGTATATATTTAATGTATACAACTAAACTAATTTGGGGATAAGTATACACCTGTGAAAACATCTTCACCATTAAAGTCATAAACGTATCCATCATCTTCCAAAGTTTCCTGTCATCCCTTTATTATTATTATCATTATTTTTTAGTGTGTTAAGAACATTTAGCATATGATTTTTCCTCTTAAATATATTTATTTTGTTTGTTTAAAAAAAACCAAAGGCCCAGCCGGAGTGGCTCAGTGGTTGAGCGTTGACCTATGAACCAGGAGGTCACGTTTCGATTCCCAGTCAGGGCACATGGCTGGGTTGCAGGCTTGATCCCCAGTAGGGGGCATGCAGGAAACAGCCAATCAATGATTCTCTCTCATCATTGATGTTTCTATCTCTCTCTCCCTCTCCTTTCTCTCTGAAATCAATAAAAATATATTTTAAAAAACACCCCAAAATACATATGTTACATGCAGTTCTCTACATCTTGCTTTCAATGCACAGAAGATGATGCAAATTCCTCTAAGTAAACCCATATGGATGTAGTAATTTTAGAACAATTTGAACACAAAATTATTAATTATGTAATAGGAAGTTACCATGTACTTGGGTACTTTTATGCTTTGAATAAATTGCTAGTTGGGGAAATATAGTACCATTGAATTATAACAATAAGTGTTAGTTTGAATTGTTTATAAAAATTATCTGGTATGAAATTTAAAGATAACTTAAACTTATTAAAGATTATAAATGTTTCCAAAGGATATAACCTTGTGACTTTAATTGGTGAGAGAATCAAACACATGCTTTTTGAAAAATTCAACCTGAAAGGCATTATAGTAGTTACTTACGTTGTAAAGCTCTCATATTTTGACTTGTTAGGCAATTGTAGGCAAACAAACATTTGTGCCTTGAGAAAAAAGCATAGTTAAAAAAATTGTTATTGAAATGTAATTGACAGACATTATATTAGTTTCAAGCATACAACATACTGATTTAATATTTGCATGTATTGTGAAAAGATCACCATAATAAGTTTAGTTAATATCCATCACCATACATAATTTCTTCTACTTGTAATGAGAACTTTAAGATCTACAATCTTAGCTACTTCTAAATACGCAGTATAGTGCCGTGCTGTATATCAAATCCCCATGATTACTCATTTCTTTTATAACTGGAAATTTGGATCTTTTGACTCCCTTCACCCATTTCACTTACTCCTCTACACTTCTTACAACCATTAATCGGTTCTCTCTGTCTATGAACTTTTTTTAAAGTGCAGTTAAAAAACTATACTACCTCATAAGCAACATGAACAAATGTAAAATGTATAGGCTCTGCTTCTGGGTATATATCCAAAAGAATTGACAGCAAGATCTTGAAGAGATATTTGCACACCTGTGTACATAGCAAAACTATAATCAATAGTCAAGAGCTGGAAGTAACCGGAGTGTCTGAATGAATGAGTGAATGGACAAAATGCAGACAATGGGAATTTATTTCTCCTTTAAAAAGGAAGGAAATTCTCACACATGTTACAGCATGGATGAACCTAGAGGACACTACGCTAGGTAAAATGAGTCAGTCATAAAAAGATAAATAGTATTTGACTTCACTTATAGAAACAGAAAATAGAATGGTGGCTTCCAGAGACCAGAGCTTGGGGACATAGGGAGTTTCTAAAGGTACAGGTATTCCTTGCTTTCTGAAAGTTTGCTTAGGCCACTTTTATAAAAAAAAAAAAAAAAACAACAACAAAAAACTAGGCCTACGTCCTCTCTCAATCTGGGACCCCTCAGGGGATGTAGTAGTGTGCGAAGTGGTAGGTGGCCAGGGAGGAGCCTGAGCCCGGGCAGGGCAGCGCATGGCTCCCACTCATCCCAGCCCGCTGCGCCTGCTGCTGCAGCCACTAGCTAGCGCTGCCATGGAGGCGGGAGAGGCTAGGCCACTGCAGCTGTGCTCACCAGCCATGAGCACAGTGTCTGGCGCCCATCTGTCAAATGAGCAACACTCCTGCTGTGGGAGCCTACTGACCACCAGGGGGGAACTCCTGCATTGAGCGTCTGCCCCCTGGTGGTCAGTGTGCATCATAGTGACCGGGCGACTGGTCGTTTAGTCGTTCAGTTGTTCAGGTGCTTAGGCATTTATACATATAGATAGATATACATTAGTATTTGTTTTCAGCCATGATGTCTTTAAATAAGCTTTCTGCCCCCTTTTCTTTCTCTTCTTTGACTCTCAAAATGCATATATTGGTTCATGGATGGGAAGAATTAATATTGTTAAAATGTCCATACTATCTAAAGTGATATACAGATTAAATGCAATCTCTACTAAAATCCCAACAGCATTTTTTAGCTAAGACAATCTTTAGATTCATATGTAACTATAAAATTACTCCAAATATCCAAAGCAGTTTTGAGCAAGAACTAAATGAAAGAAGCCACACTTCCTGATTTCAAAATATATCACAAAGCTATAGTAATCAAGACAATTTGTTATTGGCATAGAATCAGGTATATAGACCAATGGGAAGGAATAGAGAGCTTAGAAAGAAACCCATTTGTATGTAGTCAATGGATTTTTGACAAGGGAGCCAAGAATATACAATAAATAATAGTTCTTACATAGTGTTGGGAAAACTGGATATCCACATGTAAAAGAAGGGAGGAAATTGCACCCTTATCTTCGAACATCTACAAAAATCAACTCAAATGGATTAAAGATTAATACCTGAAGCTATAGTTCACCTCAAAGAAAAAAACATAGCAAAAACACTTCTTGACACTGGTCTTAGCAGTAATTTCTTGGATATCACATCAAAAGCATACAAAACAAAAGCAAAAATGCACATTGGAGTTACATCAAAGTAAACAGCTTCTGAACAGACAAGGAAACAACTGAACAAAAAGGCAATCTATAGAATGGGAGAAAATATTTACTAACCAATATATTTTGATAAAGAGGTAGTATTCAAAATATATAAGGAACTCCTACAACTCAATAACAAACAAACAAATAACCTAATAAAAAATGGGCAACAAATCTGAATAGGTATTTTTCCAAAAAAACAGAAATTCTTAAAGGCCCATGGAAAGTCGCTCAGCATCATTAACCATTACACAAATGCAGTGAGATACCACTTCATTCATAATAGAATGAACCATCTAAAAAATAATAGATAAGTATTAGTGAGAATATAAAAGAAAGAGAACCCTTGTACACTATTACTGGGGATCTAAATTGCTGTAATCACTATGGAAAACAGTATTATGATCCCTTAAAAAATTAAAATAGAATTATCACATGATCCAGCAATCCCATTTCTGAATATATATCCAAAGAAATTAAATAAGAATCTCATAGAGATATCTGCATTCCCATGTTTATTGCAACATTATTCACAATAGCCAAGTCATTGAAATCTAAATTTTCACCAGTGAATAAAAGATAAAGAAGAAAAAAATATGTATATAGTTTATATGTCACCTTTTAGTATCATATTATTCAGGGTTTTTTTTTTTAAAGAAAATAAATCCTGCCATTTGCAACAACATGGATAAACCTAAAGTGTATATATGTTACAGTAAAAAAGCCACACAGAAGAACAAATATTACATAATCCTCTTTCTATAAGGAATCTAAAATAGTAAAGCTCATAGAATCACAAAGTGGTGATTTCTAGGGACTGGTGTTGGGGGAAATGGTGAGGTGTTGGTCAAAGGGCTCAAAGTTTCAGTTATAGAAGATGATCACTACAGATCTATTCACAGCATAGTGCCTATCATTCACAACTCTGCTCGGTGCTCTCAGAAAGTTGCCAAGTTAGATCTTATGTTAAGTGTCCTTGTCAAACACACACACACACACACACACACACACACCAATGAGGCCAAAGGAAATTTTTGTGGTATGTTTATGGTATTGACTGTGGTGATAGTTTTATGGGTGCACACTGATCTCAAAACTGAAGTTGTATACAATAAATATGTACAACTTTTTGTATGTCCATCATACTTCAGTAAAGTTTTTTCTTTTTTTTTAAGAAATACCAAGGTTTAACTATGCTAAATTTCTTATTTTCTGTCTCTATCAACTTAAATATAAAATGTTTATGTTTATGACATTCTTCAATATAGTACAGTTTCTCCATATTGTGTAGTCATATTTCAGACTTCATTTTCTTATTTTATCAGTGCTTTATTGGGGTGCAACTTATATGTCCTTTAAACCTGTTGCTGTGTTTTTTTCTACTTTCGCGTCTTTTCATATCTTAATAAATTCTGACTTCACACTGACACTGCTTATCTTTCTAGTTGACAGAAGATCAGATATTCTAAGCTAAGGGAGAGGATATTATCTTTCCCTTGTATGATGTTTATCTCATAACATGATTTTTAGTAGCTTTTACTCAATCTAGTTAATGCGGCTGAAAGTTCAAGGTGATGCCTCCCTTCTTCAACTAGATTTACTCTTAGTTTCAATGTTATTTGTTATTAATTTCCTATTTTAATTTTTGCCCTTTTACCTTTTTTTGTATTTTATATTTATTTAGGTGTAATATTTGGATATGATACCATTTTATTCTAAGAAACAAAGAAAAAAATCTGCCTATCTTCTTCAACACAATAATAAAGTAACCACAATGCGTGTGTAATTGTAACTGCACATATATATGGAAGAAATCAAGTATACTCAGTGGTTTTGCATGTTCTAAATTTGATAATAAAAATATTACTTTTAGAATAAGATTTGCAACTTTTTCTGTAGAATATTAATTACTTTCTCATGATATTTTTATATTTCTAAGATTAGATGGTATGATTAAAATATCAGAGTGCCTAACAGATGACATAATGCATAATTGATGCATGTACAATTGATACATAAAATTTTCTTTTATATTCTATTTTCTCCAAACATGTACCTCAGTTTTGCAATAAGATGCTTGTATAGAATTAACTACTCTCCTTTGCATGATATACTGATTTTTTGTAAATCTCAGGGTTTCTGATAGAAACATTTTAGCAAGCACTCTTTAGAGAATGTCCTCAAACATGACTTTAATCTGGTTTTTCTGTTAGCTTTCTCTTATGGCCCTTTATCTATATCCCCAACCCCCAGCACACTTAGCGCTTCCGCCTTTTCCTTATTAATGCAGTCTCACAACATAATTGTCACATTAACTATGATAATAGTTATTGTACTTACAATCAACCATACATTCATATTTTAATTAGTACTAACTTCATAGTATTTATACAGCCTATAAATACATTTCTCTGCTCGCTCTTTCATGCAAAAGAAATATTACCTACTAATGAAATAGCACTACGTTGTCTCATGTTGAGATGGCTAGTTAGAGTGTTGCCTATAGCTGAGATTGGACACCCAATCAGAGTTGCAGCATTATTCTGTACTTGAATATTTTTCATAGATGTTAACTGGACTATGGCCTTCAAATGAATAGGTATTTAATTCTTTAAACTGAGTGCATTTCTTTTTAGCTGGTGCAATGCTTAATTCATTTTATAGAATTCCTTATTATTTTTTAAAATACTTATCTGTGACTGCAGAGTGGCCTCCTTCCATGTAAAGGTGTTGAAGTCATTCCACTTATTTAGTAAACAAAGCACTTCTTTGCGAAGGCTGAAGATTTTCAGTCATGATTGCATTTAGCCTCTATGCATAAAATTGAAATCTGTCCTATTACACACCAATCAGCAGATTGGTAAGACAGAGAACATCAATGTAGTGGCTTCAAATAGTTTGTGCAATTATTAACCAAAAAACATATATGCTAGGCCATGGACACAGACAATAATGTGGTGAAGGCATGGGTGGGAAGGTGGGCGGGTGAGTGCTGGGTAGGAGGGGGCAAAAAGGGAAAGATGAGGGACATGTGTCATGGTGTCAACAATGAAACAATGCCTTGGCTGATTGTCTCCTCCACTGGTTTTGCTGCCACTGGATCCCTGCTCACTCTTTGGTTGTTGCTTTCATCTGCTTTGCGCCGCAGAAAGAAACGCTCCACATCCTTGCTGGTTCTCCAGAGGAGAAACTCGCCACAAGCCAGTGATTTAGTTCCCGATGGCTCTCAGGTGTAATCGAACTAAAAATAAAGAAGATAGGATGAATTGGTCTAAATTCTTTCATACCCAACCATGTTAAAATACAATTATGCAGTCTTAACAACAGAGTTCTTAATGTAAATGTCTATTTTTTTTAAAGATGTATTTTATTGATTTTTTTACAGAGAGGAAGAGAGGGATAGAGAGTTAGAAACATCGATGAGAGAGAAACATCGATCAGCTGCCTCCTGCACACTCCCACTGGGGATGTGCCCGCAACCAAGGTACATGCCCTTGACCGGAATCGAACCTGGGACCCTTCAGTCCGCCGGCTGATGCTCTAGCCACTGAGCCAAACCGATCAGGGCAAAATGTCTAATTTTTTTTTTTTTAAATATCATAGAAAAGAAGAAGGCGTGGTACCTTCCCCATAGTCTTGTAGTCTTGATTCCAAGCCCTAACTCAAGAAACAAACAAAAAAATTCAAGTAAGCAATGTAACCTTACAACTACAGCAACAAAAAGAAGAAAAACAGCAATAAAAATAACACAAGAAAAAAAAAGAAAGAAAACCAAAGCCCATGTTAATAGA
>NW_006284838.1:1674170-1682185 GCF_000327345.1 Myotis davidii | reverse complement strand
TTAATCAGTAATCAAAAAGTTCCCAACAAACAAAAGTCCAGGACTAGACAGCTTCATTGGCTAGTTCTAGCAAACATTCAAAACATTTTAATATCTATCATTCTTAAACTCTGACACCAAAACCAGACACAGACACCACAAAAAAGAAAAAGAAAATTACCATCTAATACCTTTCATGAACATAGATGCAAAACCCTCAACAAAATATTAGCAACTTAAGTTCAATGATACCTTGAAAGGATCACTCACCATGGTCAAACAGGATTTATTATATGGATGCAAGGATGATATAACACCCACAAATTAACCAATATAATACACTGAATTTAAAAAATAAAGGATAAAAATCATATGATCATCTCAATAGATGCAGAAAAATCATTTGATAAAATTCAACATCTCTTTGTGATAAAAACGTTAAAAAAACATCGGCATAGAGGGAAAGTACCTCAACATAATAAAGAGCATATATGACAAACCACAGCAAGCCACTGTACTTACTTTTATTTAATGTACTAGTGGAAGACCTAGCCACAGCAATTAAGCAAAAAAAAAATAAATAAATAAAAGGTATCCAACTCGGAAAGGAATAAGTAACTGTCAGTATTTTCAGATGCCATGATACTAGTACTATATATGGAAAACCTTAAGGACTGGGCAAAAAACTGTTAGAACTAGTAAATGAATGCAGTAAAGTTGCAGGATACAAGACCTATATATATATTTATATGCCTATATATAAAGCAGGTCAATTCATAATTTTAAAATGTAAATTCATAAGGAAGATGTACTACTACTAAAATTTTATGCATTGAAAACACTTCAAAAATAATATGTTCAAAATAGATGCAAAGAGTGGAACATCAGAACAGTTATTGAACAATGAATAAAATTATAACTGTTGTTATAAAACAATTTGTGGGTGGAAATGTAGGCATAAGCTTAATCTGGTTACCCAAGAAAGTAATAAAGAGAGAGAGAGAGAGAGAGAGAGAGAGAGAGAGAGAGAGAATGACACAAGGTCACTGGAATTTCCATTGGGCATATATGGGGCAATTTTAGACACAAATAGTTAAGAAAAGTGATATATTATAGACTCCTTTGGAGGAAAAAATCAAAATCAATGAGAGGTGTGAGGGAACACAATAATTAATAATTATATAAATAAGTCAGTTAATAAGCAAGTAAATAAAGATAAGGGAAGATTCTTGCTTACAAAATACCTAATGCAACAGGCAAATTTGGAGGAAATGAAGAGTTGGAACACCATCATTTTGCAAGCATGATAGTATGGCAAGGTCCAAGAAATAATAATCAATGGGTGCTAGATGTAGGAATACATTTAAATAGCTATCAAGGTATTTCATGTCCTTAAAGTTTCTACCCACAGATTGCTTACTAATTCCAAGCACAGAAATTATATACCCCCTTAACATAACCAGTGAAGAGCAGATGGGCATTGCTCCCTATATGTGTGATGTCCTAAGTACACAATATCACCTATGCAGTGTTCTGACCTGGTATGTACTATATGTTATCTGAATAGAACTGCAAGGAAACATTAGACAAACCTAAAATGGGAAATATTCTATTAAAAGAAGGGGAGGAAATAATAGTTTTCTTTAAAACATCAATATCATAAAAGCCAAAATCAGACTTTGGAAATGTTTCAAATTAAAGGGGGCTAAAGTATTATAATGGGTAAATACTATAGCTGATCAAAGACTGAATTCTGTATTGAAGTAAAAACAAACTGCATACGTGTGTGTGTGTGTGTGTGTGTGTGTGTGTGTGTATCCTATATAATAAAGAGGTAATATGCAAATTGACCATCACACCCTCACACAAGATGGCTGCCCCCATGTGGTCAAAGAAGGCCACCCCCATGTGGTCACAAGATGTCCACCACAAGATGGCTGGCAAGGGAGGGCAGTTGAGGGTGATTGGGCCTGCAGTGGAGGGAGGGCAGTTCGGGGGACCAGGACTGCAAGGGAGGGCAGTTAGGGGGAACCAGGCAGGCAGGGGAAGGCAGTTAGGGGTGACTGGACCTGCAGAGGAGAGCAGTTGGGGTCAATCGGGCCAGCAGGGGAGCAGTTAGGCATCGATAAGGCTGGCAGGGGAGTGGTAAGGGGGTGATCTGAGAGGGTGCAGGCTGAGCTGAGGGACACCACCTTCCCCCCGACCACCACAGTGCATGAATTTTGTGCACCAGGCCTCTAGTGTATATATATATGACAAATAATATATATAACAAATTATATATATATATATGTATGTATATACTTGAAGTATCTATACTAATAATCACCTAGGTGGCGTCACACCCTCATGTTGTTACAAGATGGCTGTCACAAGATGGCCATCACAGGATGGTCATGCACACAGTGGAGGCAGGGCCCAGTGCCTACTCCATGTGGTGAGATCTGGGGGTCCTGCGGCTTTGCACAGTGCAGAGGAGGCGGGCCCCAGTGGAGGAGGCAGGTCGCGGCAGGGGAGGGCAGTTGGGGACAATTAGGCCAACAGGGGAGGGCAATCAGACCAGCAGGGAAGGGCAGTTGGGGGTGAGATCAGGCCAGCAGCGGAGGGCAGTTAGGCATCAATCAGGCCAGCAGGGGAGCAGTTAGGGGGCAATCAGGCAGGCAGGCAGGCAGGTGAGCGGTTGGGAGCCAGCAGTCCCGGATCGTGAGAGGGATGTCCCGAGGGGTCCCAGATTGGAGAGGGTACAGGCTGGGCTGAGGGACACCCTTCCCCCCCAGTGCATGAATTTTGTGCACTGGGCCTGTAGTTTCAAATAAATAAACTTTCAGAAAATTGAGACTAGAGGTAACTCTACCACAATCTGATGAAGCATATCTTTAAAAAAAGAAAAAAATTATAGAGCAAACATTCCATTAAGTGATTAAATATCAAAAGTCTTCTCTTCTAGGTTAGGTAAGAGAAAAGGATGATTACTCTCATTACTTTTTAAAAAATATGTTTTTATTTTATTTTAGAGAGGAAGGGAGAGGGAGAGAAACAACCATGAGAAACATTAATCAGCTGCCTTCTGCATGCGCCCTGCTGAGGATTGAGGCCCCAACATGGGCATGTGCGCTGACCAAAATCTAACCTGTGACCTCTTGGTGCATGGTTCAAGGCTTAACCACTGAGCAACACCAGCTGGGCTCTCCTTGCTTTCTTTTACATTGTATTGGAAGTTTGTAATCAATGTGATAAGGCAAATAGAAATAAAAGAAATGGAATCAAGGAGGAATATATAAGACTGCTATTTTCACATATATTTCTGTAGAATATTCCAATCTGTAGAAAAATTCTCTCTATATACATAAAAGCCTAAACAACCGTCTGACCAGCCAACCAGCCGACTGTCCAACCATCTGGTAACTATGATGTGCAATGACCACGAGGGGGCAGATGCTCAACACACAGGCATGGAAACATGGAACAGACTGATAAATCTCAGAGGGAAGGGGGAAGGGTGGAGGGCAAGAAGAGGTCCAGTGCACAGATTCATGCATTGGTGGGGTCCCTCAGCCTGGCCTAGAAGGATCAGGTGGAAACTGCTCTCTGACAGTCCCTCAGGGGACCTGGATTGCAAGAGGGCACAGGCCAGCCCAAAGGACCCCACCAGTATATGAATCCATACACGGGGACTCTAGTTAGAAATAATAAGTAAACTCAGCAAGCATCTATTTATATAAAAGCCTAATATGCAAAGCGTCCCTTTGGGAGTTCTACCAACTGGGAATTCAATCGCTGTGATGTGCGCTGACCACCAGGGGGCAGTACAAACCAAAGGAAGGCCCTGGCTAGCAGCGGGCAGCCACTAGGGACACTACCTGTACACAAATTTCGTGCCCTGGGCCTCTAGTGTGGGATAAAAGGCCATTAAAGAATTATCAATTGCCCTTCCCCCAGCCTCCCCTACCCCCCAGTGTTTTGTGTCCATTGGTTATGCTTATATGCATGCACATAAGTCCTTAAAAAAAAAGAATTATCAATTGCCTATTTATGTACCAAAGCAGACCTATAAAAATTAACTTTTTTAATACCATCAAACAAATAAAATCCTTTTCACAAAAAATTATGAATCACATTGAGGGAGATTATATAATTAAATAACTGCAGAAACATAAAGTATTCACAGTTAGAAGACTCAATTGCAAAAACATTCAACATAATCCAATAAAAATCTCAATAGCTGTGTGTGTTTGCAACTTTTCGTGCTGATTAGTAAATTTATATGGAAATATAAATAAACACAAGGGGTAAAATCTCTTTTGAAAATGACTTGTTTTCCTAGTTATGAAACTCTAAATAAAGCTACTAAGACTGTGTAGTATTGACATAAGAATAGACAAACAGATCTATGAAATAAAATAGAGTATGTAATTAGATCAATTCACATTTAGACACACTATATATCACAGTGTAGAACTCTACAGCAGTCTTTTCAAATGATAGTAGTAGGTCAATTAAATGTGCAATTTAGAAAATGAAAATTACTCCACCTCACATTAAAAATCAATTCCCAACTGATTTTAGATCTAAATTTATAAGGGCAAGAAAATAATGTTTCAGAAAAGAACATAGGAGAATATATTCATGGACTTGGTTTTGGAAAAACTTTACTAATTATGAAGAGAAAACATTGATAATTTGGACTACACTAACTATAAGAAATTCTCTTCATCAAAAAGACTTGTATGCATGTATATAAGCATAACCAATGGACACAAGGCGCTGTAGGGGTGGGGTGAGGGCATGTGTCAGCGGGTAGGAGAAGGTCAATGGGGGGAAAAACAGGAGACATATGTACTACTATCTGTAATACTTTAAACAATAAAATAAAATTTAAAAAAAGACATCAATAAGCAAATGACAGTTATTGTGTCAGCGGGTAGGAGAAGGTCAATGGGGGGACATGTACTACTATCTGTAATAGTTTAAACAGTAAAATAAAATTTAAAAAAAGACATCAATAAGAAAATGACAGTTACGTCAGAGTAGGAAAATATATTTGCAATACATAAAACTGTATAAAAGATGTGTCAAGGACACATGAAGAACTTTTACAAATAATAGAAAAAAATCTTAATAGAAAAATGTACAAGAAACATGAACATGCTTTTCACAAAAGAAGATATCCAACATATGAGAAGTGTTTATTTTATTAGTAAGCAGGGAAGTAACAAATTTGTAATTCAACCATTAAAAGCGCTAAAATTGAAATGGCTGCCAATGCCAACTGCTGATAATCACCTGATGTGACTTGTCCATAACTCGCATTCACTGCTGTGAGAGTGAAAGTGGTGGAACACTTAAAAAATGTGTCATCATCTACCCTATGCCCAACAATTCCACTGAAATGCACATCCATGTACACCAAGAGAATTGTATAAAATGTTTACCATATCATTATTTTTATTAGATAAGAGCCAACAGCAACCCCAAAGAATGATTATGTCTAGTGTACAAATATACTGTGGCGTATACATACAATGGAATTCTACACAGCAATAAAATAAACTAATATAACTACTTCTAATCATACTATATTATAAAGCAGTCACAAAATACTAACTTTGCCAACAGTTATGTAGCATTAAAAAACAACACACTCCAGTGCTTAGAAATGCATGCCTCGTGGTAAAATTCTAAAGAATAGCAATGAATGAGTTATCACAAAAGACATGAAAACGGATACCTCTTGGGAAAAGAGGTAGCTAATGACTAAGGAGGGGGGGGGGGGGGGGAGGGTGGCTATCAATAATCTCTTTCTGGAACTGAATGATGATTATTGTGGTGATTTGAAGTAGTAGATCCTTGTTTCAATATCATTTCTGTTGGGATCCAAAGCCCAAACAAAGCTACGTATAAGGTCAATAAATAAAATCATAGAGGTCATGATATTTTACTTTTGTTTGTTTGACAAACATAAGTGGTTTTATTAAGAGGACATAGAAAACTATTAGGCAATCAGTCATTTTAGTACAATCCAGAGGGCCGAGTCACTTCAGGTTAATGGCTATCCTGGCCATTCAATTACACTATCGCACTGCTAGGTAATGTGATGGCCCTAAAAAGTTACAGATTTGTGCACAACCTATTGAAATATATAAATGCAATATAAAATGGATGTTAAATGATCCCAGAAACCCAAATCCAGATGAGAGACCCTTTGAAGTGCTTTTACATTTTTCTCAATGTCATAGAATTTCTGAATAATATGCAGTACTCTAGGGTCTGCTAGTTTGTACATAATGTTTCTGTCTGTAGGAGTACCATTTAAATGATATTTTTGCCTGGAAAAAGTAGAATAAAGTGACTTATTGAACACAGTGACAAATGCTGTCGGTGCTTGGCTTGGAAGTTCACATGATGACCCCTATCACATGTCCATGCCCACTGCAGTCAGTAACTAAGATCAAAATTCCCCATTGTCATAGCATCTCCTCACCATGTATAGGAAAGGATATTTGTGGGATCTCATAATGCAATGCAGCAGATAATTATTCACTGCTATATTTGACAGACATCTGGTCCCAAATGAATTTTGAGGTCTGTCATATATAGAATACTCCCATCCCACTCTCTTTCCGTACCAATAAATCAGGTCTCTGTAAGTTTTCTAGTTAAGGTAGTGAAAATAGCAATCTATCTGGCTTTATTATTATTATTATTAATTAATTTATTTATTTCAGAGAGAGGAAGGGGGAGAGAGAGAAACATCAATGATGAGAGAGAAACTTTGATTGGCTGCCTCCTGCATGCCCCCTGCTGGGGATTGAGCCTGAAGCCCTGGCATGTGTCCTGACTCGGAATTGAACTGGTGACCTCTTAGTACCTGGGGCGATGCTCAACCACTGAGTCACATCAGCTGGGCTATCTGGCTTTTAGAAGTGATAAAGTTTGTCTATATCAGTCTCACAGCAAGAGTTAAAGGTGCAAATATTTGTAAGATTTTATTTAGCCCCAATCTATTTCAAATTGGCAACGTTTTTAATATTCTTTTCTATTGTTACCAGAAAAATGTTATCTTGCATGAAGGCTGATTAGATGGTTTTAGGACAAATGGGACAAGTGAACTTTCATAGTTTCCACTTGAAAGTCTTTTCCTCTTGTGGTTCCCCTGGAATGCACAACTAGATAGGGCCTCTTATTTGAGGAATTAAATTTCTTTTCTGGTACACTTTAGCAATTACCACTACTTCCACAAAATCCTTTTTGTTTAATAGAATCTATTGGGGTGACACTGGTTAACAAAATTATACAGATTTCAGGTGTACAATTCTACAACACATCATCTATACAGTATATTATGTGCTCATCACCCCAAGCCAAGTCTCCACCCGTTACCATGTACCCTCTATACATCCCTGCACTTCCTCCCATTCCTTCTGCCCCGCCCCCCCCGCAATCACTGTTGTTGATATCCACGAATTCTTTCTCGTTATTTTTCTTTTTTGCTCAATTCCCTCCCTCTCCCAGCCCTGCCCTGCCCTGCCAGCAGTCAGCCTGCTCTCTGTCTATGAGTCTTATCTTTCTGGGACTGCCAAGATACAAAACAAGAAGTTTAACAAGTTTCTCAACATTAAAAAGAAAGTCATGTGACACGCCCCCCCAAAAGTAGAATACAAATCAATCCAGACTTCTCTCATCAATGGCTGCTGGTCTGTAACCTGCATATTTGAAATGTCTTTTGTTTACGTTATTGGTGCAGTTAATATTGGTGTACCGATGTCGGGTGGTAATTTTTAACGCATATTTCTTTCAATCCAGACTTCTCTCATCAATGGCTGCTGGGTCTGGAGCGTGCATGTTTGTAATGTCTTTTGTTTACATTATTGGTGCAGTTAATATTGATGTACCGATTTCTGATGGCAATTTTTAATGCATATTTCTTTTGATTCAGCAATTGCATGTCTAGAAATGTATATCAAGGTACTAAGATAGAACACAATTATTGAAAAGGGGGAATATAAATATTTGAACATTGGTTATAATGGTAAACA
>NW_006284838.1:1673299-1673807 GCF_000327345.1 Myotis davidii | reverse complement strand
GTTTTTTGTTACAGGTTAATTCAAATAAATGGCAAAGTCAATGCATTATCAAAAAGAAGCTGGCTAGTTGACTGGCTAGCAGATCGTCAATGAAGAGTCAATTCACACCACCATCCCCTGTCCAAACTGCCAGTTATAAAAATAATCACAGGAATGTAAAGTACAGCATAGGGAATATAGTCAATAATCCTAATAATAGACAAACATGGTAATTGACCATACCTTCGCTATGCCTCCCATTGGCTAATCGGCATGATATGCAAATTAATCACTAACAAAGATGGCGGCTAATTTGCATATACTGGCTGGGAGTGAAGATTGAAGACACAGTGGAAGGAAGCCAAGCAACAGAACAGAGGTAGCAGAGAAGGGCGGGAGAGAAGTGGCAGAGAAGGGTGGGGTAGGAGCCGCAGAGAAGGGCAGAGTAGAAACGGCAGAGACAGGAGCGAAGCCCTATTCTTGCAGGAATCCTCCTGCAATGGGCCTCTAATATATATATATATATATA
>NW_006284838.1:1651651-1672000 GCF_000327345.1 Myotis davidii | reverse complement strand
TATATATATATATATATATATATATATACCTTCATGAATTAAAATGTTCATATGAAAAGTGATAAATTTAATCAGACATGGAACAAAATTTTAAATATAATCTTCTTTAGAAGTCCCACTTGTAGAGTGGTAAAGCTTTGATAAAACATATACCTAATTCATAACACGAATATTCCAACTCCATTACCCATCTTCATAGAAATCTGACATGTACACACCGAAATCATTTGTGGTTGTGAATTTGTGTCTTATTTGGTGTAGGGACTGTTTAGCAATATTTATTATAAGAATTGATGCCTTTAAAAATAAACTTTCAACATATGAGATGGGTCTATCAAAGGCGATGACATTCTTCTGATCTTGATCAGAACAGAATTTGTTAATAAGAGTTACTAACTCTTGTCTTGCTTACTTTGAAATATTGAAAGTTAATTTTGTCATGTGATCCTTTAAAGATAAACATGTTAAAGTTCCAGTTGAAAATTGTTTACCTCCGGAATATGATGTATAGAAACACGAGTGTGGGGCTGTTTTCTGACCGGCTTGTTGGTAGTTAAATTTCCCAGGAGTTCAGGGTGGAGAGGAGGTAAATGCATTCACTTGCATTGATTTTACTTCACTTTCACTCTAACAATTTGCACTCTGCTTTCGTTTCCTTTCCCTGAATTTAAATTTCTTTTGGGGATTTGGGGGGAATATTTTCTTGAACATGAATTTCATGGAATTTAAGAAAATTCTATATTGAAAACGTTTTAAAAATTTCCAAGAGGAATATGTAGAATTGATCCTAATTATTCTCAGACTCCATATTTTCAAATTTTCCTATTTGCTAGAATTTATTCATAGCCCCCAAATCAATATTCACGGTGCTTTCATGGTCTCCGTGGCAATGCTCAGAGCAGCGCATGATTGGAGTCGCCGGATTGGCACCTGCCCCTTGCCAGGGGGTCCAGGCAATGCTGACTTTTGTTTGGTCCCTCACTCTGTAAACAAACACTCTTTACAGAGAACATTTAATGCCACATTTTGGTGCTTTTCGTTGATGATTTCACTGTTTAAAATGGCCCCCAAGATAGTGCTGAAGACTGTGCAGTGAAAACGCGTGAGGGCTGTGAGGTGGCTCATGGAGAAAATCGGTGTGGCGGTTGGGCTATGCTGGGGCATGAGTCACAGTGCTGTGGGGCGGGAGTTCAGTGTTAATGAAGCAACAACATGTATTAAATAAGGTGTCTTTAACCACAATGTATGTTAGAAAATGTTGTGTATTGATGGCTGATGACAAATTTGTGACCAGAGGCCCGAGGGAAGCTCACCGTTTCCTCCAATGGCAGAGTTTCTGAATTTGCCAATTTGGTGTTCACAGTGATATCACGGAGTGATACCTGCTGGAGGACGGGCTGCAGACCTTCCTGCTGCCAGGCTGGCCACCACCGCCCTTTGAATCAGTTCAAAGTGCACAGAGAACATTATTTTGAACTTAATTCTACATCTAACCAGACCAGTAATCAATTGTACACCCAGGCTATTTTATTTTTTATCCAGTGAATTGAAGGTATATACTCATTAAATAAAAAAGAGATATGAGATGTAGAAAAATAAAGACCTGAGGGACAAGGACCACCCTGTTATAATGGATGGCAGCTGTATGAGAGGCCTCTCTTCTCATTCACTTGGCATTGTCTTTTGCAGAGCAGGAGTTTTAATTTTACCAAGGTCCAGCTATTCCAATATCTCTTCATTGATCATGCCTTTGGTGTTATATCTAAACTAGAGCCCTGGTGCATGAAATTAATGCCCAAAGACCTGAGGGACAAGGACCACCCTGTTATAATGGATGGCAGCTGTATGAGAGGCCTCTCTTCTCATTCACTTGGCATTGTCTTTTGCAGAGCAGGAGTTTTAATTTTACCAAGGTCCAGCTATTCCAATATCTCTTCATTGATCATGCCTTTGGTGTTATATCTAAACTAGAGGCCTGGTGCATGAAATTAATGCCATGGAGGGAGAGGGGTTCCTCAGCTCAGCCTGTGCCTTCTCACAGTCCATGAGCCCTGCAATCCATCACCCCAAAGAGGTAGGCCCCGCCCACTTGGCTGGGGTTCCTTGATGGATCACCCCCACAGATGGAGGCCCTGCCATCCTGCTGCAGCCCACTGCCGGTGGCCTGGGCCTCCCTCTGCAGGGTGATCATGGGGCAATGACTGGGCCCCCAACCAATAGCATCACACCCGCCTTGGCTGGCTTGGCGCCAGTGGGTGTCATACTGTGGTCACCCGGAAGGTTTTCCGGGTGGTCATTCTGTTGTTTTGTCATTCAGTTGATTTGCATATTACTCTTTTATTATTATAGATAATCCATCACCATACCCAAAGGTCATCTAGGTTTTCTCCTTCACTACTTTCTAGGAGTTTTATAGTTTTGTATTTTACCTTTTCATCAATGACCCATTTTGAGTTAATTTTTGTGATGGGTGTAAGAACTGTGTTTATCGCTTTCTATTACTCCATCCTAAGAGAGTAGCAGAAGTCTCTTTAGTACATATTTTAAATTGTGACAAACTATTCATGTTAACATGTCAAAGAGTATAAAAAGCCTATAAGAAACAGTAAACCCTACAACTATAATATCCCAAACATCCCAATATCTAGTCCCTATCTAAGAAGGAAAAAAATTCTCCCTATTCATTGTAACTGACATTCAGGGTCACTATACACCTGCCTTAAATGCCCCAGAGCCAAGGAACAGACATCTGGGGATAGCCCTATACCCCCAGAGTCTATTAATTCACTCAAGTTAGCAATCCTGAGCTGACTTGTCCTGCCTTACCCGTCCTTCCATGCAAACCACAGGAAGGCGTTTGTCCACAGTTCCCTCTCTCTGCCAGTGACTGACCACAGGCTTCCCTTCAGGGGCCCTGGGTAGCGTTCTGTGATCTTCCTCAGGAACTGAGTGTAATAAAACTGTACATTTTTTCTGGTTTCCTTCTCTTGATCTGCATCTCGCAGCACCATCAGAACTCACCAAGGTGATATGGTTACCATGATCGGCACAGTAAACAGGGTGCTTTGGCTCCAGAAGATAGAGATGCCATCAGACTGCTCTTGTCTTAGTAGTTGGATTTCCCAAAGGGAGAGGCAGCCCAGGAAGGCACCCTGTCTGCTGGCGAGCCTGCACTTTGACCACTGTCACTGTGTGCTGTTTGCTTCACAGGCGTTGCCATCACTTCCCATCCTGATCTGTGGAATTCATAATGGGAGTCCTTCCTGAGTTTCTCCCGCCTTGGCACACAACCATAACCTCACCCAGCACTGGGACCTCAGTGCCTGGGGAAGGAGGGTTTCGCATTGACGACCTTACTCTACAGCCTCCTTCAGAAGTTGCAGAGTGAGGTTACCTCCCTGAAGGTGGTAAGATAGACCCCATCAGTCAACTGGACGCTGCTAACAAGTGGCCCACCATATCTTTGAGAAATTCTAGCTTCTTGTTAGAAATTCCAACTTCGGAGCTAGTGTGGCAGCAGGAGTCTCCCCACAGACTGCCTGGGGCCCTGAGTGGCTCATGAAGCTGGTGCTGGCATTGACATGGCACCTTGAAAAAGTGTTGTTGGGCCCAGTGATTTCTCTGTTATTGCTTAACTTTCCTGTCTCCCCATCTCCAGACTGTGGACTATCAGAGCAACACCTGGGAGAGCAGTAGCTAAACATCTTATAACGGGAAAGGGAGAAGGACATTTTATTCACCGTGACACACTGAACTGAGAGGCTGCCACCTATGCATTGGGCCGGGGAGACCACCAGGAGTATACACCCAAAGGGTAAAAGAGTCAGGGAGAGAGGAGACTGAAATGAAAGCTAGAGATTGAACCACCTGGAGATGTGAGCCATTCTGAAAGTGGTTCAAAAACACCAGGAAAGAGGGACTGATGCTATGAACAGGAGGGCTGACTGCGCTGCTCCAGGGAGCCGGTGGAGCTCTCTCAATGAACCCCCACACACCACACCCACACACACACACCACACACATACCACACACACCACATACACACATACCACACACACCACATACACACATACCACACACACCACATACACACATACCACACACACCACATACACACATACCACACACACCACATACACACATACCACACACACCACATACACACATACCACACACACCACATACACACATACCACACACACCACATACACACATACCACACACACCACATACACACATACCACACACACCACATACACACATACCACACACACCACATACACACATACCACACACACCACATACACACATACCACACACACCACATACACACATACCACACACACCACATACACACATACCACACACACCACATACACACATACCACACACACCACATACACACATACCACACACACCACATACACACATACCACACACACCACATACACACATACCACACACACCACATACACACATACCACAC
Organism: Myotis davidii; assembly: GCF_000327345.1. Lineage (NCBI taxonomy): Eukaryota > Metazoa > Chordata > Mammalia > Chiroptera > Vespertilionidae > Myotis > Myotis davidii. The sequence goes on along the minus strand of NW_006284838.1, from coordinate 1,667,514 downwards.
ACACCACATACACACATACCACACACACCACATACACACATACCACACACACCACATACACACATACCACACACACCACATACACACATACCACACACACCACATACACACATACCACACACACCACATACACACATACCACACACACCACATACACACATACCACACACACCACATACACACATACCACACACACCACATACACATACATCACACACACCACACACACACGCACCACACACACACCACACACACACACAAACACATACCACACACACCACATACACATACATCACACACACCACACACACACCATAAACACACCTTACTCACACACACCACACACAACACACATCCCACATGCACCACACACATACAAACACACACCACACACACACCACACATACACACACACCACACCACACACATACACACCACACACACCACATACACACATACCACACACACCACACACACACCACACACACACACATACACACACCACACACACACACATACACACACATACACACCACACATACACACCACACACACCACATACACACATACCACACACACCACACACACACCACACACAAACCACACACATACCACAAACACACCATACACACACCGCACACACCACACACATACACCAAATACACAGCACACACACACACCATACACACACACCACACACACACACACACACACCACACCACACACATACACACCACACACATACACACACACCACACATAAAAATACACACCATACACACACACACCACATGCACCACACACACACATACACATACACCACACCACACACAAACACCATATACCACATACACATACATACCACACACACCACCCACACACCAAGTACACACAAACACACCACATACACACACCACACACAAACCACACACACACCACACACACACACCACATACCACACACACATACACACCACACAAACACCACACACATACAGATACCACATACATACACATACACCACACCACACACAAACACCATATACCACATACACATACATACCACACACACCACCCACACACCAAGTACACACAAACACACCACATACACACACCACACACAAACCACACACACACCACACACACACACCACATACCACACACACATACACACCACACAAACACCACACACATACAGATACCACATACATACCACACACACCACATACACACAACACAAACACACCACAAACACACCAACCATATACCACATACACATACATACCACACACACCACCCACACACCAAGTACACACAAACACACCACATACACACACCACACACAAACCACACACACACCACAAACACACCATACACACACACCGCACACACTACACACATACACCAAATGCACACACACCACACACACATACACACCACAGAAACACCACACACATACACACCACACACACCACATACACACAACACAAACACACCACACACACCACACAAACATACCACACATACCACACACACACCACACAAACACACCACACACACACACACACCACACACACACATACCACAGACACACATATACATACACACACACTTATATATTGGGATTATTTCTCATTTCTATGTTTTAATTCTAATTTACTTTTTTAATTCAAAACTATTTTGATGCCTTGTTGAATCCATTTTTAATGAAATATTTGTTCACATGTGTGTGGTTTCCTATGTAGGTTTTCATTCCATTCAGTATCTTGCTGTTTCCGTTCCCCCTATTTTTGCCTACTACCACCTCAAAATGCAATGCACTTAAAATGATTTTTCATTGTCATTTATTCATTAGCGAATAGAACTTATTGAAATACGGGCGTGTATGCTTTTATGATACAATACATACACCTGAGGGCTTACCTGTTGGGTGGAAACCTCCTCAGGGGCATCCTGCGTGAAATCTGAAACTGACCCCGTGAGCCCAGAGCAGGGAGAGACGGAAGAAGAAGGCAGGCCACTGCAGATTGGCAGGTGGCAGCTTCCATCAGCACGGGAGAGTCTTGCAGGGCTTGCCTAAGGTGCTGCAAGATGAAGCGTTTTCTTCACCCGCCCACCAGAATCTTAGAAGTTTGAATAGAGGTCTTAGTTGGGTTCAGCCACATACACAGGGGGCTTGGACTGGATTTAGTTCTGTGTCCAGCCCGGATAATCTCATCACCACATTGCTGTCTCAAGGCTGTGTCCTGGGCAGCTTCTAGCATAGAAAGGCCAGTGGAGCGCACATTCCGAGTACAGGGGAGGGTGTGTGGAGCCTGCAATTGCCTGGCTCCAGCTCTGGGGTCAAGTTGGGGTCACGTCTTCTTGATGGCTTCCTCTAACTTCACCAGAGTATTGTGAGCCTTCGCCACAGCAGAGGTATTCATGGCCATCTATTTAATGTTGGTATAGTTACTCTAGGTTTATTTGAGGAGAGATCAAATCATGGACTTTCTAAAATTCATTCTATTCTACACACCATTTACATGAACAAAATAGTATCTATTTTATGAAACCATTTTAAACTGATTCTTAAGTCACTTGTGGTTAAAGAGTTTGGAATTGATTTTTTAAAATGTCATAAACACGAGAAGATGCATGTGACAACGAATTTGGTCGAAGTAAATTATTTTTTCACACGCTTTGCAAAGTGGCTTGCAGATGTTTGGCTAATCAACTGCTCCAATAGACAGCTTCCCCTTTGTCTATTTGTGTAGAGGGAAATGTTCTTCACTGCTAGGCTTCGGAGGAGTCTTGTTAGAAATGAAGACGAGCTCTTTTTCCTCTTGTCCACAGAAAGACATTAGCCGCCTCCATTACAAAAGGCTGGGCATTGGCCTGGGGCTGTCGTGTTTGTGAGCCTGTCTCCTGTTGCATCTGAATAGCACACAAGGATGCAGCAGAGCCAAAGTGCAGGCTCTGTGGGAGAATCCTCAGCCTTTGGGCTGCATGATTAAGGAAATAGAAGGCACCCTGGCTGGTTTTGCTCAGTGGATAGACTGTCAGCCTACAGACTGCAGGGTCCCGGGTTCGATTCCCATCAAGGGCACATGCTCGGGTTGTGGGCTCAATCCCCAGTAGGGGGCGTGCAGAAGGCAGCCAATGAATGATTCTCATCATTGATATTTCTATCTCTCCATCTCTCTCTCTTCCTCTCTGAAATCAATAAAAAATATATATATTTTTAAAAAATAAAAGAAAATAGATAAATTAAAAAAAAATAAAAGAAAATTGATAGAGTGGGAAAGGTCTAGGGGTCCACACTTGTGGTCCCAGCAATATGATATGGCAGAACGTTGGCTCCATCTCATCAGCTGGCAAAGTCAAGAGCCTGGGGTCAAACCTGGGGCTGCAGCTGTATAAGATGGTAGAGCCCAAGGCGCAGTCCAGGTCTGCTATGTCCGTATTCTTGGTTGGGGGAGCACCGGTCCAAATAACTGCCACTTCAGGTTTCTACCATAAGTTGGTTTTTCCTAAACTCTCAGCTGTAGCTGGTTCAAGTAGAGGTTTTCAGAGGCCAGCCTATGACAAATCAGACTTGGATAAGTTAGTCCTTACTTTTCAGTGGAGTCATAAAGAAAACTTCTTTTTTTCCCCCCTATTTGAGTCTTGAAGTTTTTGAAAAAGAAATAAACCAGGCAGTTGAAGATAAAAATGGCAGCCTTACTGCTGATAACGGCTGGGATGGAAATACGGGTAAGTGTGCAAAAAATAATAATTTGTGCGTTTATAGGTTGGCATGAACATAGATAAATATGTAAATGCATATGCCTATCAATGGGCAGAGAGGGTGTAGAAAATGGAGAAATAACGAATAGTTACTTTCATTCTTTTTTTTTTCTATGTTTTTCTATTGCTTTTTTTACTGCAGTGCAGATTTTGCAGTATATTTTCAGGAAAATATCAGGATAAAAATAGAGATTAAATGCAAACCCTGTGTGATATTTTTATTGTACAGAATGGTTAAAATTCATTTTAAGAAGAACATTTTATAGACTTATGTAAAACTCAACTCCCTCTATTAAGGAGAAACAAGGGTTGAGTGGGCCACGACTTTGAGAGCGTCTCTTCACTTACTGAGCCCCCTTTGGCACCAGGATGGTGTACACAGTTGCTGGTAATGTTCTCCAAATCTAGCTAATTTTCGGTATTTTCTTAATTTGATTTTAGAGTCCAGGCTTTATAAAAATAAAAGGATTAGATAAGACTGATTATAGATTATTAAGAATTACATGGGTGTTCCTGCACACAATATTTCAACATACCCTTTGCACTGATTACCTGGTGTATATTCATACTTATATACAAAGTTTATTTACCACATACAGTAGAGGCAAGGGGATGGAACGGTTAGTTCTACCAGGTGGGTTGAAATATGGAAATGCTTCAAACTAGATTTGTTGCTTGAACTGACTTGAGGTAGAAAAGAAGGCAACACCATGAATATCTAATTGGGTGAGGCTGACCCTGGGCTGGGAAGAAGAGAAATATATTGCCTGTAGCAGTATATTGGATTTTGAAAACAGTAAAGCAGGGTTATTATAGAAGGGAGGTTTCTGTGGAAGGCTAAAGCTGAAGCATTTTCTATGCCACAGTCAGTTTAATGTTTATTTCTTTGCTTATGCAAAATAAATCCAAAATTATCTGCAACTGCATTATAATCACTTTGGAAAATATTTTATTTCATTCTCTTATGCAGATTATTGGAAGACAAGCATTTAAATAACCAAAATGTCTCAATGGTGCACTGTTAAATCCCTTTTTAATTCACTCATTTATTCATTCAACCAAATTCAGTGTAGATTTTTTATTAAAAAGGGAGAGTTTCATTATTGTTAATTTCCTGGTGTTCTTTGCAATGAGAGTGTGTTTTATGTCTTACAAGTAGTAACTTTTTTGTCCCATCTCTCTACAAAATGCTTCAAACTTAAATTTATTAAGAGACTAGTTTTTATTTTTTTAAATATCAAATTTTGAATGCTTAGTCATACCATAAAGAGCCGAAATCTACTCATGTTGTATCTTATGCAGAATCTTGTAGGATAACGTAAATGATGGTCTCAGTTATTTTCTAGGATAATTTCTGTACATCTCTAATTTTAAAATTTATATGTCATGACAAATTCATTCAAGATGGTGGTGTGATCTAAAGTTTGTCCTACCAAAATACATCTCTTGACTTCACTGCTCAGAACATGGCTTTATTTGGAGGTAGGGACTTTAACGAGGTAATTAAGGTTAAAGGAGGGCATATGAATGGGCCCTAATACAATTTGGCTGTTTTAATAATAAAAAGAGGAATTTGGTCATTCAATAAGAGATCTCAGGGATGCCTGTCTATAGAGAAAAGGTCACATGGGCCACAGAGAGAAAGAGGACATCTGCAGCCAAGGAGAGAAGATTCAGGAGAAGCCAACCCTGCTGACACCTTGATCTTGGACTCTTAGGCTCCAGAACTGGGAGGAAACACATTTCCGCTGTCTCAGCGCCCAGTCTGTGGTACTTTGTGATGTCCGCCTGGCAAACTCATACAGATGGGTTTGTATAAAGACTGTTAGCTAAAACAAACAAACAAGTAGCCCAAACCAGTGTCTCTTAATTAGGTTTGCTAAGGAGCAGGACACCATTAGGTCTTCAAGGATCATAAACTGGTTCCACGTTATAAATTCCCCATTTGGAGTCACTTTGAAAGGAATAGATTGATAAGAGCAAAGGAAGCTCAGCTTACGTCCAGTCAAAGCTAGCCACACCACATCAACCAAAAAAACCCTAGAAACCATCAAGTTGTTGCTCACAGAAAATTTTGACTGCATTTAAGGGCAAAACAGATTTTTTTAAAAGACATATTAAGAAACCATTACTTTGGGGAGAAAATGGCTGAATCGGGATGAGGAACGAAAGCTCATTTGGGGAACACTGAGACATTGCTAAAATATTCAATTTATTTTTCTATTGTTCAGTGAAGTGTTTCAAGCTTTCCTACTGAGCACATCATGTTCAATCCCTAATGCAAATAGGTTCAGTTCCAATTCATTTCATCCCGTGTTTTACTTATTTGTATCCTACTGAGCCATTTTGGATGCCAGATATTCTGTTCTTCTCTCAGATTGTATTTTTTATCTATTTAATTCCCTACTGTGAAGTTTGCTAGATATCCTGTCTGGCAATAAGTTATATTTAAAAAAGTGTCATATATTTGGAATTCTAATGGTCAGTAACCATTACGCTGAAAAGAAAAAAAATATATTGTTTTACAATTTGCATAAGGGAATTATGGAAAAGACTGATTGACTTTTTAATAGAATTTATTATACCAATTTTAAAAAATGCCTTAAAAATCTCTGAATGCCGCTTGGTGCTCCTAGGAGAAAGTTTTGTTCTTTATAGATTCTACCACATATCTATTAGTAATTAATACTGAATATGGACTAAGTGATACACAAAGAATTGGATTTGCTCTAAAAAGCTTATCAATTGAGGATTTTTTAATGTAGGAAATAAACAGGTACAGAAAAACCTCTTCTATTTACTCAGAGTAAAAGTGGCAGACATCTGAATGGTAATTCCATGGTTTTGCATTTCTCTTCCCATTATGTTCTAAGGAAAGCTTTCAGCCACAAACTACTGCCAGGATTATAAATCCTGAGACAATGCAGGAAGAGATTAACGAAATAACTCGTATGCATATAAGCATAACCCAGGGACACAGACATATAATAGTGTGGTAGGCCTGGTGGGTGGGGGGATCACTGAGGGGAAATGGTGACATCTGTAATACTTTCAGCAATAAAGATACATACATACATACATACATAAAAAGAAATCTTGAGACAATGGAAGAAAAGACAATCAATGTAATTAAAGAAGAAAAATGATGAATTTGATGATGAACTTTTAGGAAGTATTGTAGAGAACGGAAATTTTATGTTATTTGGGAAGCAGTGTTTTTTTTTTAATTAGACTTATCCTCATAATAAAATACAATGTGTTTATCGTTATTACTGTATTAGATGTTTCTGAGGTATCACTGAATAGGGGGCTAAAAATAGGATCATAGCAACAACCTTAGTGTCCCTCTAGTTCAGCTTCCTTTGGCTTTACAGGAATTTTACTATCGCTTTAATAATACCTTCAAAATTTCATTCTCACCAAGTATTGTTCAAAATGTAATGTCACATTTTAGTTTACTTTCTATTTAGAAAGGAAATTCCTTGTTCAGGGGTCGGGAGAGCATATTTTAAAAACATATGGCTAATATCATGCTTCAGCTGATATGAATGACCGACGACATCAATGATTCAGCTGAGTGGGAAAACTGATTTGGTAGGAGAGGTTCTCAAAAATGATTAGATCAAAATTCTCGGAGAGGAGAGATAGGGCAAAATGCCAAGACAAATATTTCGTTTGATATGAGAAATAAAAATATTATAAATATGTGGGTACATATATTGATAGGTAGATGTGGTCTTAGGTGACGGTGGAAATTCACTACTGATTGTATTTGCTAACAGAAGGAATGTTCTTTAGTATCAGTGTCTGTGCCCGAAAAAGAGATATGGATATTGAGGAGAAAAGACAATAGAAAGTGATGAGACTGACTCAACTAGAAGTTGTTATCTAATTCTCTGACAACATTAAGAACCCACTTCATCAATTTAGAGTTCACTCAGTCAGCACGGTGAACTCTAGTTTGTAAACTAAAATGTGACATTACATTTTGAACAATACTTGGTGAGAATGAAATTTTAAAGTGGTAGTAAAATTCCTATAGAGCCAAAGGAAGCTTTGTTTCAAATATTTCCCTCTAGCACCATTCAGTTGCAAGAACAAAGGCATAGTGCAGGTGGAGGTGTGGAGTGTTACCAAGTAACAAAGAGGGGGACAGAGACTTGAGAATCAGAAATGATTTGAGACCAAAATAATGACATAGGATAATTCAGCCTCCATGTCCGCTCACAAGGATCAATCATTAGACAGCTATCTAGGAACAAAAGCTGGGAGATCTGTAGAGTCCACATAGGAAGTTTTAGCAACACAGCAAATCAAAAAGCCTGAGAATAATTGCACAAAAAATGAAGGTGGACAGCTTTACTTTGTCTGCATCATCCCATTCCCCAAAAGGTCATTGTTAGAACGAAGAAGGAACTTCCCAGCTGTAAAGAGTTCCTCTTGCCAGGGAAGGAAGAGTGGGGTGAGTGACCACCTTCTCCTGGTTTTGGGAGCACTGCCAAAGGTCCTGACCAGCAAAGACAAGACCTATAGAGCCAGCTAGGAACTAGGCTAAACAAACAAACAAACAAAACACCAAGGAGCTATAATTAGTGGTTACGCAGTGGGAGAAATGACAGTTCACCAAGACTTGTTTTGCAGAAGAACTAAACAGATTTTACCACTGCGAAGGCCAACAGCAAACAGTCACCCGAGGCCCCTGCAGGCCCTGCAAGCTTGTGCCCCACAGGTGTTTGAGTTCACTAATGCCAGCTACCTGAGTCTCTCCAAACTCCCTCTACCTACCCTCAGTGCTAAGCCACAGGGGAGCCCGGGAAACAACTGGCAGCCAGCCTGGGCCTCTGGGCTGAGTAGTATGAGACATCGACTGCCTGGGTTCCTCCCCACGCCCTCCCCCCACTCAATGCACAATATAAAAAGATGCTAATGTGATATCTAAAACATAAAATATTGGCAAGTAAAAGGGGGTAGATTTTTGTTTGAGACTGAAGGTAACTTTTTATCAGCACAAAACAGACTAATATATATGATGTTTAAGTAAGCCTCGAAGTAACCACACAGCACAAACGTACAGTAGATCGACAAATAATAGAGAAGGGAATGGGAGCACACCACTATGGAAAACCATCAATACACAAAGAAAGCCAGCAGGAGGAGAGGAAGAAGGGAACAAGTGAGCTACAAAACAGCCAGAAAACAATAGGACAACACTAATACGTTCTTACATTTCAACAATTACTCTAAGTGTAAAGAAATTGAATTCCCCAATCAGAAGGCATAGAGTGGCCAGATAGATGAAAAACTAGATTCCAATATATGCTCCTACAAATAACTCACTCTAGCAGGCTCACAGTGAGTGATGAAGGAAGATATTTCATGTGAGCACAAACCAAAGGAGAGCTGCAGAAGCTATACTTTTATCAGACCAAATAGATATTTTAAGCCAAATATGATAATAGGCCATAAAGATGGACATTGTATAATTATAAAGAAGTCAATTCATAAAAAATAACACTTTTTAATGTATATGCACACCAAATTAGAGCACCTAAATATAATAAACACATAGTAACAAATCTGAAAAGAAAAATAGACAACAAAGCAATAATAGTAGCAGACTTTAATACCCCACTTGCAAAAGAATAAATTATCCAGACAAATAAATCACAAATGAAATGCTGAACTTGAACTAAACTTTAGACCAAAATAAATAAATAAATAAATAAACCTAATAGATAAATACAGAACTTTCCATGCAACATCAGCAGAATACACATTCTTCTTGTGCACATGGAACATTCTCCAGGATAGATCATAAGATGGGTCACACAACAAGTCTTACAAATTTAAGAACACCGACAACAATGGTATAACATTAGAATTATTAACAGGAAGAAAGCTGGAAAATTTACAAATATGTAGAGATTAAACAACATGCTCCTGAATAATCAATGTGTCAAAGAATAAATCAAAAGGCATCAAAACAATATCTTGATATAAGCACAAATGGAACACATATGACACATACAGGATGCTACAAAGCATTCCTAAGAGGAAAATTTATAGTGATAAACATCTATATTAAGAAAAAAGATTTAGTGATAATTTTTACAAGAAAAAGTAAGCACAGTAGATTAGAGTGCTGTTCTAGATAGCTTGGCTAGAGGAAGCTTTTCTGAAGAAATGCCTTTTGACCAAGGACATAACGATTGAAGGCCAGTGAGAATCTCTGGGAGAACAATGCATCAGGCAGAAGGAATGTAACCTTGTGTATGCTCTGCAGGTAACATTCTTCAAGAACAGCAAGGAGACTCCATTGGCTAGATTGATTTGCGGGGTGGGGGGCAGGGCATGGGAGAGATAATTAGGAGAAGATGCTGAAGAGATAGCTTGAAATGAGTAGTAATTGGGACTTTAAATTTTATTCTAAGAAAAATCTAAATAGGTTTTGAACAGAGAACTTAAAAATGGAACAATTTCTCTGGCTGCTGTGGAGATATAGTGTGTCCTTATTTGTAAAGCCAGAACATCTAGAGAAGACCCAATGACATGTGAGGGCACCATGTATTGAAAACGGAAGTTCTATGCAGTACCTATAGGGAGGACTGGGCAGGAATAAGGGGACTTGATTCATGTGGCAGGAAAGTAATCTTTCAACTCGAACTTATACATTCCAGTCACCGATAGGGATCAATATCTTCTACTGCTCTAATACTTCAGTTCATTTTAAAAATCTTTCTGGGAATAGAAATAATTTGCAGAATCGCCTAGTACGTGTGATGAAAGAACGGAACTGTGTGTACTCTTCCTAATTGCATTCCTTTTATACCTTACTCTGCCATTCCAAAATAAGTTCTTTTTGTCAAATTAGTGAGATAATTTCCTCATACTATTAGAATAACTTTATCTAAACCTAATGGATTTTAATGCTCATTTAAAAATATTCCTTTTGCTATGTCTCATTAATAGATATTTTACAAATTCTCCATTATTACCTAATTGTGCAAAATGTTCTTGCCTGCTTTTCTTATTAAAGCCAGATTTTGAAATGAATTCAATGCGTTAGCATTTAAAAATAATTATTAATTTCATGCCTACTTGCCTTCTACGTGTTTTCCTCCTGAGGTATTTCTACAGCTCCTTTCTATTTTAATCCTTTAGGTAGCACTAATGGTCCTTCGCTGGTCTCATATTTATTTGCATATCTCAAATATTGCTTCGCACCCTAGGTCTTTCTCCCCCCAAATACGTATCTGTTCTAATCATTACCTTATCTTGTGATTTCTTCTTTGACCCACTGATTATTTAAAAGTGCATTTTGTGGCTTCAGAACAGCCATTGTACTGAGATTAAACATGCATGGAGATGTTTTCAAACTGTGTTTCAGAAAACATATGATGATATTTAATGAATACATGTAGTTACCATAGTTTTTAATTGAAATGTTATATTTTCTTTTAAAAAATACTTTTATTGATTTTTTTTTTTTTTAGAGAAAGAGGAAAGAGGAAGGGAGAGGGGTAGAGAGATAGAAACATCAATGAGAGAGAATCATCGACCGACTACCTCCTGCATGCCCTCCACTGGGTATTGAGCCTGCAACCCCAGGCCTATGCCCTGACTGAAAATTGAAATGGTGACCTCTTGGTTCATGGGTCAATGCTCAACCACTGAGCCACACAGGCTGGGCAAGAGATGTTGCATTTTCTTGAATAGAATTCATAATGGTTTTGAATCAGCTTTTAAGTGTAGGAAATAAAATTGTTATTCTTAAAAATAAAGTGTTGCCCTGCCAGTGTCCTTCAGTAGTTGAGTGTCAACCCATGAACCAGGAGGACACCAGTTCAATTTCCATGTCAACACACATGTTCAGGTTGCAGGCTTGATCCCCGGTAGGGGGCATGCAGGAGGCAGCCAATCAATTTTTCTCTCTCATAGATATTTCTAGTTATCCATCCCTCTTCCTTCTCTCTCTAAAATAAATTAAAATACATTTCTAAAAAATTAGTGTATTTTGCTTGAAATAGTATGGCCACCCGAGCTCTCTTTTCATCACTATTTGCATGGCGTATACTTGAACATTCTTTCACTTTCAATCTATCTTAATCTTTGGGTTTATAGTGAATCTCATAGATATCATATTGTTATATCATTTCTAAAAATCAAATATTTTGGTCACTGTTTAATTAGAGAATGTAATATATTAAATTAATTATAAATAAAGCACTCCTTCGATTTTGCTATTTATTTCTATATATCATATGTTGTTGTTGTTATTTAAATATATTTTATTGATTTTTTACATAGAGGAAGAGAGAGGGATAGAGAGTTAGAAACATCAATGGAAGAGAAATATTGATCAGCTGCCTCTTGCACACCTCCTACTGGGGATGTGCCCTCAACCAAGGTATATGCCCTTGGCCAGAATCGAACCTGGGACCTTTTAGTCCCCAGGCTGACACTCTATCCACTGAGCCAAACTGGTTAAGGCTATCATATGTTTTTTATTTCTCAGTTCCTCATTACCATCTTCTTCTGTGTATTATTAACTTTTAGATAGTAGGCTTTATAGAACAGTTAATAGAAATAATTCTTATATACTCCCTCTCCCCCACTCAGTTTTCCTATATTTAACATCTTACATAAGTGTAGTATCCTATTTAATAAAAGGGTAATTTGCAAATTGACCCTAACAGCAAAACGACTGGGAATGACTGGTCACTACAACACACACTGACCACCAGGGGGCAGACGCTCAATGCAGGAGCTGCCCCCTGGTGTTCAGTGTACTCCCACAGGGGGAGCTCTGCTCATCCACAAGCCAGGCTGCCAGCTGCCAGCACAGCAGTGATGGCGGGAGCCTCTCCCGCCTCCTCAGCAGCGCTAAGGCTGGCCAATTGCAGCTTAGGCCTGCTCCCCGCTGGCAAGTGGACATGCCCCAAGGGCTGCCGGGCTGCCAGAGAGATGTCTGACTGCCAGATTAGGCCCAGTCCCTCAGGGAGGGGGCCTAAGCCAGCAGACGGACATCCCCTGAGGGGTCCCAGACTGCAAGAGGGCACAGGCCAGGCTGAACCCCCCCCACCCTGGGGTGTACAAATTTTAGTGCACCGGGCCTCTAGTATTGATATATTATTATTAACTAATGACCATAGTTTACATTGGGTTTCACTCTTTGTGATGCATAGTGCTGTAAATTTTGACAAATGTGTAATGTCATACATCCAAAATTACTGTTTTATTACACACTAGAGGCCTGGTGCACAACATTCGTGCACTGGAGAGGTCCCTAGCCCAGCCTGCTCTTCTTGAAGTCTGGGAGCCCTCAGGGGATGTCCGCCTCCCAGCTTAGGCCCTCTCAGAGCGGGCCTATGCTGGCAGGTGGACATCCCCAAGGTCCTTAGCACTGCCATGGAGGCAGGAGAGGCTCCTGCCACCACTTCTGCACTTGCGAACTGTGAGCCTGGCTTCTGGCTGAGCAGCGCTCCCCCTGTGGGAGTGCACTGGCCACCAGGACCAGCTCTTAAGTTGAGTATCTGCCCCCTCATGGTCAGTGTGCATAATAGTGACTGGTTGTTCCGCTCTTTGGTCAATTTTCATACGAGGGTTTTATTATATAGGATAGGTCACCACCTTAAATATCCTCTGTTCTTCAGCTATTCATCTTCTCTTCTTCTCCTACCCCTGCAATCTACCTCTGGCAACTGCTCTTTTTACTGCCTCTATAGCTTGCCTTTTCCAGAATATCATATCTTTGGGATCACATAGTTTGTAACCTTTTCAGAAAAGCTTCCTTTACTTAGAAATGTGCATTTAATGTTTCTCCATGTGTTTTTATGGCTTGAAAGCTCATTTAATTTACTACTGAATAATATTTCATTGTACCACAGATTATTTATCTGTGTTTACCTGTCTTTATTGAAGGACATCTTGCTTGCTTCAATTTGGGGCTATCATGACTACAGCTTCCATTACATACATGTTCAAGGATTTGTGTGCATATAAGTTTTCAATTTATTTGGGGGAAATACCTAGTTGTGCAATTGCTGGGTCACATGGTGAACTATGATTAATTTGTAGGAAACTACCTGAATATTTTCCTAAGTATCATTTTGCATTCTACTAGTAATGAATGAGAGCTCCTCTTGTTCCATATTTTCATCAGCACTTGTATTGTGACTTTAAAAAAAAATCAGCCATTCTAGTCCATATATATGAAAGCCTAAGTAACCATTATGATTGGAGAACATGATGGCCGATGACCAGCTAGTAGCTATGATGTGCACTGACCACCAGGGGGCAGATGCTTAATGCAGGAGCTCCCCCCTGGTGGTCAGTGTGCTCCCACAGTCAACCTCTTATGGCCTGCCAACCTCCTGCTGACCCAGCGCAGATCAGGACTGGGCGAGATGGCCCCTATAGGCCTGATCGTTAGCCATGCCAAGGTACTCGGCCCATGCATGAATTCGTGTCAGTATTTTGAAAAGTACTGACACTAAAAATTAATTAAATGCTTGTTGGAGAAATAGTTCTATAAAAAGGTTGATGTAAGCTATACCTTAAAGGTGATGGAAAAATGATCAATTTTTATTTCTTAAAATTAGCATCCTAATGCTTAAGAAATAGTCAAGTTTCTTTGACTACAAACCAGTAAATTTGATTCAGAACCACTTTATTGCTATCTAATGATAATGGAACTAAAAGTTTGAGTTGTGAATTACATCATTGCTCCACAAGAAATCAATATTGCAAGTTTGCTTGATAATTACTTGAAAATCCATTGAACATAAGTGTGTACAGGCTTAAATAAAGACACTGGCCTGTGGTGTTAGTACAAATTTACATATCTAGTTTAACCAAAATAATTCTTACCCTCATATATAATCCCTCTAGAAGTGCGCTATCTCTGAGCAGAAGTAGAGACTTACTGCTAAACCACTGCTAGCAATGACATTTAATCATCACCATTTAAATTGCTTTTCTCAGAAATTGCTGTCCACATCCTCAGTCATGTCATTTGTTTAGATCTAATATTCTATCATTACAACCAAATATTTTAACAAACCACATGTTTCTGTCTAGTTTTACTTAAAAAATATTTTTCTATATAAAAACCATTGATGGAGAAAAAAGTCATATTTGAGCAGAATCTTACCTTCTCTTTCATTTTTCTAACAGCATGACTAGAATTTATAATTAATACATTTCAGTCTTTCTCGTACCATTCTAAATGGGATCTTTTAAGTGCTGTTATTACATTTTCTTGCAACTTCATGTGTATAATTAAAATGCTTTATTATAAAAGCTTAGTGAAAAAAGAACTTCCATCTGAGTTGACCAGGTTTCATTCAAGCGTGTTTCAGCCAACTTCATATGATTGCCATCATCTCTCAAGGAAGATAATGGCCTTTTGAGCAGGTAGCAGTCTTGTTTTTGACAGCTTAGCATCATTGTAACAATTTTCATGAGGTTAATGATGGGTATTTTAATATGTCATATAAGTTTTGGACACATTGTTTTTTCATTTCTAAGAGATTCCTTCTTTATTTAATCTAATTACTATTTAGGTTAAAAGCTAAAAAAGATGGATAAGGAAAAACAGTGAATTATCCTATTACTAAATGTTTTTAAAAGATAATTGGAACTTCAGGTGTGTTTAATATTACCTATTTTTTCTAACTTTTAAACCCAAATACAGTGTCTTAAAAAGAGCAAAGATTAAATCTTCTTATATTCATTTTAATATCGGCAGTTCTTTAATCTTTATAAAATTAGGGTCCATTAATTTAAAAGTAAGATGTGTAAGGTTAGATAGTCACCTATATCATTCTTAATAATCCAATTTGATAAACCCTATAATCTTGTCAGGACTGTAGTCAGACTAGAAAACAAGATCTTTTCAATGTGATGTGTTATTCCAGGCTTTTCCACCATGTAGGTTATTCCATCATTAAATACTAGAGGCCCGGTGCACAAAAATTTGTGCACTCGGGGGGAAGGGAGGGTCCCTCAACCCAGCCTGTGCCCTCTTGCAGTCTGGGACCCCTCGGGAGATAATGACCTGCTGGCTTAGGCCTGCTCCCGGGTGGCAGAGGGCAGG
>NW_006284838.1:1645406-1650624 GCF_000327345.1 Myotis davidii | reverse complement strand
GAATGTTGGAGTCCTCCGTCACTGAAGCAAGCAAGCCTCATGTTAGTTTCAAACTGCCTGGCTGCCGGCTGCCATCTTGGCTAACAGTTAATTTGCATATCTCACTGATTAGCCAATAAAAAGGGTAGCGGTCATACGCCAATTACCATGTTTCTCTTTTATTAGTGTAGAAGTTCTTGAAAAACTGCTCCAAAATGCAAAGCCAAATTAACCTAAATATGTCCAATATAATTTCCTCTAGTGCATTTAAAAATAAGCATTTAACCCCAAATTGATTATTGATATCAATGCCTGGCCAGCCAATGATTCCCTTTAGAAGAAGTAAACTTATAAAGGTTTATTTGTGCAAAGTGGGCTGCAAGCATTGGTCTGTAATCTTTCACTACACTTTATAACTGAAGAAAACGTTAGGCCCCGCTTTGGAGAGAATGGCCTTTAATATAGGAGGAGACAAGAAAGCAATGTATTCTCTCTTCAGAGTCAGAGCCCTGAGCTCCAATAATGGCCGGTTACTTGCTCACTGTATAAACACGAGGGCATCACTTCACCTTTTGGAATGCTGGGCTCTTCATTTATAACAAGGAGATAATAATAATAATAGTGCCTATTCCGCAAAATTATTGAAAATAAACATGACATAATGGGCATTGAAGGCACTTTATTATGCGGTATATAATGACTATAATAAACTATAATTCTCTCTGCCATTTATGTATAACAAGGAGAATATTGACAACATACTGGAAGTTATTCACTAGATTTGCTGAGGTCTGGTCACATTGTAAGTCTGTATTTAAAGGTCCTTCACTTCTCTTCCTTTATAATTTCCCCTTGTCCGCGGTGGCTTTCATTTTATGGAGGTGACAGTGCCAATGGCCTCTTGATTCTTTGGGTCCATCAACTTAGAGTACAGAACTATTGTAAGCGGATGCAGCGAAATGACACAGAAGAGTTTGAGCCAAGAAGCACAGAGACTTTGTTCCGAGGCCTGTCTGCCTCTGCCGCTTACTAGGATGCGAACATGGGAAAGTTCTTTAACTCATTTATAGAAGGAGCATAACCTAGATATTGCAGCAAGTAATTGTGATTATTACATTGAATGTAATGGAAGTAACCACTGCTCCCCAATACAATCCTGGTAAGGCAATTGTGCCCCCTGTTTATCCTCAGTTTATGTTGCAGTTAAAATCCCCAAATAGGTGATGGTAGCTGCAATACATCCGTCAACCACTCACTAAGCTGTGCAGATTCCCTGGGGCCTTGCACCCTGTGGAGGGAAGTCTGGTGAGCCCTGTGATGGTGGAGTGCTAGGGTGTGCCGTGGACTGTGGCCACGACAGTGAGAGGGCAGGGTGGACGCTGATCTTCCTGAATTGTGTGCCAAACATTTGGCAAAAATTGGCCACAGGTGCTGATTCAGTTTGGTGGCCTGAGATGTTGGGGGAACTTGTCTCCTGCAAAGACAAGGAAAAGGGGGCCAAGTGAGTGACGCAGACCTGCTCGTGACGGCCAGTCCTATAAAGCAGAGGCAGAGCCAGGATGTCTCCTCAACCACCCCTGTCTTTTTATGGTAAGTTTTTATTTTCATTTTTCACTTGTTTTATATTAAACATATTGAGAACACTTTTTTATGTGAAAACTGGGATTTTATAAAAACACACATCTTTATCAATATCTTATGTTCAGTATCCACCTGTTTTGCGCTCAGGGTTGATAAAGGTGAAAGAAATCCAACCTTAACTCTGTGTGATGGTTTCAGAAAACCATTTTAGGTAAGGTGGAATCCTTCTATCCAAACAAAGGCCGGTGGAACTGCCAGGAGTTGAGCAGTTGTAACCAGGACAATCTCTGTAAGAATAAAGATAAGGTTGTTTGCAAAATTGCTGTGCCAAGTTTTAGAGCTAGTAAAAGTTTGCATGCTTGCCCTGTCAAGTGTGGCTCAGTTGGTTGTAGTGCCGTCCTCAGCAATGAAGGGTCATGGGTTCAATTTCTGGTCAGGGCACATACCCAAATTGTGGTTCAATCCCCAGTTAGGGTGTATGCGGGAGGCAACTGATTGCTGTTTGTTTTTTACATAGATGTTCCTCTCTACCCACCTCTGTCTCTCCCTTTCTCTCTAAAATCAATAAAAACACATAATAGGTTGAGGATTTTTAAAAAAATTTCATGCTTGCACTCTCCAGTTTTGCTCAGTGGATAGAGCATCAGCCTGTGGACTGAAGGGTCCTGGGTTCAATTGTGGTCAAGGGCAGGTACCTCGGTTGCAGGCTTGATCGCTGACCCTGGTCTGGGTGCATGTGAGAGGCAACCAATCGATAGAGTCTCTCTCACATCAACGTTTCTCTCTGTGTGTCTCTCCCCCTTTTTTCCACTCTCTCTAAAAATCAGTGGAAACATATCCTCAGGTGAGGATTAACAAAAATAAAAAATTGTGTGCTTTATGTGCTTTTAAATCAAAGTCTTGGAGAGATTTGCTGTGAGAATAGATAATCAGCCTTTCTTTAGACTTGGTTAATTGACATTATTAGTAGCTTCCAATGCACGTTCCTCCTGCAGTCCCAACAGATAAAACGAATGCACATACATTATCGAACCTCCTTATCTGTTGTATTTCTGCTCTCAATGTCATTAGGATGTTGCTTGTTTTTGAAGGAAAACTGCATTTGTAATGAAATGTGCTTGTTAATGGAAAGCAGAAAAATCTGTGATTTTACTTAAAGTGTATAGGAGAAAAACTAACAGGATTTAGAGTGGAACATTTGGAAGAATGTGTATCTTGGGAACTCTAACAATTTAGAATAGTTGTGGAAACTTATACTGAAATATTTCTGGGCACTTAGCAAATAAAATACATCATTCTGCTTTTATATATAAAAATAAGTCATTCTCTCATCTTGCTTAGTTGCTTGTCACTTGGTATATTTACCAACTTAGGCCCAACCAAGTATGCTGCCAGGCTGTATGGTGCTAGAAAACAAACATAGATGTATCACCAAAAAATGGGATGTAGAGACATTTCTGTTGTAAAACATGGATAAAAATGTTCCCCCAGTATTATTTTTAGGGTCCAATAACATATAAAACAATTCTGTAAAGAAGTACCTATTTTAATGTGATAGGACACACTACAAAGAGACTGGTTAAGATTATATATGGATTTAAACGTAAATCTTGCACTCATTACCCCTGTGAATCATTAAGACTAACTAACTTACATTATCCTTAATTTATTCTTCAGTTATAGTATTTTTTAAAAAAATAATCAGAAAGTTGCTGTGGCAATTAAACAAGAGAAAGTATGTGAAATACCCTACTATATCCCCTTCTATCCAACAGGATTCTAATAGTTTATTTCTCCTTATATTCTAATCTTCATCTATTAATTCTAATACTTTTAATATCAATATATGTTTAATAAACAAATGGTTCACTAGAAGTTTTCTTCCAAAAAAATAATAAACATTATCATTACACACTCATGATAAGCACAATTTATAATGAAATATACCAAACATAGATGAGAGAGACTATATTTTGGAACTACATCAATATTTTAAATAACTACAGAACAAAATTAATTTTATAAAGCCACCCCAAAACACAAAATAAAGATGAAACAAATGAACCTAACTTTGATTTAATCAGAAGCATAAGCACTTTAAGTGACATTGTAATCTCTGAAATTTGCTGGATAACCACAGTAAAGTATGTTCTAAAACAATAATAACAACCCTACAAGAAATTCACACTATTTACAGTAAAAATGTCATTTGTGTTGTTATTGTAAATATTGTTATTCTGCTCTGTTGTAGATGTTTATGGCACAAAGAAAATTCTAATTATGTTTGTGCTACCTAGAACCAGAATATTCAGTATCATCTGGAAAAGGAAGAAAAGAGATAATATTTTTTTAAGGAGATAAAGACAAAATGTAAAATAAAGATAAAAATAAATTATGAGATAATATTAAAAATATTGCTGTTGCCAGTTTGGCTAAATGGTTAGCGCATTGGCCAGTGGACCAAAGAGCCTTGGGTTTGATTCCAGCTGAAGGGCTCATATTTTTATTGCAGGTTTGATCACCAGCCCTAGTAGGGGTCAGGTGGGAGGCAACCAGTCCATGTGTATCGCTCACATGGTTATGTTTCTCTCTCTCCCCCTCCTCCTCCTTTTTTCTCTCTCTAAAAATCAATAAAAGAAAAAATATGATCAAACCAACTGGTTTAAGAAACATATTGTCAATTTCAACTTTTGAGATAATGGTACTATGTTGAGCAGGTTCCTAACATTTAGGTATACATACTAAGATATTTACAGCTAAAATTTATTATGGACAAGATATGCTTCATGATAATCTGGAAAATTAGAACCCCCAACATACAGTGATACAACTGATTCAATAGGAAAAAATTGATCTTATATAATGTCTGTTACATGGGACCTAACAAAGACTTTTTCATATCTACAAAAAGATCTTTATGGATAAAATTCAAAAATAACTATACTCATAGATAGGAAAATTCAATATTATGAATATACCTTCAAGTTAATGAAAACTTAATGTGTTTATAATAATATCCTATTATTTATGGAATTTGTGTTGTAAATCCTAAAATTCAAATAAGGACAACTGCACAATTTTACAACAAAACATAATAGGACTTTAAAATATATATATATATTAATTGATTTCAGAGAGGAAGGGAGAGGGAAAAAGGAGATAGAAACATCAATGATGGGAGAAAATCATTGATTGGCTGCCTCCTGCACACCCCACATTGGGGATTGAGCCCACAACCTAGCATGTCTTCTGATGGGGAATCAAACCATGACCTCCTGGTTCACAGGTCAATGCTCAACCACTGAGCCATGCCAGCTGGGCTAAAATTTTTAATAAGATTTATTTTTAGCTATTTTTATTGAGACAGTATTTACCCATAATAGATAGTACAGAGTGGAAATTCCAGATCATGAATATATAAAACTAGGGGCCCGGTGCACGAAATTCGTGCACTGTGTGTGTGTGTGTGTGTGTGTGTGTGTGTGTGCGGGGGAGGATTTGGGGGGAGGCTGAGAAAATGGTTGGAAGGAAGCAGACTCTGACTTCGTATCTAAAAATACGAATAAATGAAGTTCCATACCGCAAATTGAGTCAAATTTGATGATAGGGGATTACTGGAACATTTTATTAACTTGGGTTTTGTGTTGAAAAATTAAGT
>NW_006284838.1:1638895-1644895 GCF_000327345.1 Myotis davidii | reverse complement strand
CTGCGGTTGCAGGCTCTGCCCCTGCCCAGCTCCCATCGCTGGCTCCACCCCTACTTCCTGCTATCACTGGCCAGGGCAGCAAAGGCGCCTGATTCTCCGATCATGGCTGGGGGGCAGGGCAAAGGCGGCCCTGGGGGCTCTTAGCGCCCCCCTGGGTTTCCGATCACTGTCAGTGGCAGGGGGCTTCTTCCTGCTTTCCCTTTTGCCTCCCTGCATTGTGCCTACATATGCAAATTAACCACCATCTTGTTGGCAGTTAACTGCCAATCTTAGTTGGCAGTTAATTTGCATATAGCCCTGATTAGCCAATGAAAAGGGTAGCATCGTATGCCAATTACCATTTTTCTCTTTTATTAGTGTAGATATTAGTGAATTCATGTATAAATAAGGGTAATACATTAAAGCTCTAATTAGAGAGTAAAAACAAATTTTAGCATAAAAAAGTATTCACATTTTTTGTTTTTGTTGTTGTTTGCTTGCTTACTTGCTGGTTAGTTTGCTTAGCATTACAATGTTTGGGAACTTTTCAGACCAATTCAGTAAAAGTGACGCATTTGTCAGTGCAACCTCTAATAGCTGTGGTAATTCACATACTTGCTTCATCCTCAGGAGAATGTATGAGATAGTTCAAGAACAGAATGATTTATTTAGAGTCAGGACTATTGTGTCTTAGATTCTCTTTTCTCCTTCAGAGGCATTAATCTCTTTGTTCTTTTGCCTTTGCTGTGGTTGGTGCCCAGTCCCAGGAAGTGCTGACCTGTTGAGGCCTACAAACTCCTCAGGTTAACCTAGGAAGAGATAGCAAAAACTTTAAAAATACGTCCTCTCTCTAAGGGTTAGCATAAAGCATAAAATAACTTTCTTCCAATGCTAATTGCTTTAACTAGTGTGGGAATCTGAAAGGAATTTTGAATCAAATATCAATGATTAATAAAAGTTCTGCATTTTTGAGTGAATCCTCTGCTCTGCTCCTCCCCACATGGCAGGCATCATTCTCATGTTTACCAAGGGAAGGCTGCTAGTGAAGTTAGAAAATGCCCGAGCTCACACATGTAATTCTAAAACCTGGGATTGGATTGTAAGTTGCACTGTCTTCAACATCTATACTATTTATACAGAAATAAAAATTCATGAAGAAAGGTTATTTTCCTCCAAGAAGGAACTTTGTCTTTGGAAGCACCTAAGTTCACAGAATGGGACGTCATTTCTTTCTGCTAATTAGGTCTATATTTACACCCTGAGGGGATGTGGACACCTATAAGCACATATTTAGAAACAAATAATTCACCCTTGGTAAGAAATATTAAAGATGTTTCATTCTTATGGATTGGTCTCATCACATCATTAAGGAGTCAGAAAAAAATTGAGTCAATAGTTAGGATCCTTGACGCAAAAATGAAACCTCTACCATCCTCCAGGTAAAGCACTTATTATATGAAAAAAGTGATACATTTCACCAAACCTTTTGCATAACAACTCAAGGCATTTTGTTTTATATCTGTACATTACTCTGAAGGGTAGTTAGAGGTATCAATCAACAAATATAAAAGAGTTTCAATAGAATAAATTATTATAGGATAGATCATGTAAGTAGCTTCCTTTTAATATGAAAATACAAAGGTAATTCCAGATAATATGGAAAATTGGGCAGCAGCAGGCAAATTCCCTCCTTCTACATTAACCTGGGAATACCTTATATAGCATGAAAATAAAAACAGAAAACTATATTGCTGCCAACAATCAGCAAAGGAGGATCCCCAACTCCTATAAACTTTTTCTACCTTACTATAAAGATAGTGTCAGATTGAAGGAAAAGCTAACACATCTAGTCACTTACCTTATGTAAACATCTACTGATGTTTTAAGTAGAAGAGAATCTCATAAAAACACAGGAACTTTTCCTGTGACTGAATAGGTCAGATGTGGGGCAGCCAGGTAAATGTTGGGATTGCACAAATATTTTTGCAAAGTACGTTAGGTAATAAACTATATTCTTTCTGCCCTGGCCTGTGTATCTCAAAGATTAGAGTGTTGGTCCACCCACCTAAGGATCATGGGTTCAATTCCCAATTGAGAGCACTACCTGGGCTCCAGGTTACACCAGGGTCTGTGCCAGAGGCAACCAAGCAATCTCTCTCTCTCCCTCTCTCTCTGTCTCTCTCTCTCTACCCCCCCCTTTCCCTTCCTCCCTTCCACTTTCTCTAAAAATCAATGGAAAAATATATTCTTGGGTGATGGTCATCAAGACCTCCTCTCTCAAGTATCTATATCTATATCTATATCTATATCTATATCTAGATCTATATCTATCTATCTATATCTATATCATCTATTGCTATACCTATTTATATCATCTACACTAATAAAATACAAAGATGCTAATTGACCATACCTTCGCTACGCCCATCAGCCAATCAGAAGAGCATGCAAGTTAACCCAACAAAGATGGCTATTAAATTTGCATACTGCAGGTGGGGGTGGGGGCAGTGCGAGACGCTGCCCCTGCAGCGCTCGACACTGCCCACGGGATCTGGGCCTTGGATCCATGACCCTGCAAGGGAGCAAAGCAGTGGAGAAGGGAGAGAGCATGAGAAGGGAGAGAGCCGAGGCAGCAGAGAAGGAAGGGAGCTGAGGGCGAAGCGGCGAAGGGAGGGAGCGAGGCAGCGGAGAAGGGACCGAGGCAGGCTTTGCTCCCTTCTCTGCTTCGCTCCAGTCTCAGGAAGCCCTATTCTTGCAGGAATCTTACTGGAACAGACCTCTAGTCTATATATAAATATCTATATCTCAATATCTCTACCTATGTATCTTCTATCTTATACTTGGCACAAACGAACATGACAAATTTTATTTATTTATTTATTTATTTATTTATCTATTTTACAAATAGCAATTCTACTTGCTGGCTTTCCTAGCAAACAAAAAAAGGAATACTTTTTAACAGGGAGGGTAATCTTGAAAACTATTAAAAGAAAGGACAACATTTGAAGTATGAGGGAGACTATTTGAACTCCCCAAAGAGACAAGTACAGATTTTCTCTCTCTGAAGAAAATAAATAGCAAACTTATCTCTCATAAGGAAATCTGCAACAGATTAAATCAAGGAATAAATATGTAGAGAGAGATCACTTTAAACATTTTGGCAGAAATTCCCCCAACAGAACACAAAATATTCTGAAAAATAGCAATAAAGACAAACTGAAGAGAAGTGAAAGTTAACAATATAAAAAAAGGATAAAATGATATTATGATACAGAAGTGAACTAATATACATATGCAAGTCAAAATAGATTTCAAACAATGAACTGAACATTAAGAGTATAAAAATTCTTAGCAATACATTATTTTCTTCTAACTTAATTCCATATGGTCAGATAATATATTCTGTAAGACTTCAATTATTAAAAATATGTTTGAACTTTATGACACAATGTATGGTTGATCTTGACAAGGCAAATGTACCATATGCACATTATAAAAATGTGTGTTCTGTAGCTGTTGGGTGTGTGTTCCATAAAAGTCAATTATAGAAAATGCAAGCACATCTCACACAAAGTGTATGCATCAGTATTCATAGCAGCTGTGCTCATTATAGCCAAAAGGTGAAAACCCAGATTCCCATCGATTGATGGTGGATAAATTAAAGATGACCCATCCATACAATAAGAGAGTATTCAAAAATTTAACAAAAGAAGAAAATATTGATGCCTTCTACAACATGGGCGAACCTTGGAAACATTATGCTAAATGAGAGAAGCCAGTCACAAAATGTCATGGACTGTACAATTTTATTTAAATGAAATGTCCAAAATAAGCAAATTTGCAGAGACAGAAAGTAGATTGGCAGTTGCGTAGTGGGGTGAGTTTAAGGAATGGAAATTGACTGAAAATGACTTGGAGCTTTTCTCTGAGATGACAAAAATGTTCTACAATGAGATTGTAGTGATGTTTACACAACTCTGAATGCAGTTAAGAACACTGAATTGTACATATTGAATGAATGAAGAGTACAGTATGTAAATCATATCTCAATAAAGCTGTTAAAAAGCCACTTAGGTGAAAATAGTTGATATTTTTGCTCAAATATTGCATATGCTTAATGCCATCTTACCTGCATTTTTCTGAGTTATTGAGGAGTGTTAGCAGCTACAACTATGTTTTAGGATTTCCCTTCAGTTTTGCTAGTTGTTTCATATCCTTTGATGCTCTTTAGTTAATTTAATTACAGGTTAATGATGTGGTTAACTACAGTGTTGAAATTATCATCCAATCATTTAAAAATATGTAATGCATATGAAATATATAATATGCAATATACTATAAATGCATTTACACTTATATTAGTTTAATAAAATGAGGGGTTAAAGCTCCACATATTTTAAGTAGTCAACATGTATGCATTTGATATGAATATGTAAAAATACAAAAAGACAAATAAATTATCTTAACAACCCGGCTGGCATGGCTCAGTGGTTGAGGATTGACCTATGAACCAGGAGGTCATGGTTCGGTTCCTGATCAGGACATATGCCCAGGTTGCAGGCTCGATCCCCAGTATGGGGCATGCAGGAAGGAGGCAGCTGATCAATGATTCTCTCTCATCATTGATGTTTATATCTTTCTCTCCCTCTCCCTTCCTCTCTGAAATCAATAAAAATATTTTTCAAAAAAGGTATACCTTAACTGAGTTTAGATAAATGTATGATTTGTAATTTTCACATATTTCTGTGTTTTTTCATTTAAAAAAATAGGAATGTTTTAATCATGTTTTAAAACTGTCAAATTAACATAATTATACATTTGGGCACCCATATGCATATTCTTTTTTTAACTTTTAGAAAAAATAATATTAAAAAATAATCTAGCAAACATTGGCTGAGGAATCACATATTCCTTCTTTTCTCAAAAGCTCCCTGAGTATTCCCTCTGCACCCGACTGTGTTTGAGGTGACAGGAGGACAGAGGAATAAATCTCTCTCTGGTAGCTTACATTCTACAGGGGAGGAAGCGGGGGTGGCGAGGCCAGGAACCAGATGATACCCCTGGTGTGAGAGAGGGATACCTGCTGGGAAGAAAAACAAGACAGCCTAAGGAAGCAGAGAGGAGCTGTGGGGCTCAGAATGATCACGTGAGGCCCTAAGGCCTCTCAGAGAGGACATCACATTTGAGCAGAGATTTGAATGAAGTTTGAGAGCAAGCCATGCATGGGTTGTGGAAGTATTCAGGAATAGGGGAGCAAATGCAAAGGCTCAGATGCTTCCCAGTTGCTGGAACTTTCACGGAGGCTAGAATGGCTAAAGCCAAGTGGGCCGGGTACAGTAGTTGATGAGTGGTCAAATCAGCCAGTGGACAGCATCATGAGAAGCATGGATTTTATTTTGAGCAGGGGAGTAACATGATGTAATTAAAAGAGAAAGGTTTAGATTCTGCTCTCACACTGCAATGATATTTAATTAAGGTTTACAGTATATCTACTTGTGCGATATAAGTCCTTGTGATTTGACCTGATGGTTTTCCTGTTGTTTGATCATGTTTAGTTACCTTGTTGATTCCTGAGTTCAAATGTGATTTCTGCCAATTCCCACATTTTTTATTTTTTTTTATTTTTATTGCTTTCAGAGAAGGAGAGGGAGAGAGATACAAATATCAATGATGAGAGGAATCATTGATCTGCTGCCTCTGCATGCCCCACACTAGGCATCAAGCCCAAAACCCGGGTATGTGCCCTTGACCAGAATCAAACCCAAGACCCTTCAGTCTGCAAGATGATGCTCTATTCACTGAGCCAAACCGGTAGGGTCAATTCCTACATTTTTAACTTTTTAGGCATGTTCCTTTTACTTTTTCTTTTCTTTTCTTTTCTTTTCTTTTCTTTTCATTTTGGGGGGGGGTCCCCTGGCCTGGACTCAAACCCGCAACCCTTCAGCCCACAGGCCGCCCCCGCTCTATGCACTGCGCCACACCAGCCGGGGGCACAGCCTGTCTCCGATACCTTTTCACTGT
>NW_006284838.1:1637896-1638879 GCF_000327345.1 Myotis davidii | reverse complement strand
TCTCTTCTCTTCTTTTCTTTTCTTTCTTTCTTTTTAAAATCTTCACTGTTGAAACTATTACAGATGTCCCCTTCACCCCTCCTCCCATTGGTCCTCTCCACCCAGCTCCCACCCTCTACCCAGGCCTTCACCACACTATTGTCTGTGTTCATGGGTTATGCATATAAGTTCTATTCTTATAGGCAACTGAGCATTAAATTTCATTGTGAAGTTTCAAGTCCTCTTGTCACAATCTTCATGTTAAAAATTAACTATTTTAATCAACAATATAGTTTTAAAAGGTATAAGAAGCCATAGTGATCAGACAAGAAGAAGAAATGAAAGGCATCCAAATTGGAAAAGAAGTAAAACTGTCATTATTCACAGGTGACACAATACTGTACATAGAAAACCCCAAAGATTCCATAAAAATAACTTAATAAATAAATTTGGCAATGTAGCAGGAAACAAAATTAACACCCAGAAAACTATGGCATTTTTATACACCAAAAATGAATTCACAGAAAGAGAAACTGAAAAAATTTCATTTGCCATTGCACCAAAAAAAATAATAAAAAAATTAAGATACCTAGGAACAAACATAACTAAGGAAGTAAAAGGACTGTACTCAGAAAACTACAGGACATTGAAAAAAGAGGTAGAGGAAGACAGAAAACAAATGGAAGAACATACCGTATTCAGGGATTGGTAGAATCAACATCATTAAAATGTCCATACTACCCAAAGCAATTTATAAATTTAATGCACTCCCCATTAAAATACCAACAGCATATTTCACAGACTTAGAACAACTCTCCAAAATTCATATGGAATAAAAAAAGGCTCCAAAGGGTCACAGCAATTCTGAGAAAGAAGAACAAAGTTATAGGAATCACAATACCAGATATCAAGCTGTATTACAGAGTCACTATTCTCTTGGCACTGGCACAAGAACAAACACAGAGACCAATGGAATAGAACAGAGAACCCAGAGAAGCCATTAT
>NW_006284838.1:1595179-1637092 GCF_000327345.1 Myotis davidii | reverse complement strand
CAGTTGGAGAAAGATAAATATCACATGATCTCACTCATATGTGGGATATAATGATCAACATAAACTGATGAACAAAAATGGATCCAGAGACAAGGTGGCACTGATCAGACTGTCCAACCTCAGGGAGAAGGCAGGGGAGGGAGGGGGTTAGAGATCAACCAAAGGACTTGTATGCATGCATATTAGCATGACCAACGGACACAGAAACTGGGGTGATGGGGGCTTGCCCTTGGGGGTTGGAGTGTGGGGAGGCAGGGTCAATCAGGAAAAAAGGAGACATGTAATACTTTAAACAATAAAAAAAAGTATAAGGAAAGAACAGTAAAGAGATTTCAGATAAAGGAGACTAAATTTAACTCCATTATTCCTTGTATAAATACCATTTCACAAACATCTTTCGATTTTGACTTATTTTCTTTATCTGATTTATTACTTTTAATCTATAATTTTTCCTATAATGTATATTTTTATCATCAATACTATATTTTAATCTTTCCCCTATGCTATCAATTATTATATTTTTATGTTAACTGTATTTTTAAGTGCTAGAAGCTTTCAAACATTTTTATTTATACATTTTTGCTCTCTACACTAATAAAAGACAAACATGCAAATTGACTATACCTTCGCTATGCCTTAAGCCATGCCCACCAGCCAATCAGAGCAACTATATGCAAATTAACCCAACCAAAATGGCAGCCGGAAGCCACGGAGCTCGAGCAAGCAGGAGTCTTGGTTGCTCCAGTGATGGAGGAAGCCAAGCTTCCTGCTTGCCATGGCCAGCTCTGAGCTCCACTCAAGGTAACAAAGTTTCTATTATAGAAGATAAATAAACCCCAGGTACCTGCTTTCAGCAGGCCGTGGCCACAGAGCTGGAGCGAGCAAGAGGCTTGGGTTGCCCCTGTCAATGGAGGAAGATTCCCTCCCACCCTGGTCATCTCTGAGCTCTATTCAAGGCTCCAAATTTCAATTATAGAAAGTAAATAAATCCCAGAATAAAAGAAAAAAAGGGAAGGTTGGGAGCTTCCATTGCTGGGGGGCTTGGCCAGCCTGAAAACGGACCTCAGCTCCTCACCCAGACTGTCCAGGTACCCCAATTGGGACCCCCCACCCTAAAGGGGGTGTGGCCAGCCTGAAAACAGCCATCAGCCCCTCACCCAGGCTGGCCAGGCACCCAAGCGGGACCCCACCCTGATCTGCGACCCCCTTCAGGGCTAACCAGCCAGCCCCCACCCATGCACTAGGCCTCTATCCTATATAATAAAAGGGTAATATGCAAATTGACCCTAACAGCTGAACGACTGGGAATGACTGGTCACTATGACACACACTGACCACCAGGGGGGCTGATGCCCAATGCAGGAGCTGTCCCCTGGTGGTCAGTGCGCTCCCACAGAGGGAGCTCTGCTCAGCCACAAGCCAGGTTGATGGCTGCCAGCACAGTGGTGGTGGCGGGAGCCTGTCCCACCTCCTCTGCAGCATTAAGGATGGCCGACTGCAGCTTAGGTCTGCTCCCTGCTGGTAAATGGACATCCCCCAAGGGCTCCTGGGCTGCCAGAGGGATGTCTGACTGCCAGCTTGGGCCCGATCCCCAAGGGAGCATCTAACAGTCCACAGTGGTTTATTATGAAAGTGTCTACACTGAATGGGACTGCAATGGGTAGAACCATGTTTGTACATCAAACAAAAAAATTTCTTAGATATTCATGAAATTCCAAAACATATGATTTACAAAGTAAATTATAATAATGGAATAATTTATTCTAAGCACTATATTCTCAATAGTTATAAACATGTTCCAAGATTTAAGGAAAAAACAACTTACGACAATGAATAGAAAAGCAATGATTGGTTTGGTGACTTTGCCTACATTTAACTCTGATTTTAATGTACTTATTTTTGCTAATGAAAATGTTATTTCTGATTCTAACAAAAATCATTTCAGTTTCTCTTTAATATAAATGACTGAACTTTTTACACCAATGTGTTCTAAAAATATTTTTACATTCTTCCCCATTTTTAAATCACACTTAAAATTCAGTGTCTTACAACTTGTTAATCATTGTTCTGCATGTTTTTTATAATACTAGAGGCCTGGTGTATGGATTCATGCACATTGAAAGAAAATTAATTGGACTGGTCCAGACAGGCCAGGCATGCCCTGGAACCAACCTCCCACGGCCCCCCTCCAGCTGGCTACACCTGGGGTGGTGTGGAGGCTCAAAGGGCATCTACAGAATGAGCAGGGACTCTCTGGTAAGTGGGGTCTCAGCCTGGCCTGTGGGGATTGGGCCAAAACTGGCAGTCTGACATCCCCTGAGGGGTCCCTGAGTGAGAAAGGGCACTCTGCAAAGTCGCTGCTGCTCACCAACTCCTGCATTGAACAGCTGCCCCCTGGTGGTCATTGCACTTCATAGCTACTGGTCGGATGGTCTGACAGTCACTTA
This sequence comes from Myotis davidii, assembly GCF_000327345.1. NCBI lineage: Eukaryota > Metazoa > Chordata > Mammalia > Chiroptera > Vespertilionidae > Myotis > Myotis davidii. The sequence goes on along the minus strand of NW_006284838.1, from coordinate 1,634,645 downwards.
GGCTTTTGCATATATAGATTAGAAAGCAGCATTCATGGTTTTGTAGAATTGTATCAATGCTGTTTATTGTCTAATTTTCAGTACCCTGAAATGTGTGTAACCTAAATAATGATTTTTTTTAGCCTTAACTGTTTCAAGCATTTATCTCTCCGTTACCTTCATCACTGTTCAACTTGTACATTCAAATGACAATACTGATTGCTGCATCCTTAAAAAACAAACAAACCCAGTTCTTGTTAAGTATCTGTCTTAAAAGCAGGCCAACAGCATGGCAATTTTGATATTCTTATAGATTTCATATGCTCTTTATTTATTGATGGACTTGGAACCTTATATTCTGCATTACTTTTATGTTTGATATATTCGAAAAACTTTTTTTCTTATTCCCCTGTTTTATCTGTCAGCGTTTTGTTTCTTTTGACCCAGTTTGCTATAGTTTTTACTAGTAGTCTAAACTTCATGCTTACGAAGTCACTCTCTTATTTGAATTTAGAGCCATCGTGTTTTATTTTGTGGTTTCACAAGCTTCTAGAATCCTACCCAAAGTCACAGATTCAGATAACATGTAACTATTCAAAGGAAGACGTAAATAAACAGTGCAAATTTTTAGAACAAAATAAAACACAAATGGATTGCATTTATTGAAGAATTTCAGAATATTTAAATATATCTAAATGTCATCATGTTATCTGTCAAATGTTATGTCATCAGATAAACCAATTATTCCTAATATTTTTCTTTATTATCTTTTGCATTTTAGTCAATGCCCTTATACAGATAATTGATGATGCATATATTTCTCATAACAATTAGGCATTTTAAAATGTATATGATCTTGAAACTTTGTTCCATGTTAACTTTTCTAATCAAGATATGGTGAATATTTTCCTATTTTAATATGATATGTTTATTTGTATTAAACTAGCTGAGCATAATGTTTCTTTCAGCTAATAGGTTTCCCTTATGCTATTAACTAAGTTTCTTCTTAAGCTTACAATTTCTCTAATGTTACATGCAGAATTCTTACTCTTTGAAGCTCATGTCAAATACCACTTGACTCCAAATTTATTCTACTATAATTCAATCAGAAATTTTATCCATTTATTAATTGCATGGCATTTATTTCATCAATTTTTAGCCATCACAGACTGTTGTATTAAATTTTCTATGGATAGTCTATTGATATTCTGATTGCATATAGTTTCTTATACCATAATTTACCTATAGTTGTAATTTTCAGCGGAACTAATACAGTATCAAGGATATAGACCAGAATATATGGATGGTTAATAAACTGTAAACCATATTGAGTTTTGCAAAGGATATCAAACAAATTCTGGGCCTCTTACACACTAATGATTTCTACTTCTATAGAATAATCCAAAGAAATTGCTATCTCTGATATATAACATATTTAAGGTGCTGAGAGTCATAGATATATTTGAGGGGTTGTTTTTTCTTTATTGCATATTCCCTGACATGAAAAATACATAATTAGCCTTTCCAAAGCACATAGTGACAGACACTTTTATTGAAGTTGCTGGTTTCATCTTGGGAAAGAACAAGGGAAGTGGCAGCATTCTGGAAAAGTTAGTCTGCAGTGGTTGATTCTCTAAGGTGGCCTCATTTTGTGCCAGATTAGAACACTCATCTGTTAGACATCAAGACTGTTTTCAACCAGGTGTGTGACATCACAGCCATGTGTAGCTTAATCATGTTGTCAGTCAAAGAGAAGATCTCATTAATAGGGAGAGAACTGTTGGCTTTATGTATAATGGAATGTGACATTAACAGCTGAACTGCTCTTTCAAACAACTCATTCATTCCTACTTCTTAAATTTGCTGTAAAGAAGAAAATCCCAACCTTAGTGACTCAAAATCATTTTTCCAATTCCCTGCACTTCTTTTGCAATTGTCATTGCACATTTCCAGTTATAATAATGTACTTTTATCGGTGTCCCATATTCTCATATAAAAAATTTTAGCAATGCAATTACATCATTTTCAATTTTTGAATTTTCACTCTTAGGAGGAGACAGAAAGGACAAGGAAGAAAAAAGAGAGGTGGAAAGAAATGCAAGAGGAATTAGCAATCAGTCTCAATTCTGTTAACTTAAAACTTCCACCAAGGAGAAGACTGACATTCATCACTGACTAACAAAGTGTCTTGGGAGTACTTTAAACACTTTATGCAATATAATTTTCCAAAATTCTACAAGGTCATTATTTTCACCGTTTTATAAATAAAAAAATCTGTGAAGTTTAATAAATTTCTCAATAATACAAACATGAAAATGGTACACAGGAAATTCATTGTTCCTTAGAGGTTTTGCTACTTCAGCATTTTGTTTCCAAAATGCAGAAAAATCATGTTCCACACTGAACCTGACCCATATATTTTTAAAATATGTTTTTATTGATTTTTAGAAAGAGAGGAAGGGGGAGAGATAGAGAGATAGAAACATCAATGCCCTGACTGGGAATCAAACCAGTGACCTCTTGGTTCCTGGGTCAATGCTCAACCACTAAGCCACACTGGCCTGGCCAGACTCCCTATTTCTTGAAATACATCATGGGAAGGGAGTCTGGAGGAAGATGATGGAAAGTCCTTGAAAGCTTTTAGTTACTGGCATGATGATCAATTTAGCTGACAGTTTTGAAAAGGTACGTGCTCAGTTGTACCTTTTCCCAGATGTGATACACAAAAACGTCCTGACTCTGCATTTGATGCAAGTTCCATGGGCAAATGCAAAATAATGAGAAGAACAATTAATAACACCTTATTCATTATTTTAATGAAGGTGATGGCATACCTCAGAGTATTTTGGTTTAAATTGTGATGGGATACCACTTTTAAGATATATTTCAGATTTAAGGTCCTAGCTGGTTTGGCTCACTGGATAGAGAGTTGGCCTATGGACTGACAGATCTGGGGTTTGATTCCAGTCAAGGGCACATGCCCAGGTTGCGGGCTCAATCCCCAGTAGGAGGAATGCAAGAGGCAGCCAATCCATGATTCTCTCTCATCATTGATACTTCTCTCTCTCTCTCTCTCCCTCTCCCTCCCTCTCTGAAATCAATAAAAATATATTTTTTAAAAATGTAGATGCATAAAGGTGTTCATTTGAATTTAAATATCTAACTTTATTCACAAATTTCTTTAAAAATAACAAATGTACTTTAAAGATGAAAATGTCTGTCCTCGCTATCAAAAAATGGAAGATGAAAATGAATGTCATCAGTAGACAGAGTAAATTCAAATTAGATTGCTTTGAAAGAAGTACTGAGAAGCTGATAACATGAAATGTGTAAAGGGAAACCTGCCTGGAGATTGTGTGGACAGAATATCTTGGGGGGGAAAGACAAAACTAAACCACACAGAAACAAACAACAAACAAATACAAAGCAACCAAGCTCGGAACAGAAGGTGCCAACCCCCAGTGGGAGTATTACTGTGAAGTAGATGGGCAACTTGTCAGCCCGAATGCAGGCAAATGGAAGCGGGTGTGCAAGGAGACAGGCAGCAGAGGGTTCCACGAGAACTGCTGTGAGAGCCAGAGGAGGCGAGATGGTCCCACCACGGCTAGCTTTCTACAACCAGCATGCACACAACCACTCTTGAACCAATGTCCCTGCAACTGGCTGGTTTGGCCACCCACTGCACTGCCCCCTAGACAACTGAACTCCAGTATAGAAAATGAAAAGGCTAAAACATAAATATCTGCCTTTTCTATTGATTTAGACTAAAACACATGGATAGGAAGGCTCATCAATCTGAAAAGCAATTTATAAATGCATCAATAACTATATAATAAGGTTCATTAACCTAAAAGGACATTTCTGAAAATTCAGTGGTAACAACCTTCAATAAAGCAGGCGCACTCCCAGAAGCAGCAGCAAACTGAAATATCTTTTATGTATTCTGTAAGGTAGTAAAGAGGAGGTTCCAATGATATAAAGTGACTACTTTATATCAAATTAAAAACGTTAATAAAAGTAATTTTATAAAAATAATTTTATACTATAAAAGCCATTAAGAACAGAAACTAAAGAAATCAATTTTAAATTTACTAAAGACACTCCCAAAATATGTGCTTAAGGCAAAGACATAAGCATGCTGAATGTGATCTGAGAGCTATGAGTTACTGAGATGCCATGGGTTCCTGGAGGAGATGTTGTAAATTCAGAGCCTCCTGAAAAGCACTAAGTGAAGGATTATGAGAAGCTGTGGAAGTGAAAAACCAAACTTGAGTCTAACAGGATCAAAAGATATGGTCACTTACCGAGAGGAATTAGTGAAAAGGTACACCTAGAAAAACAATGGGGAGAGTTTGAGATTTCCACAGAGAAAAAAAAAAATATCCCAAAAGCTATATATCTAAAACCAAAATAGGTTGATATCATATTTATTTTTAAAAAATATTTGAATTGCTTAAGAGAGGTAGGGAGAGAGAGAGAAAGAGAGAGAGAGAGAGAGAGAGAGAGAGAGAGAGAGAAATGTGAAAGGGAAACATCAATCAGCTGCCTCCTGTATGTGCTGCAACCGGGGATAGAACCCACAACCTAGATATGTGCCTTTACTGGGCATGGAACCCACAACATTTTGGTGTACCAGACAAGGCTCCAACCAACTAAGCCACCCAGGCAGGACTCCTTGTTGATATTTTTAACCCTATGATGAAGATGAGACTAAGGAAGCTGAAGGAGATAAAGCAGTGTCATAAAGTCATGCATGTCTGAAGAGGCAGGATTCAGGTCTGAGCCAGAATAAAGCCCCAGGAACTAACCACTATGCAGTAATACTTCTCCAGGACCATGAAAAAATGATATCACAAAGTAGTAAATTAAATAATGTAATAACTTTAAATAATATAATATTTACATTAGCATTTTATAATAATGTAAATTATTTTAACTCCCCTAAATCTATAATTTAATTAAAAACTAAAAGTTGATATTAAAATAAAAACCATTATATAGTTTAAAAGCAAAATTCAATCAATAAAAGTATATTGTATCTAGAATAAACCATCTTAAACATACTTAAAAGGCGATATAAGTTTGTATATTTGAAATTTTCATATATAATATTTTCTGTATAGGTACATGCAATATGTATGTATGTATAAATATCAACAAATCTCCTGTCTTAAATCATTGAAGATCTGCATATGAAAATAAAACCTTTTAGAATAAATTATTGATTATTGGGGAATGATATGGGCAAACACACCTGCTTATATAGTTTTGGAGTTGTAAGTTGGTACAATCTTTCTGAAGGGAAATTTGACAATGAGTGAAGCAATCCCTGCAAATCAATCAAAATATACGTGGCCATTTAGTTTAAAATAAAGTGGTCTAAAAATAGTTTTCTATAGATGTAGGAAATGAAAGTGGCATTTTCAGATCAGTGGGGAAAAGAGATATCATTCAATAACCAGTGATGGGAACTATATTAATAAATCAGAATCCCATTCTCTCTGCTTAGAAATACCTTAGTCTCTCAATGATTATAAATAATTCACACATGTTATTCATGTATCCTTTCTAGTATATTTTTTAGTACTCTTATGATTCTATTTTTTAAATTGAAATTGATTTATCTAAAAAAGGACACAACATTTCAGGGGTTATAAGTTATGATGCAAATAATAAAAAATAGCACAGCAAGGCAAAGACAGTGTTCTTGGGGAGCTGTTTTTCTACATAAGATGCTGCTATGAAAAGGCTGAAGGGAGGGAGGGACTGATATCTGAGTGCACTGGTGGCCAAGGAAACCAACAGTGCAAAGAGCATGAAATGAAAGCATACCCCACAAGTTGTGGCACAAGAAGGAGCTAGTGGAAGAGGGTGGGAGGCAAGGTCAGAAGGACAGTCAAGGACCAGGTGACTTAATGCCTTTAACACATTCTAAGAATTTTAGCTTTTTCACAGAATGAGATTTTGAACAGAGTAATGACATGATTAGACTTAATGTTTAAAAAATGTCCTACTAGCTATTCTTTTGACAAAGAGCTAGAGGATGTCACAATTGTTCAGATGAGACATGATGCCTTAAGGTCATGATAAATGGATTGATTCTGCATATATTTTAAAGTTGGGCTCATGGAATTGGTTGACTGGTCGTGTAGTATGTATAAAAGGGAGGAATCACATTTCACTCTTAAAGTGACAGAAGAGACTCAGACTCAATATTATTAATTTGTACAGAGAACCCCCCCCTACACACACACACCAGAATACAAAAAGTAATTTACATTAAATAACTAATTATAAATATCCAAAATTAATCATTAAATGATGCCAAATACTTATGCTTCAGGAAAAGTCAAAACCACATGAATCTGGCAAATATGAAATTCTCTGGTGATCCAAGGCTGGCAGAGCTGTGCAGAAGCAGGTGTTCTCACTCATTTTGAGCAACAGCGTGTAGTAAAATACTTTCATAGGAATACCGGACAGTTCTTCCAGGTTCACAATATCTGTACTCTTTGACCTGTTAATCTCATGACTAGGATTTTGTCATGAGAATATATTGGTATAATGAGCCAATGGAAATACACAAAGATATTCATTACAGTACCAATTTAGCAGCAAATCATGGACTCAGCCAAAACTGATTTATTAGACAGTAACCAGTCAGGTTACACTTACTGAAAAATAAAGCAGTTAAAAACAGATAGAACCGCATGTGCTGAACAAGTATAAAAGAAATATTATCTGAAATTAATAAGGTTTACAAAAGATAATTGAATTTATTTTAAAAATTTCTAGAAATAAGTGTTTAAATAATTACACTATTATTTTCCAGGAAAAAATTATACAGAATTCTTAAAAAATGTTATTTTGCGGATGATGAACTCAGAAATGGAAGGAGAGGACTACTTTCATATTTTTATGTTGTGCCTTTACTATTTCAAACTTATAACCACATCCATCTTTCATTTTGTAATGTCAACTAAATGTATGTGAGTGGCATTCTCACAATCATTTTTGTCATTACATTTGTCTGCATTTAAAAGGCATTTAACTGTTTCATAAACTAAAAGTACAAATATAATATGAAAATGCTTACTCTAGACCATGAAGTAGGGGATCAAGCCCCTTAAACACAGTTAGCAAGAATGTAGGTTACCAATACATTTCTGGGGATGTAATTGACAACATCCTCTAAAACATTGGTACTCATTCTCATTGTCTTCTTGACATAGGCAGGATTCAGTGGAACTCTAAACTCTGGACTCACTCAGACATGAGTATGTATCCAGACTAAAATATTTCAAGGCTGTTTGGTCCTCAACCCAAAACCTACAGTTTCTCAACCTATGTTTTCTTATCTGAAGCCTTAGAGGTTTATTATAAGAATTGATGGAATAGTAAATATAAAGTACCCCTTATTTAATAGTAAATATAAAGTACCTGGCCCAGAGCAATTATTCTATAAATGGTAGCTGTTAATACAATACTTAGAACTGGGGTGGCCTGGAGCCCCAGTGTTTACTCGTTTCTTCCCTTGAAAAATTTCTCTGCTCTAAATACTTGAAATTTCTGAGAATCCAGGTGACTTGCTTCACTTCTGAGGAAGAATCCAGCTAAATAACCACTTAAAAAGAATTAAAAAATGTATTATAAAACGTGACATTTTGTTTCTTGCTGGGGAGATTAATCCATTTGCCCATATTGTTGGAATTCCTACTTATTCAGAAAGGGCTTATTCTTAATGCATAATGCATTTTATAACACCAATGTTACTCATCTTGATATTAGCTCTACACTTTTTATGCCTCCAATAGTCAGGCACTGGGCTGAGCTCAAATATGTAGGTTTACACACACTCTTGCAAATAAGAAGGAAATTATAGTAGACGTCTCTGACTTCGAAGTTGCATTTGTTCTTGTGGTACATAAATTGCTCTTCACTGAGATAAGAAGCTGTATTTCTCATCCTTTCTTCAGTGAACTAATGCTCCAAGTCAAATTTTAGTTTCAACGAATCTCACTGTATAAAGCAGCAACACAGTAGTAAAAAAATAAACATGACTAGAACACCCCACCTTTCCATTTTCAAAGGAATTCCTGCCCTATGTCAGCAATGGGCAGAGGAAGGCAATTGCCTCCCTTCTAATTCTCCATTGTAATTCCATGGAGCCACTATGAATGAAATGCTAGCAAGCGTAGAAAGAGAATGGCCGATTAGGGCTGGGGAAGCATCAATGACATATCAGTAAATGAAATGATAAAATTAGCCTGGAAGGAGAGGAAGATGGAATTGCATAGACAAAAACATGATGAAAAGCACGGAAATGCCAAGGGGAGGCCTAAGGGTTAGTTAAGGTAGGCAGGAAAGATCACATGATATGCATTATCTTAATGAATTTGCGCCACATATGCTACAAAAATAAGGAACACATAAATGTTGGAATTTAAAAGAGGTGGGCATCCTTTTTGGAAATAATTCCAGTAAGTAAATAGCTGGGCTATTCTTGAAGATGCCATCAAATTGATGCATCAGAGCAGCCTGTCTCAAGCAAACTGTTAAAGTTTAAATGGAGTTAAGTGTTTAAAATGGTCACTCCGTCGTAACCATCTGCTTGCCGACGTGTTTGCTTACGAAGCCAGCTGCTCAAGTGCTAATGCATTTATGATGACATGCAAATTTGTTAAATACTGCAATCTCCTTTATCAAGATGTCACTGTTGTCATACTTCTCCCCCTTCTTCCACTCCTTTCTTGCAATGGTACCGAGAAAAAAGTAAGAGAAGCCCGAGTTCAGCTTTGATCTATGAAAAAGCTAATGAAGGCAAAATGGAAGATAAATATTACAAACTGTGAAGAAATAAATTGAGTATTTCCCCCAAAGTAAACTGTGTTATTTATTCAGAAGGGTGCCAACGAGTTGATTGTATAGTCCCCTATGGAGTTTCTTTCCCTGACAAAATATCTATTATACCAAACATTAATTTATTACAAAAATAGGAATTATTTCAGCTAAAATGTCATGATTGTAAGGCAGCGGCTTTATTAGGCCACGTTCTCAGTAATTAGGAAAACTGGGGGCTTTAAAAGAAATGAAGGCAGGACAACCACTGAGTGAGTAGGTAGTGATTAAAATAGCTTTAAACCATTAAAGGGAAAATGTCAATTAAAGAAAATAAACGACGAGCCCAACCTTCCAGCTGTAGTGCGTGCTGTTACTTTGCACAACTATTTCCCACCGTCCTATACTCTGTGTGTCACTGTTGGTCAGCTAATCATAATTTGTCTTTGAGGGTGATTAGTCATCCTCAGTGTCTATGTCTTTCCCTTCTCCTCAATTGGATGGTTCTCTACTGCCACTTCCTGCAGTGAAGGATGTAGTGAGGTAAGGATAACCAAACAGAGTGGCCAGGGACATGCAATGGAATGGGGCTGAAAAAGTGAACAAAAACAATTTTAAAAAGCCATGATTGACATCCCCTCCAAAAGGAAAATGTATGTTGTAGTGGTGATAAATATTCATCTTTGATATTTCAAACATAGTATTAACATGATGGCACATGTGTTTAAGATGGGCCACAGTGGCAGGCATGTAATAACTTGGATTGGGGTAGCAAGAGAAATTGAAATCAAATTAGAGGTAGAAATCCAGAAAAGAAGCTTTTTAGAAATCCAAAATAGCCAAAACCGGTTTGGCTCAGTGGATAGAGCGTCGGTCTGCGGACTGAAAGGTCCCTGGTTCGATTCCGGTCAAGGGCATGTACCTTGGTTGCAGGCATATCCCCAGTGGGAAATGTGCAGGAGGCAGCTGATCGATGTTTCTCTCTCATCGATGTTTCTAACTCTCTCTCTCCCTCCCTTCCTCTCTGTAAAAAAATCAATAAAATATATTTTTTAAAAAGAAATCCAAAATAGATAATTTGTAATCATCCCTTAAAGATATATTCTCCACAAAAATACACACAAATATGTAATGATGCAGTAATTCATTAACTTAAGAAAAACATGAAATTCTATGTCAATTTATTTGAAGAGAATTACTGGATGAAAAATGAGGAAACATCTATTCTATTTAATCTTAAAAGCAATACATAAAATTGCAATTAAATTAAGATAGGGAAAAAAATTCAAATTTAACTGCTAATAAAATCTGGATCTTTGGAAAATCTGCATAAATATCCTATATAATAAAAGAGGTAATATGCAAATTGACCATCATGCTCTCACACAAGATGGCCGCCCCCATGTGGTCAAAGATAGCCGCCACAAGATGGCCAGCAGGGGAGGGCAGTTGTGGGCAATCAGGCCAGCAGGGGAAAGCAGTTGGGGGTGACCAGGCTGGCAGGGGAGGGCAGTTGGGGGCAACTGGACTCGCAGGGGAGGGCAGTTGGGGGTGACCGGGCCAGCAGGGGAGAGCAGTTGGGGGGAAACGGATCAGCAGGGGAGAAGTTAGGCATTAATTAGGCTGGCAGGGGAGTGGTTAGGGGGTGATCAGGCTGGCAGGCCAAAGCAGTTAGGGGAAATCAGGCAGGCAGGCAGGCGAGCAGTTGGGAGTCAGCAGTCCCAGATTGTGAGAGGGATGTCCGACTGTCCCTGTGGGATCGGGCTTAAACTGGCATTCAGACATCCCCCAAGGGGGTCCCAGATTGGAGAGGGTGCAGGCTGGGCTGAGGGACATCCCCCCACCCAGTGCATGAATTTCATGCACCAGGCCTCTAGTGAAATATAAAGTGAAAGCAAAATTACAGGTATAAGAGGAGCATTGTCAACTTATATACACTATAAGAAAATTACTTTGTGTTTTTTATAAAGTTTTTGTGCCACGGTTTTCTAAAATATATCTGTATTTAAAATGATGAGAAAACATAAAATGCTAAAATTATACATTTTGGGTAACCAAAGCTGATTTTGGTAACACCAAATAAGGGTCTGGATAGTTTTGCCAAGTGTAGTTTTTATTTTCATCTAATGTACTCATGTATTTACATTCTAAATGTGTGGGTTTTATAAATAATTAACAATTCTATATCTAGTTGATGATCCCTGAATCGTTGATTTATGTTCTGAATTAAGAATAATATTTACTTGGTTAGATGAAAAGTACTGTATAAAAAACAGAGTAATGGAGTATACATTATTTAATCAAAGTATTTTTTAAGGACTGTTATTATTATGATCATTACTGATCAAAGTCATTAATAATAGAAATACAAGACTCTGGACTTATTCTTGATTTCTCTTTCTCAAACAAGTTTTAAATCTGTTTAAGAAGCATGTTGCCTCTACCCTCAAATTACACCCAGATCCATTGACTACTCTATGACCACCCTCTGTGGTGGGCTCCTCTCATTTTTACTGGGTTATTGTAGCACTGCTTCTAACTTGCTCCAACAGTCTCCGGCGCCTATTGCATGCTGTACATTTAAAATGGTAAATCATTTTATGCCATTCCTTTCACTAACAACTGACAACTACTTAACATTTTAAACTGTATAAAAGTCAATGCACTTAAAATTATCTAAAAAGCCCTGACTTTCCTCTAAATGTCGTTCTCCTACTCCATCATGCCCTCACTTGGTTACAGCCACTTTGGCACCTTCAGAGTCTTTCTAACTTGACAGTCACAATTGCCCCTTGTGATTTTTGCATTAGCTCTTTCCTTTAATCAGATTTTCGCCCCAGACAGCTCCCTGAAGACTCCGGACATAGGCCACCTCTCAAAGGTTGCTCATCCTACTTTACAGTGCATGCTCAGTGCCCTTAATCTTGGTTTCCCTCTTCCTTTCTTCCCAGAGCTTCTATTACCTTCTAACATACTAAATTATTTGCTATTTAATGTGTATAGTGTATATTATTATTCTGCTTCCCACAATGGGAATGTAATTTCCACAAGGCAGAGGTCTACTACTGTTTTATTCACTGATGCAAATCAAGTATTTTGAATGAAGCCTTATAGATTAATAGGTGTTTAGTACATATTTGTTGAGTGAATCAATAAATGAAGGGATAGTCTATGATGTCCTAAAGCTTCTGAAATAACCAACTCTGGAGATGCCCTACCTCTGGACATCTTACAAGATAATCTCCTAATCACTTGAGAATTATTCAGCTTTTCCTATTACCAAATAGTCTGGCTGGTACCAAAGGCAGAAGAAGGGTTCCATCTGGGCTTTGTTGCTCCAACTGAACTGATACTTGATATGATTATTGAAAAAAAAAATTCAGAGTTTGAGATTTATGGTAGCGCATGGGAATTGAAGATAGATTCATGATATAATTAACTAATTAATTTCTTAATTAAGTTTTGTTTTTCAATTATAATTTACTAGAGGTCTGGTGCACAAAATTCGTGCACTAGAGGGGGTGTCCCTCAGCCCAGCCTGCACCCTCTCCAATCTGTGACCCCTTTGGGGATGTCCGACGTGGCCCTCTCCTGCAGGCTTGGTTGCCCCCAACTGCCCTCCCCTGCAGGCCTGTAGCTCCCAATTGCCCTCCCCTGCTGGCCTCGTCACCCCTAACTGGCTTCCCCTGCTGGCCTGATCACCCACAACTGCCCTCCCCTGCCAGCCATCTTGTGGTGGCCACCTTGTGGCCACAGGGGGTGGCCATCTTTGACCACATGGAGGCAGCCATCTTGTGCGAGGGTGTAATGGTCAATTTGCATATTACCTCTTTATTAGATAGGTTAGTCAGTATTATTTTATATTAGCTTCAGGTGTGCAGCATAATGATTAGGCAAATATATAATTAATGCAGGGATTCCCCCAATAATTTTAGTACTCACCTAGCACCACACATAGTTATTACAATATTATTAACTACATTCCTTAGCCTGTATTTTCCATCACCATAACTGTTTTGCAACCACCAAATTGTACTTCTTAATCCCTTCACCTTTTTCACCCAGCCCAATATAACCCTCCCCTCTGGCAACCCATAGTCTGTTCTCTGTATCTTTGAATTTGCTTCTGGTTTTTGTTTGTTTGTTTCTTTGTTTTGTTCTTTAGATTCCACACATACATGAAATCATATGGTATGTGTCTCTCTCTGACTAATTTATTTCACTTAGCATAATATCCTCTAGGTCATCCATGTTGTCTCAAAAGGTTTCATTATTTTTTATGGTGGAGTAATATTCCATTGTGAACTAGTGTATGTACTACTTCTGTATCCATTCATCTATTGATTGGAATCTGTATTTCTTTCATATCTTGACCATTGTAAATCATGCTGCAATTAACACAGGGGTGCATATATCTTTTCAATTCATATTTGGAATTTCTTCACATATACACCAGAAATAGAATTGCTGAGTCATAGTATAGTTCTATTTTCATTTTTTGAGGAATCTCCATAGCATTTTCCATAGTGGCTGAACCAATTTGCAATCCCACCAACATGCATGATGGTTCCATTTTTTTCAACATCTCTGCCAACACTTGTTTGTTCATTTATTGATTATAGCCATTCTGATAAGTGTGAGATGATATCTCAATGTGATTTTAATTTGCATTTCTCTGATGATTAGTGATGTTAAGAATATTTTCATATGTCTATTGGCTATCTCTATGTTGTCTTTGGAGGAATATTTATTCAGGTGTTCTGCCCATTTTTTAATTGGATTGGTTTTAACCCATAATATCTATATCATGGGTTATGCAAATAATGCATATAAGTTCTTTGGTTAATCTTTCCCCATCCATCCACCCACTCCCATATTCCCTCTGAGATTCATCAATCTGTTGCATGATTCTATGTCTCTGGATCTGTTTTGTTCATTGGATTCCACATATGAGTGAGATCATGTGATACTTGTCTTTCTCTGACTGGTTTATTTTGCTTAGCATACTTTCAATGTCCCTCCATGCTGTCAAAAGGGCAAGAGATCCCCCTTTTTTACAGCTGCATAGTATCCCACGGTGTAAATGTACCACAGCTTTTTTGTCCACTCATCTACTGATGGGAACTCAGACTGTTTCCAGATCTTAACTATACTATTTTTAATCTTTCATTTTGTTTATATGGTGTATCATATTAATTGATTTATAGATATTGAAGCAACCTTGCATCCTAGGAATAAATTCCACTTGACCAGGTGTATGGTCTGTTAAATGTATTGTTGAATTCAGTTTGCTAATATTTTACTGAGAATGTTTACATCTATGTTTCTGAGGGATATTAACTTATAATTTCCTTTTTTATATCTTTGGTTTTGGAATCAGTATAAGGGTGGTCTCATGAGATGAGTATGGGAGAGCCTTTCCTCCTCCTGGATATTTGTTTTGAATAGTTTGAGAAGGACAAGTGTTAATTCTTCTTAGAATGTTTGGTAACATTCACCTGTAAAGCTATTTGGTCCAGGGCTTTCGTTTGTTGGGAGTTTAGGGATTAGTAATTTGATTTGTTTGGAAGCAATCAGTATTTTAGATTTTCTGTTTCTTCTTGATTCAGTCCTGGAAGATTGTATGTTTCTAAGAATTTATCTATTTCTTTCCATGATACATTTTAGATAAAACATGGCATAACATATGGAAGGAACTATGAAAGAGAGCTGAATAGTTGTACTAAATGTCCACAGACAGTCATAGAACTCAATAAAATTTTGATTTAAAAAAATGGGTAAAGATTGATGTTTCTCTCTCATCGATGTTTCTAACTCTCTGTCACTCTCCCTTCCTCTCTGTAAAAATTCAATAAAATATATTTTTAAAAAATGGATGAAGTATCTAAATAGACATTTTCCCAGAGACATACAAGCATTACATACATAAAAAGATGCTCAACATCACTAATCATTGGGAAAATACAAATCAAAACCACAATGAGATATCAGCTCACACCTGTTAGAATGGCTATTATAATAAAGACAAATAATGTTGGTATGAATTTGGAGAAATGGAAGTCTTGTGCACTATTAGTCAGAATGTAAATTGTTGTTAACAGTATAGAAAACAGTATGGAGGTTCCTAAAAAAATTAAAAGTAAAACTATCTCATCCAACATTTCCACTTCTGGGTGTTTACCCAAAGAAAACAAGAACACTAACTCAAAAAGATATATGCACCATCATGCTCATTACAATATTATTTATGATATGGAAACAACCTAAGTGTTTATCAGTAAATGAATGGATAAAGAAGATGTGATATATATATGTAAACACTGAGTGGTCAGATTATTATGACCACCTGACGTTTGTAGGCAAATTAGCTATAATTTTGCGCTGAAGTTGCTAGAGGGCCAGACCATTATAAATAGGGAAGCAGGTTGTTTACCACGACAGTATAAGTGATTCACGTTCAAAGGCTGTTAAATCGTGTTGTTTACCCATATCTTCAGAAAAAAATCACTTCTACTGTCATGGTAAACAACCTGCTTCCCTATTTATAATGATCTGGCCCTCTAGCAACTTCAGCGCCAAATTATAGCTAATTTGCCTACAAACGTCAGGTGGTCGTAATAATCTGGCCACTCAGTGCATATACAATGGAATACTATTCTGCTATGAAAAATAACAAAAAAACCCACAAAATATTGTCATTTATGACAGCATAAATAAACCTTGAGGGCATTATGTTAAGTAAAATAAATCAGATAAAGACAAATACTGCAAGCTCTCATTTTTATGTCGGACTTAAAGCAATAACAATGACTCCAACAAAAAAGAAACTCAAAGATAGTGAAGAGATTGGTGAATATCCAATGTGGGGAGTGGGAGGTGGAATAAATAGGTGAAGTGGGTTAAAAGGGACAAACTGTTAGCTTTAAAATAATGAAATCCGAGGGATGAAATATATAGCATGGTGACCACAGTTAATAACACTGCCTTACATATTTGAAAGTTGCTAAGAGTATATCTAAAATCCTCTTCACAAGAAAAAAAATGTAACTATGCATCGTGCCAAATGTTAACTAGACTTATTTTGGTAATAATTTCTCAATGTATAAAAATATTAAATCATTATGCTGTACACCTGAAATTAATGTGATATTATACCTCAAAAAATCAATCAAAAATGTATGCAGATAGGTAAGATTTCAAAGTCTTGAAGTAGATAATTACAATACAGAAACGACACAAATTACAAAGGTAAGAATTTGGGAAATCTGAAATTGCTGATTGGGAAGTGGGAGAGAAATCTGAAAATTTTCAGGAAGTTCCTTTGTTACCTACTCCATACAGAGAGAAAAACAAATTGTTCTCTTTTAAAACATTGTTCGGTCCAAGTCCCAATGAAAAGCAAGGCTAAAAGAAACTTAAAATGCATAGGTAATACTTTCAACAATAACGATTTAATTTTAAAAATACATAGGTGGTTTTGTACTCATGTGTCTGTTAAAACACAGATTTTTAAATGTTAAATCTCCAACATCACAACTCATCAATACTAAGTGAAAAAGAAAATTGTCACTTTATGTAATTATGGCAGACCAGTGAATTTGCAGCCAGATGCTACTTCTTACAACAGCAGATGTTGCAGATGATACAATGAAGTCTTTCAACTGTTTCCAACAAAATGTTTAAAACAATTTACAATCAGGTCAATAGCATACAGCTGTTTTTCAAAATGCCTAGTAGCTAATTTTCTTTACTTCACATGACAATAATAGGTATTTTCAAAACTGCCTTAAAACACCTGGCAACCCAGAGTCACTGAATTCATTTGCTGTATTGATTATCAAAGACCAACCTTCTGGAAAGACTTGGAATCAAAGCTTGTTACCCTGTACCTATAATCAAACATATTCTAAATTCTTAAAATCCTAGATCTTCGTGTTATTTTATACTTCTTCTCTGCAGAATATATAATCTGGAATATTTTTCAGTGAAATGAGCCCCAACCCTATTGAGTATCTTAATACAGCTATTTTGATAGTTAAGTTATGCGGTGACTTGCTAAACTCATCTATGGTCATAATATTGAAGAACTGTCCAATCAATATACATAAAGAATGAAAGTATTTATCAAGTAATATTGAATTTAATCAATTAACAATAACATGATTCATCCATCCAAATAATGGATGAACCATCCAACCAATATTTAATTCCAGAGCTTAGCACTAAGCTGGCTACCATGAAAAATTAAAATATATTTATTTGTTATGTTATTTTGATCTCTTAGGAATAAAATATGAAAATAATAAGTTGTCAAGATTAGGATGCCAGTAACTAGCACAGAGTAAACTTTATGGGAGACATCAAGGTAGATTTTCTGAAGTGTGCCGGGGTACAATATCTGGATTTGAAAAACTTATTGAAGTTTTCTGAGATGGTAGGAAAGCATTTCAGGCATACAGTATTTAATTTTATTTTATCGATTGATTTTTAGAGAAAGAGAGGAAGGGGAGAAGAGAGAGAGAGAGAGAAATGTTGATTTGTTGTTCCACTTATTTATGCATTCATTGGTTGCTTCTTTGCATCTTTTATGTACCCTGACCTGAGATCCAACTTGCAACCTTGGCATATCTGGACGATGCTCTAACCAACTGAGCGACCCAGCCAGTGCCAGACATACAGTATTTTAAAAGCACATAAATAAAAATATATTCAGAGAAATACTCGAACTTCTGTAATGCCAGAGAGAATATGAAATATCTTATGTTTATGCATGTAGACTGTGGACAGATTATCAAGTCCTGGAATAAAGGAAAATAAGTGTATTATTAACACTCAAAATTAAATCTAGGTTTTGTGATTCTGATCATGGTAAGTTTACAAGATAACTGGTTTTGAATAAATAATTATTTTTAAAAATGAGGGAAAGCTACTCAAAAGTAGATATGTAATAATAATCCCCACATTATGAAATGGAATTACATTATGAACTACATTATGAAATGGAATTTAAGTAGAATAAATGAATTCATAGGCAGGTTCAGTAAAAAAAAAAATCACTGACTATATTTTTTTTAAAAAAAGTGTGATCTGATCAATAAACCAGCAACTTCACTTCCAATACCACCAACCCCCTTTAAAATGATTAAATACAGCAATCTTTGTTAAAATCTAAACAATTAGATTATGAATGCCTCAAAACCAACTGCCTAGCTTTACAAAATTTTAATTCCTTTTTGTATTTTATTCGTTCTTAAAAATAAAATATTAAATTTATTTATTCATGGCCAATTGTAAATTAATTCTCAAAAACTCACTGAGATGGCAGAAAAGTGCTTTTAAAGTATAAATCCACAGCAAAGAGAAAATTTTAGAAAGAGGATTAATAATTAGGAACCAACTAACTAGATCTGACATAAGGAATGGCTAAGTGTTTCACGGGCAGACTCCAAAAATCAAGTTCAATGTAGTTACTGAAAACCAATATTTAAACGTTAAAGAAACGGTAATCGGTGGGTAGCTCTCCGTGCCCCCACCATTGCCACGGGAAGCGGGATTCTTGCGATATCCTCAGAAAAGACATTTTCTGAGACTTGCAAACTCGAATAAGTGATAGTTATTTGCATGGAGTAGACACCTGAGTGTCCAAGGTCCCGCCAAGGAAAAAGGCCCACGTTGCTTTCCGCGGAGCTAGGATGGAAGCCGACACCCGGGTCTCTGTTCCGTGGGGAGCACGGTCCCATCCAGCAATAAGCTCGCTCAGTTGGTGTTTCCAGCCGCAGCCCATCTGCCCATAGCTATCGGGGGACTCGGGTGAATGAAAGGAGGCAGGAGCAAAACCAGAGAAACAGGAGAGCCACCAGAGCGCCAGGAACACACACCCTGTGTCTGGGGGACTATGCATTTCCGAGTTTTCACGGGATTGCAGTGGCCTCGCCCGCTTTGGCCAGTGATCCAGGTTAGACTGACGGGCACTTCCCCTACCGCGCCCTGACGTCACTGCCCACGTGTCCACCAACCCCTGTTGGGCTCTTCCCCCCAGTGATTTGCGGGGAATGGATGGGATTCCCCTGTGGCGAGCTTCCGGGTGAAGCTGCCCAGATGGCCATGCTTATAATATCTGGCTTCCCTTTGCCTTCTTTCTGTTATTAATATCCAGCTAATTAGAATGATAATTAAGAGGCTTTAAATCAGCTATTTCAAATGTGTTCAAGGAACTATAGGAAATGATGTCTAAAGAACCAAAGAACAGTGCAATTGCACTATTTCGCCAAATATAGCACATTAAAGAAATAGACATTATTTGGAATAGAAAACTGGACATTTTAAATACTGTAATTTGCCAACTCTAGACATCAGATTCTCCCTCCTGCACAGAGGCTGGTATTGTTGCTATTTGTTCATTCCTTTCATTGCCAAATAAGACTTTGTCACGGCACATTCTGTTTATCCTTTAATCAGTTTATGGATATTTGAATTGTTTCCATTTGTGGATATCATGAATAATGATGCTATGAACATTTGCTTAAAGTCTATTTTTTCTGATCTTACGTGTAGCCACTCCTGCTCTTTTCTGCTAACTACGATATATCTTCTCAATCATTTTACTTTTAACCTGTTTGTGGTTTTGACTCTAAAATGTGTCCTTTGCACCCAGCACGTTTTTCCCCTTTGCCTTTCATTGAATTACTTATTCAACTCACATGTAATGTTATTATTGATAAACTTAGACTTATATCTGCCTTCTTACTTTTTGTTTTCTATATCCCATGGCTTTATCACCCTCTATTTCTCCTTTACTACTTTTGTATTAAATGGATTTTTTAGTGTAACATTTTAATTCCTTTAATGAAGTTTTTTCCTATATTTTCTAATTAATTCAGATGTATATGGTAAACCCTAGAGCAACTATCAGAATCAACTTCAGATTTGCATTAACTTTATCCAATGGGATATAAAAATGTTACTCCAATAGAGATCTATTTCTTCTTTCTCTTTTTGGTGCTATTATTGTTATGCTTATTGCATTTATGTATACTACAAAGCCAGGAAAACATTGTAATAATTTTATAAATGACTTTATATTATTTGCGTCAATTAAATAATCTCAAAGAAAAGGAGAACAAGTATACATTTACAGAGCTTGTTATATTTATCTTCTTGTTTACCATTTATGATTCTTTCCATTTGTCCCTGTGGTATTGAGTTACCATCTGGCCTAATTTCTTTAGTCTAATACAGCTTCGTTCCTATCCACACCTCTGGGTTCTTTGCAAATATTTTACATTTCTGTATGTTAGAGACATGACGATAAAATTACATACATGCTGCTTTATATAATTACTTTTCAAATCAGTTACTATAATAAATAAGAAACATGCATTTATACCGTCCTTTATAGTTGCATAATTATCTTTATTGGTGTTTTGTGCTGTGTGTATGTGTGATTTGCCACCCCCTGTTCTAGACCATTGTTTTAAAGAACTTTGCTGAAAAGTAGATCAAAGATATGGAGGCAGCAGCCAGTGGGAGGCTGCTGCTGCTGCTGATTTTGCCTGGGCTCCGGGATGAACATGCAGGGAGCAGAGAGGCCCCAGGTGACCCATAGTCACACAACCTGAAGTGAAGTCACCTCAGCTGAATGGCAGAGCTCTGAGCATAAGGATAAATGCTTATCCTTACATGCGACTGAATTCTGTGGTTTATGTTACAGTGAAATTGAGCAACAAAATAATAAGTAATTCCGGTAGACTAGCAACAAATATTAGAAAATGTAGCAAAAAAATACAACACTTAAAACAGTTTGAAATAGTCTTATACAGATACATATCTGAGAAGCTACATTAAAGTATATGGAGATGGATAAATAGTGGGAGAGGTTGATAGATAAATCAATAGGAAGATAACCACACAATACCGAGGGCATTCATTTAAAAGGATCCAAGCGCTTTATGGAGAAAATTAGAAGTCTTTGCTGCCTGAACTCAGAACTTCAGTGCCTCCACAGAATCGACATAAGCAAATGATGCACCCCACACTGCCTCTCGCCCAGGACGACTCATTATCTCATCGAAGTTCAGTATGAATGCATCTGACTGTCAGAGCCTTCAAGACAGAGGGAAGCCCTCAAGTCCAGGGAATCGTCACATTGCTGAATTTGACTTCCTAGCCTTTGCATACTCGAAAGAATTTGAAATGCATGGTGGGCAGGATAATTCTCAGTGTCCACATGTATCCTCATGCCCCTCCCCGCTACACACACTATTAAGAAATAAATCTTAGCAGAAAAAACAACAACAACAGTGACCAATAAGTATGTGAAAAGATATTTAATCTTCCTACTAGGCAAGGAAGCAAAATTAATACCCCAATTGTTGTCAGATTGAGAAAAGTTAAAAAAAAAACACACTGGTCAATACTAATTATTAGGATTATCATTTCACTCTGCGATTTGAGTGTAAATTTTTATCGACACTTTAGAGAATTAGTCAATGTAATTAAAGATGAAGATGCACATAGCATATGACTCACTAATTCTACTCTATGTATAAACTTTATAGTAACCATTTCACAAATGTATAATGTGATCTATATATGAAATGTACATAAAAGTAATATTTTAATCACAAAACCATTGAAACCAAATAAAATATCCAAGATGGAAATATCCTATCCTATATAATAAAAGCCTAATATGCTAAGTGTCCAGTCCTCCGGTTGTCTGTTCAACAAAAGCATAATATGCTAATGACATGCTAAGGCCACTCAACTGCTCGCTATGATGTGCACTGACCACCAGGGGGAAGACAGTTGGCCAGTTGACCAGTTGCTATGACATACACTGACCACCAGGGGGCAGATGCTCCAACCGATCGGTTAGCTTGTGCTGGGGTACAGCAGATCGGGACTTAGCCAGATGGGCCGGACACACCCTGGAGCCTCCCATGGTCCCTTTCCAGCTGGCCAACCTCCTGATTGTGCACCAATGGGGTCCCTCAGCCTGGCCTGTGCCCTCTCGCAATCCAGAACCCCTCAGGGGATGTCAGAGAGCCAGTTGCGGCCCGATCCTGCAGGCCAGGCTGAGGGACACCACTGGTACATGAATTCGTGCACCTGGTCTCTAGTATCAATATATTGTAATATGTCCTTATAATACAACACTATAAAGCAGTGAAAATATAGTAGATTATGACAATATGGATGCATATTTAAACATAAAACTAAGAGAATAAATACATGTTGATGCACAACAATATTCTATTTATTAAGATTAAAAGGTTCAAAATAACATATATTGATTAAAGGAAATATATACATACTAAAATCTTAATGTGTAGTATGATAGTGCTCTTCTAAAATAAGTGTTTGAGTCTATTAAGAAAGGAGGTTGGTGTGCATCATAATAGGGCACACAAAGAGATACAGTCTATTATTAAAGTTTTATGACACATGATGAGTACAAACATACTCATATTCTTTTATTAATAGAAATAAAAAATGTAATATCATTTACTTGTTAATATTTTATCCAGCACACTCTTTGAACTCTGTTCTAATTGTTTGCCAGGACTTTTGCATTATTTGTACATGAATATCCTTTTGTAAATTTTGACACTTTTTGTTTTCTCTTTTTATTTCAACACTTTAAGCCTCTCATTTTATTTTCCAGCTTATATGAGCAGTGATATGAAGCAACCCTATTTCATTCTTACTTTAAGAATGTTTCTACTATCCCTTGCTATTAGTTGTGAGACTTGTTTCTAATTTCTAGAGAAAATATTGATCACAAAGTACTGAATGTTATATAATTATGTAATTACAGTACTTATTATATAATATGCCATATATGTTAGGTAATATTCAATAGATAGATGATAGATGATAGATAGATATAGAGGTTATCATAGGTTATCATCCTTTTAGCTATTGATTTGGTGTTTGGTAAAATAGATTGTCCAATGTTTAAATGTCTTCTTTCTCTGCATATGCATTTTTTCCACATTGTTGAATTAGCTTTAATATAGTATATTTTATAGGTGAAATAAATTAATAGTTTTTTACTTTGATTTTTTCAATAAAGTATCCAGTTTATATTAAGCTCATAAATATTTTAATTAGAATTTTATTTCATTACACTCTGAGTTTGCATAACACAGAGTTCATTTGTTCTTTGAAAATTTGCTCAAACTTGTATATTAAGCCATCTAGTGGCTTTTTGAGATTTTGTGAGCCATGTGCCAGGAACATGAACGAAGGTCAAATATATATGAGAAACTCAGATTACTCGTATGTCAAATCAAAAAGTGAACGAGTGAGACACGGGATGCTGGGCTGGTGTGGTGGCGTTCACTGTGACGTTCGCTGCGCCAGCTAGCTGTGGGGTATCTGAAGCTGGCTCGTAACCCGAATTTTAGCTCGAAACTCAAAGCAAAAAATCGGCCGAGAGACGGCTCGTATTTCAAAAAACTCATTAGTCGGGACACTCGTAAGTCAAGGCCCCACTGTATCTTAGTCCTCTGAATGACCAAATATATATTCCGTATAAATAATAATATCACAATAGTATAGTGTAGCTTCACAATATTAACCTCACAGGAATACAAAGGTGATCTTATAAAAGGAAGGTCATCATTCCATTAAACCAATGATTATTATAATCGTACAATATGTCATGTACATCGAGGGATAAATATTACAATTAAACAAAAATGAACAAAATAATTACATGTTTTATATAAACCGGGGGTGGTGGGGAGTACTGATGTAATACAAAAAGTAAAATGGTGTTATTTATTAAAGTGAACATGATTAAAAATATAATTTTTGGTGCCAATTTCAGGCAATAGGATATGAAAAGCAGAGGTAAAATCCCTCAGTGTTTGATAAGGTCTGAGGAAACGCGCAGGACACATTTGAGGGGACTGGAGAGAAATGGTGTGATCAGGGGAAACCATGAGGTGATAAAGCGTCCGGATACTGACAGAGGCTCTGGTTGGGGTGAAGATAGAAGTTTGCACTGGACATAAATGATGAAGAGAAGATTAAGGAACTTATCAGAGTTAGGTGACAGTGTGGTTTACAATAACAAATGGGTAATCAGTGTAAAGTAAGAATTCTGCTATAACACGACTGGAGGCTGCGGTGTTGGTACGAGGTGGCTTTTTTCTTGCGGACTCTCAGAGTGAGAAGGGGCCTATGACAGGGAGAACTCTGGCTAGCTGATGAATGGATGCATTATCTTCTAGACCCTCTTGTTTAATTGAGGGATAGAGAGATAAAATGGCTTCATTCATTCAGTAGACCTCCTCTATGTTAGACACTATATAGGCACTGTGAATAAAGCCAACAGAAAATCATTGTCCCTTCATCCTGTAGAAAAAAGATTGACAAAATATATTATCAAAATACTATATGATGACAACATGTGCTATAAAGAGAGAGATAAGACAGCCATGATGACATATATTGGCAGAGATGGTAGAAAGTTGATATTTCCTATGAGGTCATTACAGAAAACGCCCACTCCTTGGCCACTTGTCTGTAAAGTGACATCTGAACACAGAGAGCCTTAGAGCACATGAGTGACAAATCGCAGTGATGTCTAGAAGAATGGTCCAGGCAGGGAAAATATGAAGTGGAAATGTCTAGAGATTAAGGAATGCTTGGAGTCCGGTGTGGCTGAAGCAGGGTGCTTGAAAGAGGGGGTGGCAGGAGTTGAAGTCAGAGTAGAAGAACAGGGTTAAATAATAAGGTGCTGTTAGGTCAAAGTAAGGATTTAGCTTTTATTCAGAGTAAGATTGGAAATTACTGGAGAATTTTGATAAGTAAAGCAGCACATTGTGTTTTAAAAGGAAGCTCCGACTACTGTGTTAATGTTACACTCCAGGGAGGCAGTGGGAGGTAGAAGCAAGAAGCCCAGTAATAATAGCAATCCCGGCAAGAGATGATGGGGCATAGACTGAGGTGGAATACTGAGAGTGGTTAGAAGTGATTGGAGCCTGGATGTATTGTGAAGGTATCGCCAGAGGACAAGATATTCTGATGTTTTGCATGTGAAAGAAAAGAGAGGAGTCAAGGCAGATACCAAGTTTTGACCTAAACAACTGCAAGAATGGCTTACTTTATGCTAGGCACACAGTCTTTACTGTACAATTCTTTTCTCTGCCTTGACATTCTTTTGGAATAACCACCATTAAATCTACTCTAAATATCTTCAGTTCTAGTGCAAAATTAATTGATAGATTATATGATTTTTATTATTAAATATAATAATAGAGGTTAGAGACATTTTAATTGGCTATGAAGGAAACTCAAATTGAGCAAAAATTATTTTTGACCCCATTCCCTAATTATAACTTTCTTTAATTTAAAAATCTAATCCAACTCTCCCCTCTGAACCATAGGGACATTGAGCACCTTGGAATTAACACATAAGATACCTTGCCCGTAGTGAGTGGAGCTGCTAGGACCAGAGCTCCAGCATCCTGGATATTCAGCCTAGTGGTTCCTCCCACTTTCCCCTGCTGGTTGATGCCATGAAGCCATCCCCACAGCTTTGAACATGCTTATCCGGTTTCCTTTGACTTGCTCCCCGCATTGCCTCGATGATCCTTGTCAGAGAGCTTGGTGTTTGCGATGGGACAGTGCGGGATTTTAGGATTTTGAGGCTTATGCAAGGCAGGACTTCAGCTTTTCCCTTCTGACTCCGTCCCTATGATTCTACTCAATACCATGAGGGTTTTTCACAAGGATGAAAGATGGTTGGATGGGTTATTTTCTTTAATATCGTTGATCAGACCCGGCGACGTGTCTCAGTTGGCTGAAGCATCATACTGTACATCGGCTTGTGGGTTTGAGTCTCAGTGGGGGCAGGCGGAGGAGCCTATGGGAGGCAACCAATCGATGTCTCCCTCTCAAATAGATGTTTCTCCCTCTCTCCCTTCCTCTCTCTCTAAAATCATATCATCGGGTGGGAATTAAAAAAGAAAACAAAACAAAACTGTTGGTCATATGGTGTTCCTGTCAGAGGTGTTCTGAGATCACCGAAGAACCCAAATACTACAGTCCCTTACCCGTGTTGAGGGACTGATACTCGGCGAGGTGTTTGAGTGCAGTTCTGCTCCAGGATGAAAGGAGTGTGCGCTTCGCTGAGGGTAAACTCTGAGGTGCTGTAGGTGCAGTGCACTCTGCTGGACCAGGGGGCACCCTCGGACTGAACCAGCAACACCCAGGGCAGAGCAGTTTGCTGCTAACTTGGAAATGAAAAGTCCAGAGGAGAAAAATCACCCTCTGGGTCAGTGATCTGCATCCTGTAACCTAGGGTTTACAGGTTAGGTACCGCTGCCCCTTCCCAGCCAGCAGTTTGGATCTCAAAGGAAAAGTGCGGAAAAGGCAAAGGTGGGAATTCCTGGTTGCAGTATGCGTCCCCAGCCTCTGCCAGGGCGGTTCGTCCAGCCCAGACGAAAGGGGTGTTTTTTCATTTTGTACCTGGCATATCCTCCTCGCTCACAAATGGGTTCCCATACCCATCCTTGCAGCTCCGAATATTTTAGTAAGTATTATGATTATTTTGACATCTTGAAACTAGTAGTCCTAGCACTTTTATGTGTAGGTAGACAAGGACTATTTGCTTCATTGAAATAGAAGTGTATATTTAGTGGCTTAAAATAATACAGTATGCTGATAATATATCTTTATGTACTGATCATCAGAAAAAGTTTTTAAAAATCATTCTTTTGTTTTTATTTTTTTTTTAAAAAAAAACATAGGTTACAACGGTATTATGCATTAAAGCTTCCGATCTCTTAATTTCTTATTCACTTTCTAATAACAGAAATGGCTGTTTCCAGGTGGATATTAAAATTCAGCATAAAAAGGACTATCACCTACTCCTACCTCTAATTAAAATACTTACAGTTACACCATGTTTTTAATGAAACCAGAATGCAATGTTTAAACAGTACAATTTAAACAAGAATTGTGTGATGTGTGAAAAAAAATCATAATTTGGCATTTTTACTTCTTCTATTTGCATTTATTTTGAAAAATGTGAAAGACACAGGATTTGAAGTGAAGAGATTCAACATCTACAACGCCATGCTTCCTTGTCCTACCATGTCCCTAAGCTATGGCTTTGAGGGTTTACAGAACATATGTGACAAAAACTCCTTGTTCTTGGCCCAAGATACACTATACAAATCCAAGTTGTGAATTACATCACTAATCCACACGGCTGACATTTCCATCACTGGCTCCTTGGTTCACGAAACTAGTAAATGTTCATCTATCCATTATAATCAAACAAAGGAAAGGCAGGCAGAAATGGAGAAGAAGGGGTTTGGTACCCACAGAAAAATTAATTCCACTTAGCAACATAGTCGACCTCACAAAATGCTGCTAGTAGGACAAATGATAGCATGTTTATTAAGGTAAAGCTGCAACCTCTACTTCGCTATGACAATATGGGAAACAGTTATAACAGGATCTGTTCAACACATCCTTGTTATCACAGAAGAGCAATGAGATTCCCTGGAACACATCAGCACATCAATCATTCTGATGGATGTGTGGAGATATTACTAAAAGACTTCTTGCTACTCCCACCTAGCCTTTAAATGATTGCTGGCATTCTTACTCTAGGAAGAATGAACCTGAGGAAATTGGCTGCCAACCTTTCCGGCAGTCCTAATCAGTGCAATGCAGCCAGAAGCAAACCAAAAATAAAGAAATTGATAGTTGGATTTATAATGAGAAAATGAAATTTGGTCTGGTAATTTTTAAGTAATATATATTTAGTAGTATTTAAAATGATATTAAAGTGAAAACATTCTATTAACCCAAATTATAGGACCAGAAATAACTATCAATATTATTAGGAGAAAATTATTTCAGACCTATCCCTATACAGATAAATAGATAAAAGAGTGTGTCATATTGAGCTTTACTCTAATTGAGAGGAACAAACACAATTTCCTTCATCCTAATTTTTTATAAAATAAATGCAAAAGGCAGGTTTTCTGGAAATTATTATTTTAAGTCATTCTTCTTTGCTTACAAATTTTATGGATATGGTTGTCTCTGAGATTAAATGCTTGCAGAGAACTCTAATGCCAATTAGACTTTTTCTCCAGGTAAATGACTATTTTCCTCCTCATTAATTGCCTATTACTTTAATAGTTACAATTAACTTAACTAGAATATATTTTTCTTGTCTATAAGTCTTATGTTTTTTATAATAAATAATACTTTTAGATTAGAGTCACTTTTTTCTTTTTTCAAGAATATTCTCTTCTATTATATCTTCCCTTTTATTTTTTGTTTTATATTTGATGCTCCTTTGGAAAAAGATCTCTAGTCATTTATTACTGGTGTAATTGATTTTCAATAGGATACCTTCTAAATATGCTCACTTTCTTCCAGTCAAGTTATTCTTATTTCTATCATTTAGAGATTTCTTATTGTCTCCACAAAGTCATCCTTTCAGGTGGGCTGATGTTGCTCAGACTTTAGTATCATTTCTCTCAGAACTTAATGAAAGTTGAGCCTCATTGAAGGAGGAGTTTTCCCCTACTCTTGCTACAGCTATCTACATCCCTGGCAATTTCAATATATTGTGCACTTATTTTTGTCATGCCTCTAACTACCTTTGAGTTCATGAGCTACCATATTGATTAAGGAATTAGTTAGCATACTTATGACCTTTCTTTCCTCCTCTACACCCATGCCTCTTTAAATATTTAAGCTTAAACCCATTAATGGAGTAAGTTGCTTTGCCAATAATCAGTATTAAATGGTGCTTAATAATTTTGATGTGAGTGACATCAGCAAGATAGCAGGATAGGAGGACACAGCATTTATGCCCACACAGAAACACCAAATTGACATCCATTCACAGACCAAAATACATTGGCTTTCCCAGCCAAAGGCAGTCTGTAAAGTCTACTTTTTCAATTTTTGTAATTTTTATGCAGGACTGTAAAAATTACAAATAAGTAGGGAAACATGATACCAGAAAAGGAAAAAAAGTCTCTATATCTATCTACATAGATATAGATATATATATACATATATATATGGTTTAATAATCAATCCTGTGAAAATGGAGATCTATGAATGGTCTGAAAAGCAAATAAAAATATTCATCCTAAGGAATCTCAATGAGATACAGGAGAAGACAAATATGTAACTAAACAAAATATGAACAAAAAAGAAATTCAACAAAGTGACAGAAACCACACAAAAAAACACAAAAAGAAATTCTGGAACTGAAGAATATATTGACCTAATTTAAAAATTCAAAAGAAAGCTTCTACAGCAGACTAGATCAAGTAGAAGAAATAATCAGTGAGCTCAAAGATAGCTCATTTGAAATTACCAGTCAGAGAAACATAAATAATAAAGAACAAAAAACGTGTAAAATGATTCTGTGATTTATAGGACATCATCAAATAAATCAATATACACATCAAAATATCAAGTGACATGCAAGAAAACATTGCTAATAATAAATTTTGTTTAACTTAACAGAATCTGAAAAAGTCTTACAGTATTACCAATAATAATTGAAAAGGAAATGTTTTAAGTATAAATTATGACACCAAAGAGTAAAGAGAAAAAACTGCAGATATTTCTTTTCTGTTTCTTTTGAGATAGCCTTCTAAGAATTACTCCTAGAACAAAATATAAAAAGGAAAATGATAAACTTTTGCTATAAGAAGATTAAAAATTCCTATGCCTGAAATAACCATAAGGACAATGAAAAACTGGGAAAATATTTACAAAATATGTGAACTGGTATTTGTAAAAACCTTTATAAATTAATTAAAAAATATTAAAACATCAATGAAGGCATTTTGAATAAATTGTATTTAGATAAATTTTATAAAGAGAAAAATAAAATAGCCAATTATCATCATAAAAATATTTCTTCATTGATTTCAGAGAGAGAGAGAGAGAGAGAGAGAGAGAGAGAAAGAAATTTCAACTTCTTGTTCCACCCATTTATGCATTCATTAGTTGATTCTTGTATGTGTCCTGACTAGAGATTTAACCTGCGATCTTAGTGTATGGTTGGGGATGAAGCCCCAGGGCAGGAAAAATTTTAATACTAAAGAAATGAGAATTAAAATAATAGATTTTTTTAACCAGGTTAATAAACAGATATCCAATGATTGTTTATATGGGAATTAACTAAGGAATATATACTACCATTTGGAATGCAAATTACAATTATTTTCTTTAAAGGAATTAATCAATGTCTCAAAACTTAATTATGAAAAAAATGAAATTGCCCTTTTACCTCTGCTAACAATTTTTTCCAACCAATAATTAGATAAGTGCCCAAAGAGTGTGTGTGTGTGTGTGTGTGTGTGTGTGTGTGTGTGTGTGTGTAGCATGGTCACTGCAATGTTTTCCTAATACTGCAATATTTTAAATAATCTAAAAATATAAACCCCAAGGGCTTATTTATTTTAGAATATATTCCATTAATGTAATATTATGTGGCTGTTCAAAATATTGTTTCATATATTAACTTAGGAAGATATTATGATGTTAAAAGCATGTGACAACACTTTTAAATTCTTAATATTTCTGTCTGAATTATTATTAGACTTTTGCTTATATCCAATATCAAATTTTTCTAGAAAGAATGTTTTCTTTGCAATAAAAAGGAAATGATGTGTGCATATGTCAATGTCCCCCAAGCTTAAATCTCAGGATCTCATGTTATATGTCAGATTGGGTTAATATTTGCCTTTCATGACGTGCTTTTACTTATGTGTTTATTTTTTTCCTTTTTAAGACAATTATCTTCACACATGGTATTAGGAAAAATGATTCAGTTTACATGCCTTTAGATAAAATGTGAATTTCAAGAATAATAGTAAAAGCTATAGTAGAGGAACTCCTTAGAGAAATTAATCAATATATTTATATCATATGATAAGATTTTGGCTGTTTTTTATAGGTTATATTTTCAAAATATTTATTGAGCGGTTTTATTAAGCAAAATGCGTTTTTACTTGAAGGGTTCAACTTGGTTCAGCTTGCAGAATGCAGATAGAATTAAAGCATTTTGCTGTGATTTTCCTTAAGCAGCTGTTTTCTGCATTCTTCATTCTCCGTTAATAACCCCCTCTGTTTCATCAGACGCAAAGCATTTTCCTTTTGTGACTTAAAAACATTTTCAAATACACGCTAACATTATACCACAAAAGCGTTTTATAATGAATAGCCCATGTTTTACAAGGTTTAGCATTTTCTTCTGTTGTGTATTTACAATGGCCACCGTATTTTTAAAGATTCCTCAAAGCCATCTGCAGAAAACCGCTTTGTGAATGCATATGCGCATCGCCGGCGATTTCCCCTCTATCATGTCAGTATTGCTGGGAACGTGTGTGAGAGGTTGGCTGGCGGGTCACACTCACTCCTCCGGCCTGTGGAGAGCAGAGTGACGGCACTGTGAGGTCCATGATGTGAGAGGGGTCACAGTCGGCTTCAGTGTAAAGTTAGCTTCAAGTACTTTTCAAAAATTAAAAACAGCAGCAGCCTGCCACCAGGTTTCAGAGTTGCTGTGTCATTTTACATTCCCACCGGCTCTATGAGCGCTCAGTTTCTTTGCTTCCTCTCCAACATGTTGGTGTTTTCAGCATTTTTTGTTTGCTTGCTTCCTTGTTTTATCTGTTAAAAATGTTTTCAATATATGTAACATTTATTAAAAATGTTAATACTTGACAATCCCCTAGACTCCCCTACCCCCTTATGTCCATTGGTTATGCTTATATGCATGCATATAAGTCCTTCAGTTGATCTCTTACCTCCCTGGAAAAAAGGAGACATATGTAATACCCTCTGTAATACTTTAAGCAATAAAAAAAAAACAGAATAAAGGAAAAAAATAAAAAATTAAAATATGTGAGCACTTCAGAAAGTTTAATGATCTGGTGCCCTTCTGCTGGGTTTCCCCCTCTTTGCCCATCCCCACCCCCCTCACCCCTCTACTTTTTTCAATATTTTTAATTTAAGCCATTCAAATAGGTTGCAGTTTGGCTCTTTCTTATAAAGTGAAATGTGATCACCCTATACACAGTACTTGCGTATTTAACCCAGGCATTTAACCCAGAGAATTGGACATATTTGTTCACATAAAAACCTGTACACAAATATGAATAGAGCGAAAACCCAGAAACAGTCCATATGCCCTTCAGCAGGTAAATGATAAACAAACTGTACATCCAGTCGCTGGCACACTACTCGGCAATAAAGAATGAACTTGCTCCACATCGCCACTTAGAGGAATCTTAAGAGAAAGAGTCTGAGTGGGGAAATTAAGCCATTTCCAAAAGTTTACGTGCTGTATTTTTCCATTATATCATTTTTGAAATGACAAACTTCTAAAAATGGAGAACACGTTGGTGGCTGCCAGTGTGTGAGGAAGGGATAGGCACAAGGGACGTGGTTGTAGTTACGAAAGGACAAGACAAAGGGGCCTTGTGGGATGTGGATATCCTACGTTGCGATTGTTGCTTCAGGTCCATACACCGACCCTTGGTAAATTTTATAGAACTAAAGAACAACAAGTAAGCCTCGTGAGTAAAACTTAGAAAATCTGAAAGAAGCCAATGTCAATATCCTAGGGGCGATATGGTATTACGTAGTTTTGGAAGATATTACCATGAGAGGAAAGTAGATAACGTGTACAGAAGATCTCTGTATTATGTCTTACAACCACCTGGGAATCTACAATAATCTAAAAATAGAAAGTTTAATTTTCAAAAATAGTTTTAAAGGGAGTCCACTTAATCAGAGCTAAGCACCTTTCAAGGAGAGAGGGAGTCAGAAACCAGATGTCCGGTGTAGGGGGGCCTAGGTTTTGCCTGCTCACTCATGGCGTGGTGCATCATCCTGACCAGTGAAGCTGAAAAAAAACCATGACCCAGAGGTTCTATTCAGTTTACCTCTTTCCTTACTTTTCTAGCTTTGTGTTTGTTATTCAGTTTTATATCAATTACCTTATTAGACAGAAGCCAATTACGGAAACAATAAAACAAAACTCCCAGATTTTTTAAATTCAATTTTCAAAAATTATAGTTCCCTCTAATTAAATAAAGGGAAATGGTTACCAAATATAAAAAGATGTGGGAAGGAAAAGGAGAAGGGTGTTGGAGGAGAATAAATAAATAAAATAAAATTTTAAAAGCTGCTGGATAAGAAGAGACACATCACTGGAGAAGCCACTGCCATTCCCAAGACAGAGGAAGAAGTGAAGGAAGGACAGGTGTCTGCAGGGTCCTGGACCGTGGGTTCTGCACTACCGGGGGTCCTGCTCAGCCAGTCCCACAGCTGGGAAAGAAAACCCCGCCTTGCTAGGTTTCCATCACAGTGGAGCTCCCTACATACCCACCCCAAAAGAAGCAGTGGTTGAATATGGCAACACAGAAGAGAAGAAACTACTTTCAAAGGTGCCTCAAGAAGCAACCAGGGAAAGGAAAATGAACGCCTACTCTCTTCCTGCTTTTCTGTCTACCACGGTTGCTTCCTATGGGCTGAGTGGAACAGCTATTGTGCGAGCCTGGGCGGTGTGGTTTGTAGACCACCAGACCCAGTGGTGCAGACAGAATGTAGCAGAGATGGGTGCATGTGAGGCTAAGAAAGAACCAAAGAAAAACAGACAGGGTCACTCCTCACATTTATTTATATATAAACTAGAGACCAGAAGCATGAAATTCGTGCAAGGGTGGCTGCCTCTGCCTCGGCCCCCGCCACCTTTCTTCGTCTGGAAGGTCGTCCGCTCTAATTAGCATATCATGTTTTTATTTTTATAGATTACATAAATTTAGTGTATAAATACATGTGATAAAATGTAGAAATATTTACCTAATTATACCAAAGGAAGACATGAAACAAATAGAAAGACAATATATCATCTTTTAGGTCCTCTGGATTTTCGAACAATTAGTGTCACATGGGCTAGCGTCAGTGCATATGCCTATTCAGAGTGTTAAATGCAACTCACACATACCTCCTCTGCTGAATGAGGGTGTATATTCAAAATATACTTTGAATATAAACACAAAGCTAGGGTGTAAGACCTCAGGGAAACACAGAGACATTGTAAGAAGCACATAAGTATGTGTTTTTTTTTGTTTGTTTTTTTTTTTTAAATATATTTTATTGATTTTTTACAGAGAGGAAGGGAGAGAGATAGTTAGAAACATCGATGAGAGAGAAACATCGATCAGCTGCCTCCTGCACATCCCCTACTGGGGATGTGCCCGCAACCCAGGTACATGCCCTTGACCGGAATCGAACCTGGGACCTTTCAGTCTGCAGGCTGACGCTCTATCCACTGAGCCAAACCGGTTTTGGCAGTATGTGTTGTTTTAATACTATCAATTTTGACGCTTTCTACTCCTTTATGTATTTTTTTTTTATTTTTTTTATTTATTTTTTTTTCATTGGTCTGTCTCAAAATGTTCACTTCGGAGATGTCTCAGGTTGGTTCTCTGTTTGTGCCCCTTTTTCCCATCACATATTTGCCAGTATACAAAACAAAGGCCAGGTGTATCCAATATGTACTGTGCTGTGTTATCCTGGAGGCATAGTCATGCTCATGTTCAAGCATTACTTGGATGCAAGTCTCTTTTCCCCTTTAAACCTTAATGATGTCTCTATTTATTCCTCCAATGAGCTTTCTAGGTTAATGGGAATATTTTGATGATATTGCTATCAATAATACTTTTAATATTAGTATACCTTTAGTTAGCTTCACATTTATTAGTGACCTGCTATATCTGCTTTTACTATTAATTCTCACAAAAGTGAGATTCCATCAAAAGAAGCAGAACATATTCTTATATATGATGTCAGAATGTTTCCAACATTCCATCTAAAATGTATTGTCTGGAACTGTAGAAAACAGCTGCAGTTATTTAGGAGTAAGTATTAGACATACTTTCTAATTTTGTCAAATATATACTTAATGATTTTTAACCATGAATTAAAATCACTTATATGTAATTACCATAAGTTAAACTAATTGTTTTACATCTGTTTAAAATTGGAAACTATAATATTTCCAGTTTAATGTGTTTATTTTGACCCCAGCTTTACCTAATTTCAACTCCATTTATAAGGTATCTCTAAGTGAAAACATGTATTTCTTTGGTAAGTCTTGTGTAAGTCATATGGAATTAATTTTTAGAAACTGAGAAAAAATTACTGCATGTCACAAACATATTAATAGTAATACTTTACTTTCAGAAAACTGAGGATTCACATGAACACCTGAGTTATGAGTTGATTGTTAAATTCTCTTTGATGACTTATTATTATGCAATATGTGATATATAACTCAGAAGGAGTTTAGAGAACCAAATGACATTGTTTTGTCAAATGTCATCCAAATCTAATCATGTGTGCAAATATTCTCACTGTTAATATTCTAAAAGAGGAAAAATGGGAATGGAATTGTCACTGAACTCTGTACCATTCTAGAAGTAGTTTTTATTGTTCTCATCCTACACTAGCATGGAAAGCAAATTGACTGTCTGTGACCACAGGGAATTATTTTTTTAAATTCAACTCAAGTTATTGTGTTGGAAAGAATTGTGAAGATCAATGAAAGTTTTCAAGGATACAAATATTTTGTGTTAGGATACCATTCCTATAACCTCCCTTGTTATTGTCCTTTCAGGTTTATTGGCGGAGTGGTGACAACTCGGCTGCTACCAGCCCCAAGTTCCTCAGTTAATCCTGAGACTTCCCTATATCCACCCTTTCTTTTATAATTAACCTCTTGGTAAACATACTATTCTCAAATCCTAATTGCTTGTGCCTTAATTCTTCCTATTTGGAATTTTGATTTATAAATATAAAACTGAACATATATGAAAGCTTAATATTTTTTCAATACTAATTCCCAGGATATGGCCAAATAAACAATAAAAGTAAAATGCCCCTGAAATAAATGCTTTGAGAATAAATATGCAATAGAGTAATAATATGGAAAGGGTTTTAGGGATTACTGACTCTCCCAACTACTACTCCCTCCATAATCCTGAATGAAATGTACTTGTCCCTTTACTTAAAATGTATTTTCAACAGTAACAAACTGAATTAGGAAAGATTGCCTAGTTGCCATCAATCAATTGAAATTGCATTTTTACATTATCAATACAGGGGAAAAAACTATTCTTATTTATATCAGTTAAGTCTTAAGTGGTCAAAAATACAAAACAGAATATAATTAAAATGTCCTTAAAATATATTTAAAACTTTTAAGAAATGGTAAGCATGAATGTATTAAATTGAAGAGAGGAAAACTCGAATTTCCAGTGACCTGAAGGGGACTGTTCTCTCATCCTCTGAATTCTTTTCAGAGCGTTCCCGATCCTCTAGAATTCTTTTAGTAAGAGAGAGATGAATAAGGGATGGAAGTCTTAAAACATTTTTTTATGTTAGTACATTAGATACCTAGTGTTTGCCTTAAATTGTATAAGCATTTTTCACCCATTTGTTTCTAAGACGTTAGCTGAGTAAAACTATGGGAAGAATCAGCCATTTAGGGGATCCAATTACATACATGGATTGTACACGTATTATTACAAAGAGAACGGATTCACATAGACTTAAGAACATATAATAGCCTCCTTTTATTGTGAAATACAAAATCTCAACTAAGTGATCTACTGAAAACTTTCTTAGCACTTGGGAGAAAAAAAAAAAAGACCAATTAGCAAAACAGTCTGATGAATTGTACAAATATTCCATTTCGTATTTAAAAGGAACAAAAGAGTTGTGCTTTTTTGTATTAGCTTTGCTAGATATAATATGTACTTTTTACAATTAATCCATTTAAAGTGTTCAATTCAATCCTTTTAGTATGTTCACAGAGCTGTGTAGCCATAACCCTGAGTCCATTTTAAAAGGAATTTTTATCCAATAATAGTTACTTCCCATTTTTTCTCAGTCTTCCAGACTTATACAACCATTAATTTTTCTGTCCCTATAAATCTACCTATTCTGGACATTACATATAAAGTACATGTAATCATATAATATGTGATCCCTTGTGACTAGATGCTTTTCATAAAGGTATATTTTTCAAGGATCATCCATTATTGTAACACTAGAGGCCCAATGCATGAAATTCCTGCAAGGGCCTTGGCTCCCACGGGGCGGAAGGTGGCTGCCTCTGCCTCAGCCCCTGCCCTCTGTGGCTTTGGCCAGAAGGAAGGATGTCTGGTCTAATTAGCATATTATGCTTTTATTATTATAGATATCTCATTACTTTATGCTTTTTTTACCTAATTATCTTCCACGGTATGTATATACCATATATTATTCATGTAAAAGTTGATGAACATTGGGTCACAGTTAGTTCAAGGTATGAATAATGCTGCAAGGAGTGTTGTGTATTTGTGTGTGTTTTTTTTGTATTGACATAGGTTTTTATTCTCTTGACTATACCTATGAGTGGAGATAATGGGTAACTCTGTGTTTGACATTTTGAGGAATTGGCACACTATTTTAGAAAATAGCTGCACAATTTTACAGTCCTACCATCCATGCATGAGAGTTTCAATTTCTCAACACTCTCACCAAAATTTATCTTTTTTATTATAGATATCCTAGTGGGTGTGAAGTATTCTCTCATTGTTTTAATTTCATTAATAACTAATGATGTTGAGCATCTTTTCATGTGCTTTGGCATTTAGTATTGTTTTTTAAATAATTTTTATTTCCTGCCCCAAACCCTCCCCAGGCTTCCCACTATAGTTTGACAGTCTGTTCAATGCTGCTCTGCCTCTGCATCTACCCCTGTTCATCAGTCTATACTGGTCCCCCATTATCTGTCCCAACCTCACTGGAGCCGCCCCAACCTCACCCGGGCCTTCTCAGCCTCACCAGGGTTGTTTCAACCTCACCAGGGCCGTCCCGTCCTCACTGGGGCCCTCTCGGAATCACTGGGGCTGTTTCAACCTCATTGGATCGGTCCTGATCTCACCGGGGCCATCTCAACCTCACCGGGGCCATTCCAACTTCACCGGGGCCATTTCGGCCTCACCAGGCCTTCCCAGCTTCACCAGGGCTGTCCCGACCTCACCGGGGCGTTTCAACCTCACCAGGGTCATCCCATCCTCACCGGGGCCCTCTCGGCATCACTAAGGCTGTTTCAACCTCACTGGGGTGGTCCTGATCTCACCGGGGCCATCTCAACCTCACCGGGCCATTCTGACCTC
The DNA here is from genome assembly GCF_000327345.1 of Myotis davidii. Taxonomy (NCBI): domain Eukaryota; kingdom Metazoa; phylum Chordata; class Mammalia; order Chiroptera; family Vespertilionidae; genus Myotis; species Myotis davidii. The sequence goes on along the minus strand of NW_006284838.1, from coordinate 1,596,588 downwards.
ACCGGGGCCATTTCAGCCTCACCGGGGCTGTCCCAGCCTCACTGGCCGTTACTATTTTTTTTGAGGAAAATTTATTTAGACATTTCCCCCATTTTCAAGTTGGGTTGTCTTTTTTTAAAGTATATTTTTATTGATTTTAAAAGAGAGGGAGGGAGAGAGAAACATCAATCAGCTGCCTCCCATGGGCCTCCACTGGGAATGGCACCAGCAACCCCCGGGGTGTACCCTGGCCAGGAATCTAACCTGGTTCATAGGTCAGGGCTTAACCACTGAGACACACTGGCCAGTTGGGTTGTCTTCTGGTTATTCAATTAAAGTAGCTCTTTACATATTCTGGAGAGTCTCATGTCATTTGCAGATACTTTCTTACATTACGTATATTATCTTTCCATATCTTAGAAGTGTCTTTTGAATGATAAATATTTTAATTTTGATGAAGCTATATGTATATTTTTTGTGTTATGTGTACTTTGTGTTTTAATAGATATCAAAATTTCTGGAGAAATTTTATAATCTTCCTTGTCATTTATTCTTTGAATCATTGGGTAAGAGCGTGTTGTTTCATTTTCACATCTTTGTGAATTTTCTAGTTTTCTTTCTGCTATTGATTTCTAATTTTGGTATGAAAAGATACTTGAATAATTTCCATCTTTTTAATTTACTAAGACTTGCTTTGTGGTCTAACATCTAATTATCCTGAAGAGTGTTCACGAGAGAAAAAATATTGTATGCCTCTGTTGAATAGAATTTTCTAGATGTCAGTTAGGTCTAACTGGTCTGTAACATTATTCAAGTTCTCTATTACTTTATTTATCTTCTCTCTAGTTGTCCTATCTATTATTTAAAGTGAGATATTTAAGTCTCCTACTATTACTTTCAAGCTGTCTATTTATTCTTTTAGTTTTGTCAATGTTTGCTTCATATATTTTGCAATTTTTATGTTCAGTGCATATATGTTTATAATCATTACATCTTCTTGGTGACATTAGAAGTGACATACACCTACCACCTTGTTGTTAGGAAACTTTCACAATTTCTGGTACTTCATGTTTTCCCTTTTTGTTTTCAAACAGTTTTAGTGTTTAACTCATTAAAGAATGTGTTTTCCATCATTTATGAGTTAATTTTGAATGGATTCTCATCATATTTAACATAAAACAGAATCCCTGGAGTGGCTCTCAGAGCCCTATGTAATCTAAGTCTGTTTAGATTTCCATCTTCACCTCCAAATCTATCTTCTCCCCACTCATTCAGCTACACCTAAGCTCTCTTCCTATTTCTCAGCATGTTAAAAAATACAGCCCATTTCAGAGCAGTTGCTTTTATGAATGCCTCTGTGTGGAATGTTCTTTACATAATATTTTTTCTTTTGTCTTGATTTAATGGTCACCTTCTCAAAAGAAATACCT
>NW_006284838.1:1594271-1594588 GCF_000327345.1 Myotis davidii | reverse complement strand
GAATAATAAGTTACATTTCAAACTTAGGAGGTGAGAGTATATACATTAATATCAAATGGCTCTAGAACAACAATTTTCAAAACGTGTGCCACAAGAGGCACCTGGTGTGCCCCAAGAATTTTTAAAACATGTAAACCTGCCTATTTAGTCAGGGGCACTGACCTTTTCCCTTAGATTGTCAAATAAAGTATGTCAACAACCAGCAAAATAGCCCTCTGGTGTGAATAAATCAAAATTATCCTGGCTGGTGTGTGGCTCAGTGGTTGAGCATTGACCTATGAATCCGGAGGGCATGGTTCACTTCCTGGTCAGGGCAC
>NW_006284838.1:1588891-1593627 GCF_000327345.1 Myotis davidii | reverse complement strand
AGGTTGCGGGCTCGATCCCCAGTAGGGGGCGTGCAGGAGGCAGATGATCAATGACTCTCTTTCATCGATGTTTCTATCTGTTTTCCTCTCCCTTCCTTTCTGAAATCAATAAAACATATTTTTTTAAAATTATGCAATTTTTAGATCAGCAAAAACTATAACGTATTTTTTGGTGTGCCACAGAATTTTAATAATTAGTTTATGCGTGCCATGAGATGAAAAAGGTTGAAAATCGCCGCTCTGGAAGTCTAATAATTATCTTAATATAAATGCATAGCATAGAAAAATTGAGACTACATCTGTTGTCTGAAGCATTAAAGTTATTCATGCCCTGGCTAGTATGGCTCAGTTGGTTGAGCATCATCCCATGGACCAAGAGGTCCAGTTAGTCTGATTCCAAGTCAGGCGCATGACCAGGTTGTGGCTCAATCCCTGGTCACAGTGTGTGCAGGAGACAGCAGATGGATATTTCTCTCACATGGATGTTTCTCTCTCACTTTCTTCTCCTTTTCTCTCTCTCTAAAAAAAAATCAATAGAAACATATTTTTTAAATAAAATAAATAAAAGCTTTAAAATTATTGATTAACTAAAATATTTAAATTTTCTGTTGACTCAGGTAATATTTGGTGTAGATTTGACTTTCAAGCTTCTAGTTTGTGATGCCTATTGCATTCTTGAGAATACCTCTACAATTTTTGCTACCATTACTGTTATTATCACTCCCATTGCCCTTTGCAATTCTGCTTTTAATATTAGTGCTACTGCACTTAATTATTAGTATTAACAATTAAAAATATTAATTACTAATATTAGTGCTGTTGCACTTAAATTGGCCTCTGCAATTACATTGGGTTCTGCCATTAAATTGGGTTACCAAAACCAATCTTACCCTGGGGTGGAGGGGCTCCCCCACACACACACAAAACAACAACAATTCTCGGCATACCAGCAGAGTATCTGGGAATTCAACTCAATTCTGACACTATACCCAGAAACAGCATTAGATTCCACAAGTTAAGGGTTCAGTTCTACCAGATTGCCTTCCCTCCCCACACACACTTAAGACTCAGCCAGCAGCCCAGGCTACCTGTGCTTCCGAGGCACTGGCTACGGATCAGAGGTTCCAAAGACCCCCCAACTCAGAATGCTTGTCTCAAGGCCAGATTGTTTTCTGACTCACTGGTTATTCATCAGGGGGTCCCACGACCCTCTCCATGGTTTTGATTAATTTGCTAGAGAGGCTCATAGAATGCAGAGAAACATGTTGCTTAACTGGATCACTGTGTAATCTATTGAAAGCTCAAAATGCTAGCAGCATCACAGCCAATATGTTCAGTGTGGGTAAGGAAGTGACTTTATTCAGAAAGCCAGCAAGCTGAGAAGATGCGGGACTAGTGTGGCTACAAACCATCTCGAGAAAGTACAGAATTCAGGCTTCTTTTATGTCAGGGGGAAGGGGAAACAGGAGCGGTTTGAGGTCAGGAGATTGTTGATGACCACAGATATCTGGGCGCCAGCAAGGGTCTGATGGGGGTGGTGAAGCTTTGCTTTTGATCAACAACCTCCGGTTGCTGTCAAAGTCACAATGTTCCCATAAATCATTTGATAAGCAAGCATTACTTTTATACGTGCCTTCTTTATCTCCCTGGAGAGTTAGTTTTAAGCAGGGAGGTTATTTCAGTAATTCCTAGGCAACAAGTTAGATTCCTGTAATGATTAGCATCGCTGTGTGCAGGGCTGAGCAGAAGTTGCTAATCAACATGTTATGAGAATGGGGCAGACTCTAGCAAGACTATTTTATTCTATTACAATTGGGTTATTGTGAAAAGATATAACTCAGGAATAGCCAGATGGGAAAGATGCCTAGGGCAAGATATATGGGAAGGGAAATGCAGTGTCCCTGCCCTCTCAGGTGCACTAGGCATATTTTCATGTGTTCATCAGCCTGAGAGCTCTCTGAACCCCATCTTTTGAGGTTTTTATGGAGGCTTCAGTGAGTAGTCATAATTGATTAAATCACTGGCCATTGCAAATTGTTTCAACCTCCAGAAATTCTACTCTTCTAGGAGGTGAAAAATGGGATCGAAAGTTCCAGCCCTCAACCACTGGTTTGGTCTCCTGGCAACCAGTTCCCATCCTGTGGTTACCTGAGGACACTGGTTATGTGAAGACAAATAAAGTTGGTGGGAAAACAACAAAAAGCTTTGCAATCAGGCTTAATTATCTTATACCATGGTGACAATTCTTTGTAACTTTTTAAGATTTTGTCAAAAGAATGTTTTTTAAAACTCTGACTTTTAAAGTATACTTTATGGCTCCACGATTGTAATAGGTACTGTAATAATGGCATTTTGCTTCTTCAGTTAGAAAAGGGAGAAAGAATGATGAAAAGGTATAAATAGTAAAAAAAACAAAGCAATTTTACAATTGTTGCAAAAGCTGGAATCAGCCACGCCATGAGGCCAATCATTACTGTCCAGGTGTACATTTACAGAAGAGATACACAACATCTTTCCAGTTTTTATCCCCCCAAAATTGGCTTTAACTTAGCATTTATCAAGCATCTACTTTGTTCTCAGACTTTGTCCCTATTCCAATGATCCAAAGAGACAATGCAGAAACATCGTTCAGCCCTGGCTAGTGTGGCTCAGTTGATGGAGCATTGTCCCATGCACCGAAAGGTCACTGGTTTGATTTCCCGTCAGGGCACATCCCCTGGTTGTGGGTCAATCCCCAGTAGGGGCAATGCAGGAGGCAGCCAATCAATGTTTCTGTCCCTCTCCCTTCTTCTCTTTTTAAAATCAATAAAAATATTTTAAAAATAAGAATCATTCTTCAATTACTCTATATGTTCATTTCTTATACTCGATCACTTATAGATTCTTACTAAATATGCGCCATATGTACTATTGTAGCATTTTGTCCTTAACCCATTGTCATTGCAACAGCTCTAATTTAGACCTTGGTCAGTTCTACTCTACTGTGAATTAATAGCAACTGGTCCTTCAGCAGCTTCCAATCTTTTTTTCATCCAGAACAAAGTCACCTGGTCACCAGCTCTATGTCTTTTTGTTTCCCTTAGACCTGAAGGGTGACTTGTAACCATTCTAGATTCCTGCTCTCTACATATTTTTTATTAAACTCTACTTGATTCTATTCAATGAAGAGCATAAGACCTTAGTTAAGACGCTGAGGTGTTTTTGTTTTCATTTATTACAATATTTGTGAAAACATTTGTCTAATGCAGTGTTACTCAAACTTGAACATGCACCCAAAACCGCAGGAGGGCCTGATAGGCCAAGGATTGTTCGGTTCTGCTGAAGGAGTGCCTGATTCAGTAGGTCTGGATAGAGTAACACCCTCCCCTGCATTCCAAAATGCTGCTAATAAAGTTATACATCGTGCTGAAAGCTTTTAAAGTAAAAATTATTCTTGGCTAGGTTAGTTACAAATTCGCTGGAGTACTTATTATTTGGTAGTCTTTCTTCTCTTTGTTCCCGGCTTCTATGCAGCTGACAGAATTCTTCTTTTCTGCCATTTGAAATCAGCCTTCTTTAGTTTCTAATATTTATACATATTTTACTTTTTATAACTATTGGGTCTTTTAGATCGTAGTTGTTGGCGTGGAGGAAAGTATGGTTAAATACTGGCTTTTTTAAAAGAAAGATTTATATCATACCCATCTTGATATAGTCTTTCACTTTGCCTATTTTATTATATTGATTGTTTTTCAGCTAATAATAATAATATTCAAAAGTTAGGTAGAATCAATTTACAAAGACTACCCTGTATTTATCGCTGCCATCTTCAGTAAGTACCACCAGTCTGAATCAAAATACAATTTGAATAGGTTCTGAGGTTCTATCACCAGCTGTTTTCATTTGCCTTTCAAAGAAATCTCTTTTATTGATGAGTATATATCTTTAAATGTACTTCCTATTAGAGAGTATTCCCTGTTATATTTGTTTTTATATTTAAAACATAAATATTATGTTTTTAAAGGAAAGTGGTGCAAAGTTCAATTAAAAAATGTGTAAAAATGCTGCAGTAAAATAACGTCTCAGTACTAAGTGCCTGGTACTTGTCATCAGCCGGTATTGTTCACTGGGCACGGCTGGTATGCAACACACTTTAAGAAGCTCTGGAAGCCTCCTGCAAAGACAATTGTAAACAGCTATTAAATGCCATCCTTTACCGCAGGGGCAGTACTTCCAGACTGAATACATTTAGAAGGATATTGAACAAAATTGAATTTTGATGAATCACTTGTGAAATAACTTGTGAAAATTCCATAAAAGGGATGACCGACCTCTTTCAAGGTGGGAAATATTTTTCGGTGTTCAGTTCCTAAGGTTGATAGAGTTAAGAACACAGTGAAGTGAGAACAACTGAATGAGAAGTCATTGCATAAAACACCCTTCCTTTCAATAAGTGAATCGTTATTTTTACCTTTGTATTAACTACACTAATGTCCCCAGCCCCCATCTATAGTTTAACTTTTCTCAAATTCAGTTACCTATCATCAACCATGGCCCAAAAATATTAAATGGAAAATTCTGGAAATAAACAGTATATAAGTTTTAAATTGTGTGCTCTTCTGAGTAGCATTATGAAATGTTATGTTATTCTTCTTTGTCACACCCAGAATGTGAATCATCCTTTTGTCTAGCATGTCCATGCTGTATGTCTGTACACCCCTCAGTCACCTACTAGCCTTCTTGGTTGTCAGATGGAT
>NW_006284838.1:1581127-1588859 GCF_000327345.1 Myotis davidii | reverse complement strand
TGTGTGTGTGTGTGTGTGTGTGAGAGAGAGAGAGAGAGAGAGAGAGAGAGAGAGAGAGAGAGAAAGGTCACATTCACATAACTTTTATTACAGTATCTATAATAATAAAAGGTAATATGCTAATTAGACCTGAAGTCATTCCGGACAAAGCCAGGGCAGGAGGGAAACCAGGGTCTTTGGTGCCAGAGGGAAACCGGTGCCAGCAGCCAGGGGAAGGAAGGCCTACTCTTGCATGAATTTTGTGCATTGGGCCTCTAGTATTGTTATAATTGTTCTATTTGATTATTAGTTACCGTTAATCTCTTACTGTGCCTAATTTATAAATTAAACTTTATCATAGACATATATGTAAAAAACAAAAGTATATATAGGATCCACTACTATCCATGGTTTCAGATGTCATTTTTAAAAAGTGGATTGCTTGTTTTATTAGTATTGATTTTTGAAAATGTTCCTCTTAACATCTTTTTTTAGATATATTATTTAAAAATATTTTCTCCTAATTATCTTTAGTATACCTTTTTAATATCATACAATCTTAATTCTTTTAAAGTCAAATTTATATTTTCTCCTTGTATAAATTTGAGGTGCCTGAAGGTCACAAAGATTTTTCCTGGAGGTAGTCTAGAAATATTATAATTTTGCACTTTTCATTTAGATCTAGCCTCTATTTTGAGTTAATATTTATGCGTGGATACCCAATTTTTCCAGTACCTTTTGTTGAAAAGATTACTCTTTTCCCACTGGATTGCTTTGGCACATTTGTTAGAAAACAATTCATAAACCTTGTTTGAGCCAAAACTGAATTCTGTATTCTGTTTCATTGATCTATATCTAACCTAAATAAATTCAGGTATGAACTTATAATCCTCTTTTACCACTCACCAAGTGCCTCAATATACATACTTCTTATACCTCAAATGTCTCCCAAGGCTATTCAGAATGTTCCATTAATTCCTCTTATTTATGGAAAATGTACTCCTTTCCATTCTGTCTGCCCAGATCAATCTGAACAGCCTGTTCTCTAAGCTTGTTCTCTAAGAATAGCTATTTCTAGTTAAAGACCTTTCTTTAACTACACAGATAAATGCACTTTTTCCTGGATATGATATTTCTTATTTTTTGCTAAATGTTTTTATATTAAATAATATATATGAAAGAATTTTAGATAAACATTATCCTGCCTGCTTAAAGAGCAAACTAAAGGTTGGCTGGATACTAAATATTTTCTTTTGAAAATTAATTTCTCACATATTTACATCTATTTGATGAAGTAGAAAATTTGAAAAGCCTCTTAGTGAAAAAATAATTAAAATTTTATAAAATATTACTAGACAAGAATGGAGTGGATTTTCAAAGGGTGAAGCAATTGAACTAATAACAGAGCTAGATCATTAGAAGACAACTTTCTCCAATGGCATGCCCATGACTGTGAGACTTCAGGTTTATTTCTGGACTTTTAAGAGACTGATATCAATGCTAGTTTATTGGAGCTCTCTGGTTCCAGATATAAGCAAATTAAGATCCTCTCAGAATAATAATTCTTCAATTAAGGTCTGAGTTATTTCTATGTATTAAATTAAACATGAAAAACTGTGGGACATCTATAAAAAAGAAGGAATTCTTACCATTTGCAACAGCATGGATGGAACTGGAGAGCATTATGCTAAGTGAAATAAGCCAGTCAGAGAAAGATAAATATCACATGATCTCACTCATTTGTGGAATATGATGAACAACAGAAACTAATACACAAAAACAGATCTTGAGACAGAGAAGCATTAATCAGACCGTTCCCCCACGCCCCTTCCTTAAGTCTATTTCTAAAGGAAGGCTCACTCTAAAGACAAAGATTTAAGATATATACATAAGGATAAGCGATGGATGTGGACAACAAGGGGTGAGGGTGAGGGCAGGATAGGGGGGAGGAGGGGACATTGGGGGGATAGAACACATTTGTAATACCTTAATCAATAAAGAAAAAAAAGAAAGGAAAACAAAAAGTTAAACATGAGCTCACAATAAAAGAGAAAAACACACAAGCAAAGAATCCACCATTACCAATAGCTGGGGGTGGGGGGGCGTTTCAGACCTCCCCAAGAAAATGAGATATTATATTCATCAGATAGAGATAATGTAAGTATATATTAAATGTTTACTATATAGAATTTGGAATCCCATAATGGATAAAAAAAAAATTATAGACTATCAAAAATAAGCAAGCTAATGTAAGGAAAAATCATTTTACAAATGAAAACAAATTATTGAAAATTTAAAATAAAATAATGGTTCCAGGCTCTAGTTAGGTAAGAAGGACACAAAAGTCATTCATTCGCATGAAAATGATCAGAAAATTGAGAGGAAGTAAAATATTGTTGGTGGGGTTTTTTGTTGTTGTTGTTGTTGATTTGTTTTTTGTTTTTGTTTTTGTTTTCATTTTATCACTTCATGGATTTTTTGACAAATACAAAGGTACCTTTCTTCAATGTAACAAAATCCTGTGGAAAGTAGCCAGAGCTGGTTGGTGTGAGCTCCGTGTTTATCAGGAGGGAACTCTGCCCATCTTGAAGACATAATGATAACATGTGACTTCATTCTCACGTCCCAAAATGGCACCCTCTTGGTTAATTTTAGTAGCAACAAGTAGCCAAAAATAAAGAACTCTTTCAAATATCACATGTGGTTTGGCTCAGTGGATAAAGCATCAGCCTGTGGACTGAAGTTGTCCCAGGTTCAATTCCAGTCAAGGGCATATTCCTGGCTGGGGGTTCAATCCCCAGTAGGGGTATGCAGGAGGCAGCAGGTCAATGATTCTCTCTCATCATTGTTGTTTCTATCTCTCTCTCCCTCTCCCTTCCCCTTTGAATCAATAAAAATATATATTTTTGAAAAAGAACTCTTTCTAGATTCTTTTTCCCATCAGCCATAACTAAAGACAAGGGATGCTGAGAAATGTAGTTTTTATTCCATAAAGTCATTGAAAAAGTTCAATAAGGGGAAAGAAAGTCTTTCTAACAAACGACACTTAACACAATGAGATAAATAAGCTTCGATCCCTTCCTTATACCATAGACACAAACTAGTGATGGACCACATCAAATATATAATCTAAGCTAAAGTTCTGAAAGACAACATAGGAGAATTTCTTCAAGACCTTTGATTCTCAGGCTTCATATGTAAGACACAACAATCACTAAGCATAAAATAAAACAAAAAGATAAATCTGGCTTCATTCAAGTTTAAAAGCCTTGCTCTTCAAAATATACTGTTAAGAAAATGAAGAGGCAAAATATAGATTGGGAGAAAATATTTGCAGTATATATTTTCATGGAGAAAATAAACTCAGAACAAACAGAAATAGGAAACACAGTGGACTGAATTGTTGAACTCAAAAATGGCCCCACACCTAACTGCAAAATAGGTAAATAATACTTCAGATTTAAGGTTTGCCAAAATGCTTAGAACATTCAATAAACTAATTATGGATAAATCGTAGCCACGTAGGAAAGAAAGTTAAACATTTGGTCCTCTATTCTTTCTGAAATGAGTCACTATTTGTCTTTATATCATTCTTTTTGAGTGCAGTTGAGTTATTACTACTATTTCAGGTTAAAGAGAAGGTTAATGTATACAATATCATATACAAGATGAAATGTTTTAGCTTATTTTTGTGGATTCTTAAAGTTCTACTAAATTGATATGCTAATTTTCATCTAAGCTGTTTTTATAAATATTCATGTAGTGGTCAGGCTTGTTCTGTTATAAACAATGCTTCCATGAAATCATTGTATAATGTTTATACAATGTCCAATAGATATGTAGAAAAAAATTTCTACAAACAAAATCACATAATCAAATAGACTTGCCTTTAAATGTTGGACAGAATTACCTATTTTTTTCAAAAATACTTCCAAAAATTTGTATTATCAATTTATGATGTTCACTAATCTATGGGCTAATGATTGGACTTTAATTTAAAATTTTTTAAATTTAAAAAGCATAAACTCTTTCTTTTTAATTTTTATTTTGTGAACTGTGATTACATGAGCTGTGCTGGGTATTTTTTTTTTTGACCCTCCAAATTAACTTAGCTCCCCTTTCCTCAATGTATTATGCCCTAGGTACCTGACAGTTGGCTTTGACCCAAAGGAGGCAATGGCAGGAGATGATACTATAAATGGACCGGGTGTGTATTCTGCCATCTCCCGCTCTGAGGGGATGACTAGGGCGAGCTGAATCTGTGTGTCAAAAACGAGAGCAACTGTGAGGGTACTGTTGCCATATGCTCCTTTCTCTGGGTTTCAGTTACTGCACCCTGCTCTTACCCATCTAGCTCTGGAAATGGTAAGAAATTCAAGCTGTAGTTTTTGGTGACCATATGCTATCATGCCTTTGCAAATCACCTCTTTATACAAATTACAGAGTAAAAAAATTCTTTCCTACCAAGTTACATACATATTTGAAGAACATGGAGCTAATCGCTTTGGGGGAAGGTGTTATTAAACTTGTACCCCAAAAGATATGCTGAAATCCTAACCCCTGGTGCCTGTGAGTGTCACCTTGTCAGGAAATAGTGTCTTTGCACAATAAATCAAACTAGGATGAGGTCATGAGATTGGGCCCTAATCCCATGTGACCTGTGTGCTTATGAACAGAGGAATATGCCATCTGAAAACAGAGACACCCGAGGAAGTGCTGGGAAGTGACAGGCAGAGATGGCATGATGAGCTTCAAGTGGGGGGTGCCAGCCATTAACAGCCACCATGAGAAGCAAGAGGCAAGGAAGGATCTTAGCCAGGATCACAGAGGGAGCATGGCCCTGCTGACACCTTGATTCTAGATTTGTAGCCTTCGGGACTGTGAAGGAATAAATTTCTGTTGTTTGAAGCCACTCAGTTTGTGGTACTTTTTTTAGGGCAGCCTTAAGGAGCTAATACTGGGTGAGAAGAGCATGGGCAACACTGTAGTAAGTTCTATCATATGGTGGCAGATTATACAAATTATTATCCCATATAATAAAAAGCTAATATGCAAATTGTTCCCTCATCCAGGAGTTCAACCAGTGGGCGGGGCTGGCCAGCCAACCTCCCAAGGCCCCTCCCCCTCAGCCAGCCCAGCCTGATCAGCCCCAATGGGAACGGGCCAGCTGGATCCCACCTGTGCAGGAATTCATGCACTGGGCCTTTAGTAAATTAATATGATGTGGAATTCTTTGGGAAATCAAGAAACTGTGACACTTAGGTTCAGTAATAACTGCAGTCTTTTTAGAAAACTGTGCAATTCCATAGAAGGAGAAATAGATGGCTATCACTGTTACATCTAGAACTGAGTTTTGGAAATTTTGAAGGAGTCATTTATTTCCTGTAATAATTGGAAAATATATCTATCAACCCTAAAGTTGATCATAAGATTTATGGAGTTGCAAGTTAAGTGCTTAAATTTACCAAGACGTTTCTTCTAAGATAAGAGAAGTTGTGGGAGTAAAGGAGGGACTCTGAAATATGAGATGGGCTCTAAAAAACTGATTTCCCCTCATAAAAGTTAATTTAACTATAAAACCCAATTATTGTCCAAACTATGAAAGCAGAGGCCAACACTGAGCATCCCCTCACCAGCTCTAATATGAGAACATTTTCTTGGAAAAGCATTTGGTAGATTGATGACATTCAATACCTTTTATCATGAGGATTGCAGCGATGTTTCCTCACAGGACAGAGATAGTTCAGGTGTGAATACGCCTTCAGATTAAAGTGCTTCTTCAGTGCCCCTACCATGGATTTACAGAATGCCTTACCCAAGGCCATGGTAACCATGGTAATCTATACAACATTGCCTCTGTGGCATGCAAGGATGAGCTCATACACATGGAGTTCACTGATGCTACCATGTACTTAATTACAAAGAAATAGCTGGATTCACATAGCTTCCGAATAGCTCCAATTGGGAGGTACAATCCTGCAATGTTGGAGAGACTTTTCCAGACCAATGAAGCATACACTCTACACCAGCATCCAATCGATTTCCTTATAGTCATGATTCACAGTTCACTAACCAAATGGAGGTGATTATTACCCTAAATAACCCATTGAGATAATTTTTAATTCTTGTACAATCAACCTTGGGATCAATGGATTCAGACTCCTCAAGAGCCCAGGAGAAGAATGCTTCCACTAGAAAACAGAGTTATGGTTTTAATTGGGGGCTGGGAGTGCTCCTGGGGCACTGAAGGCCCTTCGCGTTGCTCATTCAGTAAGCATGAAAGCGAGATTACTCTAGGAGCCAGGATGATTAGCCCTCATTTCCAGAGGAAATCAATGGGTGCAAGGACGATTCACGGGGAGCCCAGGGGATTTACTGCATGCCTAATATTCTCTTGCCCAGTGACCTTGATCAATAGTGAACTTTAGCAACCCAATAAATACAGGGCCAGAAAATACTCAGATCCTGCAGTTACAAAGTTTTGGCTAAAAATACCATTCAGCCAGAAGGCTGAAAAAGTAAGTGGGGGGATCCCCTAAAAGAAGGAAGCTACAACTCTCCGGCTAGGCTTCATGACTAGATACAGAAGTGGACACAGCAGAAGCTCTGCCTTGGCATTTCTGTTTTCCTCATTTTATCCCACGTATCTTACCTGAAGGAACTAGAAGTGACTACACTGTTTTAGGTTCCAAGTAGCAGAATGACTAACTGGATAATGCACCATTTTTAATGTAATAATTGATTGCTCCTTATTTGTTCCCTATTTGACTAAAACCAGTTTTTATTCTGGACAAAAGAAGTTCGTGGATATGGAGCGAGATAGTAAATATTGCTAGATTTTGTTCGTGTTTTACTCCATATTCACTTTCTACCAATATTTACCTCATTGCGGGGGCTGAGAGACTGACTTTTGCGGAAAACTTTACATTTCCCTTGCCCTTTGTCTTCTGACTGAGTTGGGTACTGGGAGGCACTGGCAGTGTAGAAGAGGGCTAGAGAAGAAAAAGATTGAGATATTTAATCCCTGGCCCTATTCCTGTGTGGTTCCCACGGTTGATTTCATCTATCAATTCACTGTGTTGGCTTTTGATTCCCCTGAGACCACCAGGAAAACATTTCTGAGGGCAAAGCGAAGATTATTAGATTTGCTTCAGAAGGGTAAATGCCACCTCACAAAGTCCTAGAGTCCCCAGTGAGGAAATCAGGGAAATAGGACAGGGTCCTACGGCCTGGCCTGAGTGGCTTTGAGTGGGGTCTGTGTGCTTCCCATGCTTTAGACAAAATCAGCCTATGTGCTTGTTAGAGCAGAGGCTACTGAGGGATGCCCCCGGAGTGTTGGATTCAGTACACCTGGGTGAGACCTGACATTTGAATTTGTAATGAGTTTCTCTGGTTCAGGACCCAGACTTTGAGAAGCACTGTCTAGTGTGTTGTAAATGTTTACGCTTATTGCCAATTTTCTTAAGCCAGGAGGCTTCCTCGGCTCTTTTACCAGCACAGCAGGGCGACCCCTGCTGGTCTGTACTGGCAGGACTCTATAACTCACAAGGAGTCATTATTTTTCTCTCCTAAGGAGAGGTGTGCTATCATTTTGGAGTTAAAAGGAAAGTCATAGGCCTTAATTTTGGTCACTTCTTTTAACATATGTGAGTGTTTTAAGATTGTTTAACCTCCATATTATCTGTTAAACAGTGATAGTAACATCTACTTTGTATAGTTTCTATGAAGAGAAAATGAGATCATACTTATAAAA
>NW_006284838.1:1575985-1580260 GCF_000327345.1 Myotis davidii | reverse complement strand
ATGAAATTTGTGCACTGGTAGGGTCCCTAGCGGTTGCCTGCTATTGGCCGAATACTCCCTCCCTTCCCCTGGGCGGCCCCGTCCCCTGGTCAAACTGCCAGACAACCTGCCAGTCAAGGGACAATTTGCATACTATGCTTTTATTATATAGGATGATACAAAGAGATGTACAGCCTAATTGTTAAATCAACATATAAAGGAAAGTGATATGGCAAGAAAATCACCAATTAAAATATGCACAGTGTAAAATAGAAAGAATAAGAGATGACATAATAAGAGAAGAGCTAGGATGGCCTCACATGTAAGGCAAAATATAAGCCCCTATTGAACAGCAAAGGAGGGAAGGTTTTACAATCTGAGGAAGCTGAAAGTTCTAGTCCAAGGAGCTGGGAAGGGATGTGAGGTGTGTAAAAGAGCAGAGCCTTAGTAAGTGCTCAATAAAAATCTATGTAATAAATTCTAGAAAATATAGAGAGAGTATGAGAGCGGTGAGAATTGAATTTATAAAGGAAGGTATAGGCCCAATCATGAACCCCCCTTTTCCAGGCTGTGTTTTTTTTTCACTTCATGTTATAGGCAATAGGCAGGAATAACCAGATAGGTAGTCATGGTTGAATTTGGGTTTGAGATGTTCCAGTTGGCAGTTATCTAAAGTTCGTTTTAGAGGAGTGAAATATTTTCTTATTCAAGTAGGAAAATATTACTGTTTTTCAACTTAAAGAGTAGGATGGAAAATAATGCATAGTTGCCATGCAGTCACCCCACAGAACAAGAAAGCAAGAGAATTTGAATAGAGATTAGGAAGATGAGCATATAGGCATGTTGTTTGTTCAAGGAGGAAAAAATAAGAAGAAAGTTTTACTTACTGTCCCTCAATGCAATAGAGTATGTATGAGAGCTAATTTACATTTGTTGGGAATCACTCAACAACCTTTTCCCACCTACAAGGATAAGATGCATCCTAGTCATTCCATGACACATTTGGAGTTTTACTTATTATGGTCACTAACAAAAACAATGGTCATTTTTGACATCTCTTTATTTTTTCTGATATCATCTATGAAAAATTTTATGTATTTTAAAGTGTAGGTTCATCTTTCACATATTGAATATGATTCTTTTATTTAGCAGAAGTCAATTTTTGAATAACATTTTTATGGAAGTAAATTTACAAATAAACTAATTGGGTCCCCATTTTAGTACCTTATATATTGCAAATATAATACTCTGTTTTATTCTGAGTGTGTGTGTGTGTGTGTGTGTGTGTGCATACATGTGTTTCTCTTGCATGAATGCATATACACATGGAATCAGGTATAAAACATGCTCTGAGCCCAGCTGGTTGAGTGTTGACCTATGAACCAGGAGGTTAGGGCACACACCCAGGTTTAGGGCTTGATCCCCAGTAGGGGCCATGCATGAGGCAGCCAATTAATGTATGCCTGTATCATTGTTGTTTCTAACTCTCTCTCCCTTTTCATTCTTCTTTCTGAAATCAATAAAACATTTTTTTTAAAAAAACTGCCCTGTTTCAGAAGTCCGCCACATTAAGGTAGAAAGGGTTTAAGTAAACAAATTGGAGAAGCTATTATAGAGCCTATTTACATCAAACCTTCAAGTTATGCTTGTGATTCCATGTTTGTTTGTTTTGTTAATCCACTTTTGAAGTGATAAGAATAAAGACTCACAATTTAGTTCTTCAAGTTAGAAAACAATCAAGATAGTGAATGAGTTTGGTATGTGGTATCTGGTGCTCTTTATTATACACTGGAGGCCTGGTGCATGAATTTGTGCACCAGTGGGGTACCTTGGCTTGGCCTGCAGGATCAGGCCAAAACCAGCTCTCTGACATCCCCCAAGGGGTACCATATTGCATGAGGGAGGGTGCAGGCCAGGGCAGGGGACCCCACCGATGTATTATCTGGTCTAGGAAGGGACACGGGAGATTGCCCAGCTGGGGAGGGACTACGGGAGGGCTCCAGGGCATGTCTGGTCTGTCTTGCTCAGTCCCAATCAGCCAGAGCCCAGCAGCAAGCTAACCTACCAGTCAGAGAGTCTGCTGCCTGGTGGTCAGTGCACAGCACAGTGAGAGGATGAGGGGCCTTAGCATATCATTAGCATATTACGCTTTGATTGGTTGAATGGACAACCAGACAATCGGACACTTAGCATATTAGGCTTTTGTTATATAGGTATTTTACTGGGAATTGAGCTATGGTGGTGGCATTTGTATATGTTGTGTTCTTTCCTGGTAAATTTAAATTAGTATAATTTTAACTGGCATCCAACATTTTCAATTTAAAAATTTTTTAAATATATTTTTATTGATTTCAGAGAGGAAAGGAGAGGGGGAGAGAGAGATAGAAACATCAATGATGAGAGAATCATTGATTGGCTGCCTCTTGGGGATAGAGACCACAAACCAGGCATGTGCCCTTGACCGTAATTAAACCTGGGACCCTTCAGTCTGCAGTCCGATGCTCTATCCACTGAGCCAAATCGGCTAGGGCCGACATTTTAATTTTAAAGTTATAGGAGGTAAAGGGGAAATCCTATTAACTCTTCTAGGCTCTACAATCCTAACCCACTCAATGTATTCTGATTCTGTGTGGTTGCAAACATAAGATAATTTAGAATGTGTAGGAGAAAAGTTTATAGCACAGGAAAAAAGTAATTTAGAATGATTAAGTTAAAAGTCATAAAAAATGTATCCACAAACAGAAATTAGAAGGAAGATGTGAAATCTCTTTTTAATAAGTGCAATCTAATATGATCATTTATCACAAACTTCTCAAATTAGAATAGTTCAGCATTGATAGATCTAGAAAACAACTTGACAAATTGTTCTGAGTTTGCTTATGTGTGAGTATTGCTCTTAAACTGTGGTGTGCATAAGGATTAAAGTTCTTGTTAATATCTGATTGCTGTGACCTGCATCCAGAATGCATAATTCAGCACATCTGGAGTAGGGCCTGAGAATTTGCATTTCTAAGTAGATGCCCAGTGATGCTGATACTCTGGTATGAACCACCTTGAGTAGCACTGAATACCAACTTAAGTAATATCTTTCATGATGCATTACCCTTCCTATTAAATTATATAATGAAAAAGCTCTTGATAATTCTTTTTTATATATTCTGAGGCCTCTGGAAATGTTTATTTTTATCTCGAAAGATATAATCTATACAGTCTATTTTTAGATGTGGCTAAAATAACTTAATGACATTTCCCATAAATACTCTATAGGATTTTTAAAAATCATAAGCATCGTTTTACTTTTAGAACAATTCCTAGATTTTTAGAGAAAGATTTAACTTACCTTATTGGATGAATTTAGAAATGTTTTACAATTTATTTTACAAGAAAACCTGTAATGCTAATGCAAATATATGTTTTCTGCCTCATAATCGTGGTTCACGTGCTTTGTGATGAAAAAGGGTTGTTCATAAGAGGAGAAGAGAACTGGAAAGGAGTTAGACAAGGCCCTGTGTATCAGAGCAAGGAGCCTGGCCTGTAGACACCTGAGACATCGCAGGAACCCTGGCCACTGCAGTGCATTCCATTCTGGAACAAGGCTTTCTGAAGGATATGCACACTTTCAAGAAAGATGGAGATAGAAACCAAGATGGCGGCATAGGTAAACACCAGAAATTGCTGCCTAGCACAACCACTTCAAAAATACAACTAAAAGACAAAACGGACATCATCCAGAACCATGGGAAGGCTGGATGAGTGGAAATTCTACAACTAGAAGGAAAGAGAAAAGTACACTGGGACTCAGGAGGTGCGGAAGGAAAGTGCAGAGGCACTGAGGCACATGTGGAAAGGGCTGGCAACTGAGGACACGGTTGTCTTTTTCAATCAGGAGGGAGTCTCAAGCTCCCGACTGCTCTGAACTCCAGTTCCAGGCAAGTCTCTGGGGACCCAGACTCATACTGGGAGAAACTGGACTGTCTGGCATTGGTCGGAACTCGAGGGCAGCTTTCTCTCAGAGGTGCTTGCAGCGATTACCCAGACACTGAGATGTGGGGCCTCTTAAAGTAGGACTGAGGATCAGCCATAGCTGTTTGCTCTGCCCTGTTAATTCCCTGAGACCCCGCCCCACCCAAGCTGTGCACAGAGGCTTTTGCATATGAATGGGCTGGCCCTTTGCAATCTGAAAATTAACTAACAAACTGCAGCTGGGCAAGACAGACCCAGAACTTCCAAAAGAAGGCCCAAGGCCCCACAGCAGCTTGCATTGCTTCACAGCTGGGCCTCATCAGGCCACCTCCA
>NW_006284838.1:1545981-1575120 GCF_000327345.1 Myotis davidii | reverse complement strand
ATAAGGAAAAGCTAAAGGAGTTCATCACCACCAAACCAGTATTATATGAAATGTTGAAATGTATCCTTTAAGAAGAGGAAGAAGAAGAAAAAGGTAAAGATACAAATTATGAACAACAAATACACATCTATCAAGAAGTGAATCTAAAAATCAAGTGAATAAATAATCTGATGAACAGAATAAACTGGTGAATATAATAGAATGAGGGGCATAGAAAGGGAGTAGACTGACAATTCTTGGGGGAAAAGGGGTGTGGGGGGTAAGAGAGTGAACAAAAATTGATGGATGAGGACAGTGGGGGGCGGGGGGGTAAGGGCAGAGGGTGGGGGGGGAACTGGGTGGAGAGGAGCTATGTGGGGAAAAAAAGAGGAACAAATGTAATAATCTGAACAATAAAGATTTAATTTTTTTTAAAAAAGATGGAGATAAGTGAGTATTC
Organism: Myotis davidii; assembly: GCF_000327345.1. NCBI lineage: Eukaryota > Metazoa > Chordata > Mammalia > Chiroptera > Vespertilionidae > Myotis > Myotis davidii. The sequence goes on along the minus strand of NW_006284838.1, from coordinate 1,574,681 downwards.
TAATTTTCTCCAAACCCTAACTCTCAATACATTAAAAAATCAAAGATAATAAACCCTTATGCTGATACAAAGAAGGAAAAAAACCTGCATTTACATACTCCAAAGTATGCTAGTTTGCTGTAATATAATTTAAACCGAATTAGAAGAGGACTCGAGTATGGATATTAAATTCTGTCATTGGTTGCACAGTGCCTTGTTGTGCATATTGAATTATGAAATTATAAAAGCCTCCAGTTAGGGTAGTTTATGTAAACAAGTCTTTTTTAAAATTAAGATTAAAAATAATTTGTTCAATAGCAAGGTCTCGATTTGCATTCATATAATAAGGAGAGGAAGTAAACTTGAGGTCCAGTTTGTTACCTCAATCTGCTAATCCTAGCAATGCTTGAAGATAAATTCTTTACTAATCCAAACGAAATATGTAATGGGTACCTACTATAGTCCACCATTTTTTCTAACCTCAAGTGACAAAGTAGTTAGCAAAACTGCAAGGCACTACTACCCTCATAGAATTCATGTGATAGTAAGTTCTGGGGAAGGTGCTGAGGAAAGACATGTATGCAAATAAAAACAATAATATCACATGGCCTGCCTACAACCAGAATTAGACAATCAGATAGAAAGTGGTATTATAGATAGAATGCTATCGATACACAGTCTTTGACAAAACCTGAACCATAAGAAGAGAGCAATACAAAGCAATATTCCAGATACAAGAAATAAGTAATTCAATTGTCTTAAAACTTGAGAATTTTGATTCTCATAAAGATGCCTATTGGGTGTGGACCATAATGAACCATACATATAGGGTGAGAGATAGAGTTGAGGTGAATTCCAAGCATCAAATCACATAGAGCATTGTAGGTCATGAATAAGGTTTAGATTTCATTGGAAATAAATTTGATATCTATTAGATTTTTTTTCTAAACAAAAGAATGATGTAATAATATTTAAGTTGATAAAAATTTATTCTGACCACTGAAGGAGGGACAAAAGAAGAATCATGCAGCCAGAGAAGGAGGCTGATTTGATCATCTATAAGGCATAATTATCATGATATAGAAAACATATGTAAAGTGTTTAAAAATAAAAAGTTTTTTATATTAAAGTAGTATTAACTGATTCAGTAAGCCAAAATCCAGTTTAGGTGCTATGTTTTGTAATCACCATTACAGTGTTAATTATGTTTATTGCTTCCCACCAATATCTCCTTCAACTTAAGGAGCACACCTAATTACAGGTTATTAAGAGAGGTGACTTCATGTACATGAATTATTATTATTGATCTTCTGTATAAGCAATGGTCAATGCAAAGTAACACCATTATACAGATGCTTCCTTTTTTAATATTTACACAATTAATAAAGGCATCTTTCATAGTAGGTGCGATGAATTAGGACCACTAGCAATGTTTTTTCCAATATGTGGAATTATTTATTTAGGAACCCACTAGCTGAATAATGATCATAAGCCAATCTCAGCTTAAAACAATCTGTAACACTTAATGATCCATGATCATCTTTCACTGAAATTCAAACTAAATAAAGACCTCTGTTATGGAGTTGGTTTAGGCCTGTCTATTCTAAACTCTCCAGTGAAAAATGATGGTAACACACAGTGTTCTCCCAGTGTGTCTTAGGCCCCGGAATAAAAGTGCTTCCTAAACAAGAATGAGTTATGGGACTTAATTCCAGCTCTGGCAGTGATTCATGGAATAACCTTGGGAAAGTTACTTCAACACTCTTTGCTGGTTTTCTAGTTGTAAATGGGGATATTAACAATTTGCTACTTAACTCCTAAGCCTGACTTATGAGATAGCAGTTGCTTACTGGGAATTTTAAAATATAATTGTAAACTTTGTAGTAAGCTAGATATTCTATTATAAATACAAGTAAATAAAAGGAAATATATAGGATCACTGAAAATGTTGAAATGAGATTTTACCTTCCAGGTACTAGTTCGGGCACAGGATAGCAAGATGATCTCAAGGACATCATTTTCAAGCCAAATCCATAGGCTCATATAAAAGGTAAATGTGTAAACATTGTATGTTTTGTTGAGAATGATTGACCACTGAGATGTAAGAGCCATGAGAGAAGAGACCTCATCGTCTTATTTGGTGTTTTGGGCCACCACTTGGAACAGCGCCTGGCACTTTAATCATTCATTATTCGTGTTTTGTTTTTTTTTAAATATATTTTTATTGATTTTTTTACAGAGAGGAAGGGAGAGGGATAGAGAGTTAGAAACATCGATGAGAGAGAAACATCGATCAGCTGCCTCCTGCACATCTCCTACTGGGGATGTGCCCGCAACCCAGGTACATGCCCTTGACCGGAATCGAACCTGGGACCTTTCAGTCCGCAGGCTGACGCTCTATCCACCGAGCCAAACCGGTTTCGGCTATTCGTGTGTTTTTTTAAGTAAATATTTATTGTATTTCTGCAATGTACCAGGCACAGTTCCAGAGCTGGTAATATTAGCATGACCTCAAACACTTTATGTTGTAGTGAGGGAGACAGACAATAGCAAATAAACAAGATGTATGCTATAATATCAAGTAGTGATAAGTGCTCTAAAGAAATACGGTGTACGGGATGAGACAGGAAGTGCTGAGGGCTGCTATTTTAGCTATGTTGACCAGCAGAGACATCCCTAAAGAGGCCACAATTGAACAGTGGCCTGAAAAATATGAGTGACTGAAATATGAGACTGTGTGAGGGAATGTACTTTAGCGAGTGCAAAGGTCCTGGTTTAGGAAAGCAGGTATATTTGAGAATTGACAGATTCTTTTAACTCATGGTAAGAGCTGGATTCTTCAAAATGCAATGGGAAACTGGTACCGGGTTTTGAGAAAGGGAGTGGTGTGATCGCCTTGGGTATCTAAAAGATCACTCTGGCTTCCTTGTAGAGAACAGACTCGAGGTGAATAATGATGGAGAAGTGAGACCTAGACAGAGTTACAGAGAGCAAGACAAGGGGCCCTGACAATTCAGGGCCATTGAGGTGGTAAAAAGTGTTCAGGTTTGTCATTTGTATTGGACAAATACCTTGAGCCAGTAGGATTTGCCATGCTTGGATGTGAGGTGCCTCACAGAATGAGACAGGCAGATGCCTAGGTTTATGCCCTGAGCAACTGGATGGGTGAATTGCCATTCTGAGAGAATCAGATTAGGGCAAAGAAATAAACAAAAGATCAGCCATGGGTATATTATGATTGAAAAGCCTTTGAAAAATCCAAGTGAAGATTTGGAATATATGAGTCAGAGGCTTTGCTGGGAGATCAGAACTGGTGATGTAAATTTTGTAATGATTGTTTAATGAACAGGACAGGGTGAGCCACTGTAGGAGAGCTTAGAGAGAACAGGAAACGTGAAGAGCAGGGAACTGAGCACGGGAGCTGAGTGGCCACATGACTGAGTGGCCACGTGAAAGGAGAAAATCCGCTGGGCAGTGGTGCTTCCAGAAAACTGTGCAGGTTGGGGGTAGATATGGGAGAGATCGTCTTAATCTTCTTCAGAAACTCTTTCTTAATGGGAGCAAAGACAGAAAAAAATAAATAAATCCCTAGACTGAAATAATAACAGAGGAAACAACAGCAACAAAATTTTAGGAGCTAGAAAGCAGAGAGACAACTTGGTATGGGGTGGACAAAAGTGGGTGTACAGGAAAAAAGTATTAGAAGTTTCAGTTTTTCCCCAGTATGTGTTAATCATGTCAAGAGGAGATTTCTCAATCTGGCAATGCCAAACAATTTATCCTTGTACTATTATTCATTAATGACTGTACTATTTTCCGTATGAACAGCTGTAGGCCTACTTTTGCCTACCCCTCGTATATGAGGAAGATAAATCAAAACATACTAGGAAACACTCAAATCCACAGCAACAGTGAAGAAGACCAGAGGCAGGCTGTCCTGCACCACAGAATTTTAAAAACCATGTCAGGAATTACAGCCAAGAGGCACCTGTGAGAATATGGGTGGCTGGTGCAGAAAATGAGTAATAGATGAAAGGCACTTGCAAGGGTAGGAGACATGGGCCATATAAGTCCTGTGAAATCATTTGGTCTGGCCTTGTCAAGGCATTAGGGGTGAGTTAGTTAAATATTTGGCCAAATAAAAGGTTCCCCACCCCTGATTATAGAATGAGAAGGCACTGCATGGAAGCTAAAAAAGCACATCAAATAATCATGCTAATTTAGGGCATTGAGAGAAAATATGACAAGTATACAAAAATAGAAATTGAAAATCAGAAAACATCAGAGTTCCCAAGAGGTCATTGGATATCAAACTCACTGTAGCAGGCTTTGGAAAATCTAAAATAAACTGATTGTCAGCCTAGAATTTTTTACATAAGAAGTCCAACCTAGAATCCAGTTAAACTACCTGTTCAGTAAGCGGAAATACTAGTTAGGGTTTGATCAAGGGAGTAGAACCATTTGAGTGGTCTGAAATAAAGAGATACAGTGTAAGGATTACATCATAGACAATTATGAAAGCTGATAGACAAATTTATGTGTCTGCTCACGCCCCTGGAATTACTGCAGGTCAGCAGGACAGGCAGGTAGGAAGAAAAGCCTCACAGAAAGCAGGAGAGAGTCAGGGAGAAGCTGGAACGCTCGCCCGCCGCCTCTCACTGCCACCAATGTGGATGCAGGTGACCTGCCAAAGACTGCTGCTGCCTGTTACCTCACAGCTGCACACGCACCTGGCCCAGGACTCTGAGAAGCTGGAGGAGCAGATCTGGTCATAGCTGGAGGGGCTGCAGGCCTGGCTGCTACTCCACTGGAACAAGGGGAGCCAGAGGATGAGTGACAAGGTGCGTGGGCTGTAGTGATACGTGATGCTCTCCACTGACATACAGTGTGCAATGGCTGCTGCCTCACCATCACTCCCAAATCTCACACACATTTCTCTTGTGGCCAAACCTAACCTGAAATATAAGGGGCAGAAATTTGGTGCACAATGTTCCAGTTTAGCCAAGCTGTCCCAATTAGAAACCACCACAAAGGATAGATTGCAGGCATTGTTAGACATTCCAGGCCTTAAAAAATCATCTTTCATGCTCCTATCTCTGGAAAGTTCTGGAAAATATATTCCATTAAAACAAGAGTGTAAATCAACATCAATATATAATTCAGGACAGAGGGGATCAACACGTTGGAGAGATGATGTCATCAAATAGGAAGATGGTGGAGGAAAGCTCAAAGACAACATCATATCCCCGAGCATCTGGTCCAGACTGGAGCAAAAAGGGTTCTAGGAGGGAAGTGTCCAGGAAAAAGATATTAGAAGTTTCAGTTTTTTCCCAGTGTTTTAATCACATCAAGAGGAGATTTATCAATCTGGCAGGAATTTCAGGAATGTATTCATAATGGATATGTAGAAAACTGATCACATAAGCAGAGTGGAAGAGAGAGAGAATATATATAAAGGACTCAGGAGAAAACAGAAATGTGTAGGAGAAAGGAGTGAATTCCAAGACATAAAGTAAGATCCACTTGGAATTTTATTTGTTCTCCTTACTCCCTCCTGCATGCAACCCCTCCCCAACGTGTAATTTTTGCTATAAATATCTGGAAAACTCTCTGCTCGGGGCCCAGCTCCGCTCCTGCGTGAGTTTCGAGTTGAGCCCCAGCGCGCTGGAATAAAACCTCTTGCTGTTTGCATCAAGTGACGTCTCCTGCGGTTGATTGGGGCCGCCGTCAGTCTGCAGGACAGAGTGAGGGTCCCATTTCGGGGGTCTCACAGTATAAGTGACTCAATTGTGATTAATATTTTAAATTCCAGACTAATGCTAGTGAATGTTAATTAACCAATAATGTGGTTAGGTTGAGTAGACAGGGAAGGGTGAATTGTGCTTGTGTGTGTGAGACCAAGGTAATGAGGAAATAGTCAAAGAACATGTTATTTAGAAACATGGTGACAAGAAGTAGAAGAAACAGCTAAGAGAATTAAAGTGGTCATCAGGTGGAGCAGTTGAGTGCTGCTTTTTGTTAGAAAGCTTGTTCAAAATCTTAACCTTTAAAATTATATACATAACATTTTGATGACAACTGAAAAGAAAGTTTCAAAGTTGGTGACTGTAGGAGAAATCGTTTCTGTGGAAAGATATGAACAGAAACCAGATTTGTTTCAGTGCAAGAACCACCAGAAAAAAAGTGGAGAGAGTACAGGTAGTCCTTTGGGGAATTCTTATATAAAGAAGGGCAGAGAGCCCCTGGCCAGTGTGGCTCAGTTGATTGGGCGTCATTCCATGCACCAGAAGGTTGCCGGTTGGATTCCTAGTCAGGACACATGTCCAGGTTTCCAGTTCCATCCCCAGTAGGGGGCATGCAGGAGGCAGCTGATCAATGTCTTGCTCTCAGATCAATATTTCTTTTTCTCTCTCCCTCTCCTTTCTTCTCACTCTAAAAAAAAATTAAAAAAGGACAGTGAAATAGGAGCACTCTCCAGTGAGGAGTATTTTACTTTGTTTTTAATTTTAAAATTATTTCATTGTCTGGATGCTGATGGGAATAATCCTGAAAATAGGAAAAGAGGGGAAATTACCAGAGAAAATTGCTTGGAATGACAAGACCAGAGTGAATTCTATTTACTGGCGTAGAAGTCTTGGCCCATCTCTCCCGTCCTGGTCTAATTCATCAGAATCTCTCACTTGGAGTATTACAATAATTTCAGAGTGTGTCACCCTACTTCTCTGCTTACCACAGTCTTATCCCAACACAGCAGCCAGAGTGATCATTGTAAAATGCAATTCAGATCATGTCACTCTTCTGTCTTAAACTCCACAATACTTTCTCTTCTCACTTGGATTAAATCTAAAACTCTTACAATTTTTTTAATGCCTTTTTGACATATACCTGGCAGTCCATTTCTCCTCTGACTCCTGACCAATTATCCTCTCATTCAACTCCAGCTTCACTAGTCTTCTTGCAGAACCTTGAACTTGCCAGACATCTCCCCTCCCTCCCACACCCCCGACTCTTAGCCTTGCACTGGCTCTTTACTTATTCTTTACTTTCCTCCCAGATGTCCATATGAGTCACTCCCATATCTCCTTCAAGGACTATCTCAGATATTACTTTCTTAATGAAGTTTTGTAGGGTTATGTGATTTAAATCTACAGCTGTTGTCACTTCCACCCCCCATTTCCTATCCTATAGACACCGATTACCCTTTGAAAGTTGAACCTGACTCTGTAGGTTCCTTTAAAACTCGAGTTCTTAGATCTCAGGTGATATTGGTTAACAAGTTTCTTTGTTTTCCTTGGGCTACATTCAGGAATGGAGAGGCAAAAATAGATTTAACCAGGATTATTGTTTGCCAGAAAATAAACAGGAATAAGGGAATAGCAAAGAATTAAGGCTAAAGCAATGAAGTGAATGTAATAGTGGATATAACCCAGCCTGTGTTAGGAAGGTGAGTATTAGATAGTAAAACCATGGTAGGGTCAACAAAAGTCCTGGAGGTGGAGAAGGTGTTGGTCCTGGAGAGTGAGTAAAAAGAAGAGAATGTGGTAGGAGGCTGACAGGTTTTACTCTGGAGGTTTGCATTAATTGATAATGTCACATTTTGGGGTTCAACACAGGGCTGCATTTGGGCTAGAGGACAAGGGCATTACAAGTATAGAGGACTAAGACCGAGAGGCTAGGGAGGCGGCCAAATTATATATATACGATATTAAATAACCAAAAAGATGACAAGAGGGAGTTGTGTTTAGTGAGTTAGTAACCAGGTATGAAATAGAACGTGGAAAGAAAGCAGCCTATAGTAAGAGGACTACAAGGAAAACAGTACTTTCAGGGAGCTTGCATATTTCTGAGAGAATAAAAAAGTCAGAGCATGTTCAGAGAAGAGTGTGAGGATACACAGGAAGTTTTCTGAAAAGCAGACTCATTTCTAGCAAGCACTTCAAAGATGACAGAGCTGAGTCTGGTTAGAGCCATCAGGGCCCAAGATTTCCAGTGATAAAGGCTCCTCACACAGTGTGAGGAGGCCAAGCCTCCAGAGACGTGAGACGCAGTGGGATCTGTCCTGAGAGCTTCTTAGTGGGAGGTGGTGCTCAGTTCCACTGTAGCCTCTTCTAGGCCCTGGTCTCTCAGGCAGGTGTGATAAGAAGGGTCTGTTGGCAGAGGCGGAATAGCAGAGTGGCAAAGAGCACGAGGGACTCTTATTGACCCTGCTTGCCATTCTACCAAAATGCAAGGTAGTTTCTGTTCGATCACATTTCCTCAGAAGAAGAAAATTTTTTATGTAGATGGAAAGGAAAAGAGAAAATTAAGAATGAAAAAAAAAGAGAGAATACATATATTTAAAAATCACAAAATATCTAATGACCGTGATGTGCAAATATTCACACTATTCCCTGCGCTGGTTAGATGTAACGGCTGATATTAAAACCCAGGTTTTCTGACTCCCATTCGGCTCAATCACCTGTACCCGTCTGGCTAAACGGATTCTTGACGTATTCTAAATGATCTAATTAAACTGACGTGAGAAAGGGTTAAACATCAGTTGGCAAATGTAAACCCTCTCAAGGCTCCTTCAGAAGACACATGTATAAACACTGAAATTATCTTAAATGACTTACGTACAGTTATTTTCAAAGAACCGTGATTGTTGATATAGCAATGTTCTGCCAGAGAACCACAGCCACCTGGTTTCCTGTCCTGACAAAAAGGGGCAAAATGCTGATGTTGGTTTGCAATTAACCACTTTGATCTACTTTTCACAATCATTCTTCATTAGGTTTGTATTATAATACAAGTGGAACCTCTAAATTGCAGGCATTTAGCTATAGAGATGAACATAAACACTCACATCCCGAGAGACTGGTGTCTGTGGGGAGGGCCCCTCGCCCTACCTGTTGCTCCCGGGACTGGGCTTCTGATGATGTCCTGAAAAAGGAGCTTTCTGAGCCTCGCATGGGGGGATTAGATGGTGTGGAAAGTTTTATTTCTGAGCAATCAAATGCCTGAGTTCCCAAAGTCCCAGTTCCTTTCTTCCCCCGAAGGAAGCAGTGTAACTGTGGCTTCAGCGGGGCTAGAATCAGAGCCACTGTCCAGAGTTTCACTTCGTATTCATCAGTGTCCAGTCCAGCACCAGGCTTAGCGTGTGCTCCCACTGCAGTCCATCAGTCCATTGCATGTGGGGTCGGCAGTGGACCTGTTACTGGGAAACGGCCGGGTGGGCTCGGGCTGCCTGTCCCTGTGTCCAATAATGAAGGCAGAGCTGAATCATATAAGGCGTTTATTGAGAAGGCCAGCCAACCAAGAAGACAGGGCACTTAAGCATTCAAATCCTGTCTTAATAGCAAGGTGCAGGGGACAGCATTGTAAAGGGGAAGGGGCTAGGGTGAAACTGGGAACGTAATGCAGCTACATGCAGCCCTGGGGGTCCGCAGAGGTCAGCTATTATCCTTAGTCATCAGGTGATGAGATGATGTTTTGACCCCTGATGGGTCGATCTGACCCTGCTTATTGGTTCTACTTGCTGGATTCACAGCTGAGACACTTCAATCGCTTTGCACAGGCCCTGAAAAGGAAACTTAGCCACCTATTCACATATAAGAAACTTAACCCCCTATTCACATAAGTATATGTGTTCTAAGATTTATTAATTTAGGTGCTCTGTTTATCAGATTCTAAGTCCCCCTATCAGGCCCTAGGGCCACATGCCTTGGAGGCAACATGGGCAGGAGCAAAGTCAAAGGAGCCAGAGAGCCAAGAGAATCATGGGCCAAGAGAGCAAACTCCTTTTGGGGGAATTAGGTATCTCCAAATTTTTGCAGGTCTGCATAGTCCTTCCCCCTCCAGCCAACAATCTCTGCTCCCAGGTTTAACTGGCAGGCACCCTCCCTGCATCACCCTGACTTTACTGAGTATATGCCTATCTTTCCTTTGATGGACTCCTTTCCCCAGTGATCTGCAAGGAATGGGCCAGTGGTTCCCTGGGGAGTGCAAAGTTTCAGCTTCCTAGTGAAGCTACCCAGATGGCCATTCTTATAATGTCTGGTTTCCCCCTTTGCTCCTTTTCTACCATTAATAACTAGCTAATGACAATGGTATCAGGACCAATAGCAAGTTAGCAACAACAGTAAGAGCACTGAAATACAACTTGCTTACATCAGTTTAATTTAATTTATTTTATATGATAGTTAAATCTATACTTGCTTTGGTCCTAACTTCTAACTGGTATTAAATGATTCTGCTCATCACTAGCTGATTACCCTGGTGAATAATACATGGACAAGCTGATGGGCAAACATAATCAACAACCATATCTATGTGAACTCAGAGAAAAATTAAATTTTGAAAGGAAGAAAATCAGAAATTAGCCATTCTATTAAGGCAAGGATAGCGATAAATGTCAAGTTTGGGGGAAAACTCCCCCATGTTGACTAAAATCAAGTGTACTTGAATAAAATAAGTGAAGTCAGGCATCTTGATACTTATTATTCTCTATTAGTAGTCATGCATTTCCACAATAATCAGATATTGTAAGAAAATTGCTTCTGAAATCTAATCTTTCCATTTTTCTATTACAAAGGATAAAAATAATTATTTGGGCATATTTTTTTAAATTATTGCCACATAAATATATTACATATACATATTATATATATCTGCATGCATTTGTGTGTGTGAATAGCAAAAGGTGCTCAACACATATATGAAAGAGAAAGGAAAAGAGAGAGAGAGAGAGAGAGAGAGAGAGAGAGAGAGAGAGCCTTATAACAGGCAATGAAGTAAGAGAAAACCCATCACATAAGACATGTTTGTTGGTTTACAACCTCCCAAGCTTCCTCGGGTGAAATCTGAAACTGACCCCAGGTTGATATCTGTGAAGGCAAGCCACAAATTTTGGTAGATGGTGGTTTAATATGCAAGGGAGAGGATTTATGAGGTTTGTCTTGGGCAGCTGAAATATGAGTAGATCTCTGCATTCACCTGTCAGAATCTTAAAAGTTTACATTGAGGCCTTCCTGGGGTGAGTCACATATATTCTGCAGATGGCCTCAACACGCATTACCCTCTCCAGCCTATCTCCTTAGGAACAGCTCCCGCTGTGGGGATGGTGGGCAGAACATACATGCCAAGGATGGGGAGGGAGTAAGGAGTCTCTGATCGCCCAGGTCCAGCTTATGAGCCAATAAGTAGTCACCTCCTCTGGATGACCTTCAACAGCATTTCACTGTGATCAAAACTGAGGTTTACTCTTTAATAAAAGTGTCACTTTTTACCTTGATTTCTATCTGACCTGGGAGAATTTTAACAATGACTTTACTTCTCATAAGATCTAGATGCACAGGTATCTTGCACATAGTAGGTATTCAATGAATAATCTACTTATAGTTCTCTTTTAAGCATATGTAGCTTTTAAAAATTATCACAACCAAATGGAATGGATGTAATAATAAAATCCAAATTATAAATTACATATTTATCCAAAAAATAATATACATTGCTTCTGATCAAACATGGCTATCTACAAAATAATTGCCTTCCATGACGCAACCTGCAAATCTCATATACTTGCAAATCTTCTCATTCCAAAATCTTCCATTGTGTTTTATGATGTACCCAGCATAATGCAGACTCATAATAAAACTGGAAGCCAAGAGGATCATTATATGGGCATGTGAATGGATGATGAATATTTAACTAGCTCAGTGTGAATTTCTCATTAGTTTCTGCTCAGCTGATTGTTTCCTTAACTGTATAGACATTAAATTAATAATGAATTAACACTGAGAATAAGTTTGTCATAGAAGCAAAAACCTCTGTGGTCAGTTTCAAAATATATATTGTAAGTAGACTTTAATAACTTAATTGCATAGCTAATGACATCTTATCACAAATGTTATTTGGAGAACACACTTAGTGCCATTGGTACCTAATGGCATTAGAAATAGACAATAAAATGGAAATCATCTGGTGTCACATCCTGATGGTAGGTGAGACAATCAAGGCATAGACAAGTTAAACGAGTTGTCTATGATCACAGAACTTGTAGGAAGGTTATAAAACTAATAACCTCTTTATAACTCTTCTCGCTAAATTTTACTATAAAATAGATTTTAAAAGCAGATTGGGGAGTGCATAGTCTAATATGAATGCCAAGTCTACCATGCAATGATCCCCTGCTGAGTTTATCCCCTCTTTTTCAATTTGACTTACTGCTTTACATACTAGTATGAACTAAAACATTAAAATCTTCAGAATCATTGATATAATCAAATGAGTACATTTTTATTCCCGGGTCATGAAAACATCCCTAATGCTTTGTATTGTAATTACATTTACATAAGACCTTGTATAATATGGATGTTACCAGATGCAGAGATGAGTTTGAATGATCATACTATAACAGACAGCCAGCTTATCTCTATCTAAATCTTAAAACTACCTAAAATTGAAATCTACACATCTACCTCTGATCTAAATATCCAGTGTAAATTTAATTTTGACCCTGTAAAATGCAATAATTTTAGGTTAATGATATTAATACTGAGTACATAATTTAGAAACTAATTTAAATGAAATGTTCAGTAAGAAAAAATATTTGAAATCTTCTCACAAAAGGAGGCATTCCCCCAACTGATACATGCCAGCAAAGAATCTGTGATCAAATTGTAGAGGCAGGTATGTGCGAAGCTTTTCTCTTTAAAGGTAGAATAATGTAATGGATGTGGGAGAGAGGGACGCAGTGCAACATGCCAACACAGGGCAGATCACTATTGAGTGGGGAGGTCAGTGTGAGAAGTGCGCCTTGAAGTACTAGTAAAGCATGAAGGCCTAAGTGGCTAGTGGTATATTAGTAAGTGTATCAAGTAGGAAATAGAATTTGCATGGTATAATGCTTTTTAAAAATTTATTCAACTTTTACTGTTATATTTAATGTTTACTTTAAACAAGTAAAGCATATGTATAATGCAAAAGGCAATACTGCATATTTAGAACCCCGAAAATTAGCCCACTACTCTGTACCCCATCACCTCTGAGTTCTAGTTAGAGGTAAAACTTGAAGGTCTTTGAACTGTTAATTCTATGCTTATTACCATATACCTAAAAAACATACTTTTTCTACTTACTGATTATAATTCTAAGTAACATCTTGATTACTGTTATGGAAGATGAAGACAAAGGCTTATCCAACTATTTCAATAACACAGACAAATATACATATACTAACATATCCACACCACCCTGTCCCAATCTCCAATCTAATATAATAATAGAGGAATATGCAAATTAGCTGGGACACCATAAAATCACAACCAACCTACAAGGAGTGGAGAGCTACAAGAGGGCGGGGCAGCAGGCGGAGAGCTACCAGTGGCTGTGGGCGGGTTGGCCAGCTGAGGCGATCAGCAGCGAGCTACTCGGCGTGGATTCGTGCGCGGGGCTACTAGTATAATTATATTACAATGTAGAGGTAAGTCACTAATCAAGACTTGCACATGTCATTAGTAATCTGACTAAAACCATACTGAATCAGTAACAAAACCCAGACCTTATTATAACATCTTATGCTTGCTACCCAACAAACTGGCAAGCTTTGCCCTCAAGCAGTGTTCCCCTATAGAATTTTCTGCCTTAGGCCATTTTATTTTCCCAATAATCATGGATCATTTAATCAGAAAATTTACAGTTGCAAATAAAAGTTACAGGCATAACCATATTTATCACAACAGTCTTGCAGACAATGGAGCAGGTAGGGAAATGAGAGGGAAGAGATGTAAAACATGGCTGCACTCTCACCGCCAGCTACAGGCAGAGATGGGAGACCATCTGCAGTGCATCTGTGGGGTGGTGGACGATGGCTTACCTCTCAACCCCTGGCTTCCAACCTTCACACCACGCTGCCCCCACTCACGTGTTCTCCCTTTTAAACTGAATTGTTGAAAGTTTGGAGGGTCCAGTTAGACATTTCCGGTTTTCACAGTTCTGTTTCCTCTATTAATTTGGATTGAGGAACTGCCCATTAATGATCAATAAGGTTTGCATTGTATTTTTCGTAGACCTCAGTTTACCTCTCCTTTGATAGGCAGATGGGATAGAGGATAAACATTGAAATCCAGTCAGAGGCTAAGCTGCTCTATAAGGCCAGGTTTCAGGAGAGGTTGTCTAGGTTTCCCTGGCCTGTTTGCTTTTGGCTCTGGGCGGTGGTCCTGAGGTTTTCAGCTGAGGCCCTAACATCATGCCCAGGGCGCTTCCTCCTGGCAGTTTCTGAACTTGAATCTTTGTCTCCTCAGACTCTATTTGATGCATTACATGTCAAAACACGGTACCGTAGGTGTTACCTATACCATAAATAGATCAGTAAAATCCTCATTAACAGACCCGGACAGTGATGATAGTAAGTTTTTAGTGTGTAAAAATGTAATATTTCTGGTAAGATGGAGGACACAGTTGTCTCAGCGGTGCTGGATTTGTGGGTTACCATGTTCCTTTCACACCCAGTGTTGAACGGCACTGTGTTTAAAAGTTTTACAGTGTTACATTGCATAGCACAGATGTCCTTTCTAGTCACCAAGACTCACAGCTACTTAAAATGTCTTTAATATTTAAATAGATCGAATGTTTCAATATAGTCATTATTTAGTGTAAAACCATTGTATAGGACACTTGAGGGTTAAGTGAATTTAAAGGTATTTAACAAGAAGAATAAGGAACTTTTACATATTGATATAAAATATATAGTTGTAATCTGTTATGAGGTGAACATAGGTTCATGTACGTCCAAATTGCATTTTGTAGGAAGCCAAGCGAACAGGGAGAGTGTTCAACATTATAATTCATATTTGAAATATTTTTTACTTCATTGCCAAAATGTCCATGGTCAGCCAAGTAAGGAATAAGCAGTTCCAGAATATTTGTGTTGTGTATCAGTCAGAGTTTAGTCAGAAAAATAGAAGTCAAGGCATTTATATTAACTCAGCATTTAATATAAGGTATTATTTAGACATATGGAGGATTTAAAAGGGAAGAAAATCAAATATATAC
The DNA here is from genome assembly GCF_000327345.1 of Myotis davidii. Lineage (NCBI taxonomy): Eukaryota > Metazoa > Chordata > Mammalia > Chiroptera > Vespertilionidae > Myotis > Myotis davidii. The sequence goes on along the minus strand of NW_006284838.1, from coordinate 1,559,669 downwards.
AACTTCTGACATAACACAGTGATAGACTGCAGAAAGTTGCTAACATGGGTAGGGCTGTTGAAGAGGTTAAGTTGTTAAAACCTAGAAGTCTGGAGGAAATTCCCCCCAAAATGGAACCTTTGTGTCTGGGCAGTGGTGTGTCTCAGATGACACTGGGCCTCAGGAGGTCGTGGTAGAGGCCCGGGAGAGGCCTCTAGGGCTTCAGGCTGTGCAGGAGGGCAGCTCACTGAGTGGAGGACCTCTGAGGATGGGGACTTTGAAAGGAAGAGCACTGGTATTGGTGTTATGATGAAGCTGGTTCTGAAAGTATGAAAACAAAACCAAGAACTGGAAGCTAGAATCAACTGAGGCCATAGTTGATGTTTACAATAATTAAATAAGAGTTCTTCCATTTTACCTCCTACATCCGTTATGTACGTGGGAGAGATCAAGGTAGGTGTGTAGTTGGGATTGGGTAAGAACAGTGCACAGTCAGGCTGCTGTCAGAGGTTGATCTCAATAACTATGCCCTCGGCAGGCAGACTGGCCTGAGAGGTCAGGGTGGTCAGCATGAGGCGTGCTTCTACATGCAGCAGCTGGAGCGAGGTGTGAAAGCCCACGCAAGTCACGAGTGTTCACGTCAAGGGCTGGCAAGTGTGGGGTGTAACAGCACAAAACAGTGATGAGATTGGCCACGCTGGGGAGTGGCCTGGTGCGGAAAATCAGAGATCACACAGGAATAGATGAGAATGGTTACATATTGGAGAATTTAACAAATAAGTTTTAAGAATAATGGCTTCATTTTTCAATGGTTAGAAAAGCAAATACAAAAAATAAATTTAAAAATAAAACTAAATATATCGCGAGGTGTTGGATTAGGATTGAAGTTATCAATGGAAATGTGTGGTTTTCTATGTGTCTGTGGCGAAGTAAACCCAGAGAAAATGTGTCTATGAGGGCCTGAAATCAATGACACCACAACAGCAGTGAGCACAAATGCATGCATGGCTTCGTTTCCAAATACCACTCATTGTGGGAAGGAATCGGGGCTCTGGAGTCATATATGATTCCAAGGTGAGGAAAGGAAAGCTACAGATATGCTTAGAATACCTTTCATGTCAGAAAAGAAGAATGTACTCAATGAATGATTGAGACAGTCTAGCCCAGGGGTGGGCAAACTTTTTGACTCGAGGGCCACAATGGGTTCTTAAACTGGACCGGAGGGCCGGAACAAAAGCATGGATGGAGTGTTTGTGTGAACTAATATACATTCAAAGTAAACATCATTACATAAAAGGGTGCGGTCTTTTTTTTTTTTTAGTTTTATTCATTTCAAACGAGCCGGATCCGGTCCGCGGGCCGTAGTTTGCCCACGGCTGGTCTAAAAGAACACAGAAGCCAATCTAAATAATCTCCTGTGGGACAAATTCTGAGCAATATGTTTATCAAAATCATGATAGCAATGGATTGTAACCTATTTAATAAAATAGATATCCATGAGTTCATACATGTGTAAGTAAATAAATGAATACATTAAAAGTCTGATGCAGAACAAAATATTAACATAGTTTAGAGTCTCTCTTAATAATATCACTATTAATTGTGAAGTGGAAAACATAACTTTAAAGTGGAGGATTGTGTTAAACACCAAATTATTACGTGGAAACCATCAGTAATGGGGCAAATGTAAACCTTCTGTTTCCTGATAAAATAGAATAAGAATAGCATACCAACCACACATGTGGAATTTTAGGCAAAGATATATAAACAGAGTCTCATCAATAGACAACACATAATTAGACACTAAAATTGAGGGGTATTCTGAAAAATAACTGGTGTGTAATCTAAAAAAGTGGTGAGGTCTGGAAGCCAACCAAGATAGAGGAATTGTGTCAGACTAAAGAGAACTAAAGAAACATATAAACTAAATAAAGTAAGTTATACTGAATTATAAAGAAACTAGTGGCCCAGTGCATGGATTCGTGCACATTGAAAGGGAAATAATTAGAAGAAATATTTTAATGTTGCTATTTCCCTTTCTCCCTCAGTGCCTGGGAACTGGTGGTGGCCCTGGCCCCTGCCACCTGCTGCTGGTCACACCCTCTTTGGCCTGGCACCACCCACTCACCTGCTCCACTATCCTACCATGGTCGCATTCTCATCGGGGCCTATCAGGGCTGGCAGCTCCTCCACTGCCGCCCGCTGCCAGCACTGCGTGGCCAAGGCCCACCATGTTCCACGCTGCCCCCGGTGGTCAGCACATGTCATAGTAAGTGGTCGAACTCCCAGTCGAACCACCACCCAAGGGGACAATTTGCACATTAGTCTTTTATTATATAGGACTAGAGGCCTGGTGCAAAAATTCGTTCATGGGTGGACTCTGGCGAGCCCACCCTGATCAGGGCCAATCAGGCCAGGCGAGCTGGCGGGGAGGAACCATGGGCAGTTGGCAGGCTGGCCCCACCCCCAATCAGAGGCGGCAATCAGGGAAGGGGCCGGTCAAGGTGAGGGGCTGTGGGAGGTTGATGGCCCAATCCTCCACCCCCAATCAGGGTGGGGGGGCTATTAGGGGCAGGGCCAGCCAGGTGGTGGGGTCGCAGGTGGTTGGCTGGCCAACCCTGCCCCCTGGTCGAACTCCCAATCGAACTCCAGGTGAAGGGGCAATTTGCATATTAGCCTTATATTATATAGGATGGTTGCTATAAATGAATTATTAAAAAATTAGCAAATCTTGAGTGAGATATGAGGATTAGATGGTAGATATGTATTCATGTTAATAAGTTCTTGTTTATTTTTTTTAATTCTGAGGTAAAATACAAGATATGCACACTAACAAAAATCACAAGTGAGATAACATAATTGTGGTCTTAAGTTTTTAAATAAAAGAGATTTCACATTCAAGAAACTCTTGAATTGTACAGAACTGTTCAATCTCTGGTAACATGATTAGTTAATGCAACTGTAAATAAGGTTAAAAGTCAGTAAGTCAAAAAGCTTATGCCTACACCAGGCCTTACATACTCTGCCTGAGATGTTGATGCTTGGAAGAAAGTTTGAAGTTTGGACAAAAATGAAGAGCCTACTAGATGCAGGATTTGTGAACTAGTTTGAGTTACTAGCAATGCTGATAGCCCATTGCCTTGAATTATAATATTACTAGAGGCCCAATGCATGAAATTCGTGCATGGGTAGGGTCCTTAGGCCTGGCTGGCAATCAGGGCCAATATGTGGGGTGACCGGTGGGGTGATCAGGGGAGCACCCAATGGCACCCGCCTTGCCTGGCGCCACCTGCTTGCCACCTCCGCCCCCAGCCAGTTGTCTCCCTCTGCAGGGTCACTGGCAGGGCGATCAGGGAGCCCCCACTGGCATCCGTCTTGGCTGGCTTGAGGCCTGCGGGCTGGGGGCAGCTCCTGCATTGAACCTCTGCACCCTGGTGGTCAGAGCACATCATAGCAAGCAGTCGTTCTGCCATTCAGTTGATTTGCATATTAGGTTTTTATTATACAGGATACTGTCTTTAAGGGGGCAATCAACTTTTCTGCGTAGCATTCTTTCCAATGACCTCTTCAAGAGGGATTTCAAAGTGTGATGGGCTACACTGGCAGGGTTGAAATCAAGTCCCATGAAAAAAATATACATAGGAGTGGACATCAGTAGGCTTACAATCATAATACACATAAATAATGCAATGATTAATAGACAATAATAGCTTTATTAACTCTGTGTTTCATGTACTCATAACTATGAACCTACTTTTTCCCACTCTTGTATATTAAAAAATAAATATTTGCAATATTATGAATTTGTATTTATACTTTCTCAGTATACAGGGGCAGTCAGGATCACCTACCAAACAGAAATCAAACCAGCACTTTAGCATATTTTAAATTCTCTCTGCACATTACTCATCGTGAAATTAATATATTTCCTTATTCTCAAGAGCATATTATTTATTGCTTTCATGAATTTTCTGCGTGCTCCACTATATCTGTTTCTTTGGGTGTTATGATTAATGTTGTATTTTAACTTATTTCTAACATTTTAATTTTGCTTTGTGTTTGTCCCACTTTTTCATGATGAAATAATTACATTTTCTTTCTAGACACTTTGTCAAAAATTATTTAGCCATCTAAAATCAATGCTGTTGTTTTTTCTCACTATTGACTTTGTGCCCCAATTACTAGTATTTTTACTTCTTAATGCTTTTTAAAATTTTGCAAGCAGCTATTTTATTTTACTAACCAGAAACAGAGGTATTATAAATGTAAAAATAGTACTTGAATGTAAATTTTTTTTACTTTGAATATCTAATTTGAATGTTAGCTTAGTTGTGTAAAATACTAATTCCCAAATAATTTTTCTTTACAATTTACTAAGGATTTTTCCTTTTCTTTCAGTATCTTTTAGAATTCTTTCTAGTTCTTAAGGAATCACTGACAAGAGGTCTACTGCAATGTGTTTTCATTTCTTCATAAATAGTAATTTTTTATAGCAGAGATTTTAGAATTTTCTCTTTATCAACAAACTTTTTTTAGCATTAAATAATGCTCATGCATCTGGTCATAAATCAGTGAGATTCCTCAATATAAAACATTTTTACTGCTATAACTTTCTCTTCACCAGTCTATTATAATATTCATCAAATATGATCGCTTTAAAATATATAATAACCATATTTTAATTTATAAGGCTTTATATACTGTTTTCTTATTTCATATCAACATGTTTTTCTTTTGTGGTTATGATTGCCTTTATTTTTCCATGAATATATAGAGCCATCCCTCTAATTCTAGTTCTTGGTGTTATTAAGGTTATAGTATATACTATCTCTTCTTTTCTTTATTTTCAAACAAATTTACATTTACAGAAGATGTGCAATGTTCTAAAGAGCTCCCATTATCTTTTTGCCACGAACCTTAATGTCTGACATAGCTAAGTACCATTATCAATACTAGGAAATTATTACAATATTAACACAGTGTTATTAAATATTAATTATTAATTATTAATTATTCATGGACCTTATTTAAAATTTATTAATTCTCCTACTTATTTTCTTCAGGAACCAAGCCGGAATAGCGCATTGCATTTGTTGTCATGTCTCCTTAATCTCCTTCAATCTGTGGCAGTTCCTCAATCCTGCTTTGTCTTTCAGGATCTTAATAATTTTGAAGAGTTATTTTGTAGACTGCCTTTTGATTTTCCAAAGTTTTCTTCTCATCACATTAAAGTTACTCATTTTTGTCAATATTGTAATGGAGGTGATGATTTTCCTTTCTCAGTGCAGCATACCAGGGTGTATGTGATATTCATGTGTCATTATTATTTATGTAAACTTTGATCACATGGTTAAGGTGGCAACCTCTGAAAAGTCATGACTTTTTTCCTTTATGTTTAGTAAGTGTCTTGTGGAGAGATTCTTTGAGACTATGTAAATATCCTTTTTTCACATCATATTTTTGCCCACTAATTTTAGCATTTATTTATGAGTTTTATCTGAAATAATAGGCAAATAACTGTGGCATTTGCCTAATTATTTTCTATTTTCATCATTTCTTCCACATTTATTTTCTAGAATTCCACTACAAGGAAGAGCTAATTATTTCTTCCCCCCCCCATTCATTCATTCATTTGCTTACTGAACTTACCATCTTATGGACACTGAATTGGTGTTATATTGCAAATTCATTGGCTTAAACAACTCACATTATTATCTCACAGTTCCAGGAGATGGGGGGAATTGTCACCGCTCAGCTGGCTCCTCTACTCCGGTTTCACGAGGCTGCAATCAAGGCATTGTCCAGGCTACATGCTCATCTGCACAATAATCCACTTCCAAACTCATCCCAGCTTTTGGAAGAAATAATTTACTTGCATATATGACTGAAGCCCTCAGCTTCTCTCTTACTATTAGCTGAGTCATTCTGAGGTCCTAAAAACAACTGAATATTAATTGCATATTAATTTTAAAAGATTTTCAAATGGACACATATGTAATACCCTTTGTAATAAAAAATTTTTAAAAAAAGATTTTCCTCATTTTGAAAAGCTGTATAATATTTTAATGTATAGACTAACTATGTTTTATTACCCACTAGTCCATGTATGAAGGTTTAGGTTACTTCCATTGTTTTGCAATTACAAAGAGCATTGCAATGAATGACTATTGGATGTCTAGTTCCAGAGGAAATTCTTAGAGGTGGAATTGAAAGATCAAAAGGAAGGCACACATGTGCTTTAAATAAGTATTTTCAAATTCCCTTCCAGCAGGGTTATAGAATTCGCATTTGCACCACGATTTAGTGACCGTGTTTTCTTCCTCACACGTTTGGCAGCAGAATATAACGACATTTGTCAATCTGATATGAGATATGTTATCAGAGTTCAATTCGCACTTCTCTAACTGTGAGAGAGTAATTGGCCCCTTCTCCCAGGAAGGTTTCCAGGATCCAAGCCTCCTTCCTCCAATATGTATTACCTTCTTCATCTTTATTTTAGTATAAAAAAAAAACATTTATCTTAAACTGCTTTATGTTATGTACTTATTTATTGTCTGTCTTCACTACTAGAAAGTTAGCTTCTCAGGGGCATGAGCTTATCTGTTATCTGTTGTAGTATCTCCTGGGACTAGAAGAGTGTTTGGCACATAATTGGCACTCAAATAAGTATTCACTGAATGAATGAATGAATCAATGAATGACTGAATGGATAACTTCAGGCCTCTCCATATAACCAGCAAGATGGCTTCTTTTACATCTGTAGTCAAAAGATTCTAAATCAGCAACCCTCATGTGAAAGTGATGTTTGTTTCTTGACATCTTCAAGACTCTAATTGGCCATTTTTGCATCAGCTGTCAGTTCTCTGCACTCATTACTTTGAGCTATGATTGGCACACCCTGTGTCAGTTTTCATGTCCTAACCAATCTGAGCACATTCATCATGTTGAGTGGGTGAGTGGAGGACCTTCCACTATAGGGATATTACCACCCTCTGCCCCACCAGTCAGAGAAAAATTCTGTTACCTTCATGTGTCATATTTCTTCAGTATTTCCTATTCTCAGACTTTGAGTAGAGATTTATATCAAGGGTATTTTACCCCAAACTCAATGAATATATACTTTTTATTTTCTCACTCTCAAGATAAAATCTGTCAGAATATTTTTCTCAGATTTTAAGTTAAAGGGGAGTTTGCTATAAATTTTAATCAAACATCCAGCGATCCAGCAGCCTGGTATCTGAGCAGTCTCAGCAAGTGAACTATAGCTGAGCATAGTTACATATTTTACTTAGGAAAGCCTCTACATGAAATATAAGGCTTCAGTATCTAATCTTCTGCTTGCTCTGGTTACTCACCACCCCGCTATGGGAAGCCTGTGTATGTTACAGAGACTTTCTACAACAACCTGAATTTCTATATGATAATCTTCTAATTATTGTGGACCCTCCCAGGGCAGCTGATTCTATAATCAGCTGATACACAGAGAAAAGGAGATTTCCAGTTTAAGTGAAATGTTCCACGTCTGTGAGACCCCATGTTTCTCCCCAATAAGAAGCAGTCATAGCACAGTTTTGGAGACATGGACGTGGGAGCCAGGTTACCCAGGTTCATATCCCAGATTTATCATTTATTATCTCTGCCATTGTGGTCCAGTTACTTAACATCTCTGGGTCTTAATTTTCTCATCTGCAAAATGAAATCATACAATAATAATATTTACAGCGTAGGAAGAACAAAGTCAGGAAAGAACAACAAATAATTCCTCTTTTTAATAGTAAATTTTGAGAGTTTACCTTGCACCACTTACTGCTCTAAATGCTTTACTAATAACTTAATCTTCACATCAGTCCTACACGGTAGCTATTAATAAGCATTTAGAACAGTTAGCCATCTCTCTACATTAGAAAATATTGCAAACTCAATCCGCGTATTTCAGTTTATCAACACAATAAAGGTTTGTGTCTCACGTTTATCTTCCAATGCTGGTGGCCAGAGGAACGCTGTCTCATGTAGTTATACAAGCACCAAGATTCTCTCTCTCTAGAGGAGGGTTTCTTAACCTTGGTACTATGACATTTTGGGTTAGATATTTCTTTACTGTGGGTAGCTGTTCTGTGCACTGCAGTATGTTTATGAATATCACTTCTATCCACTAGAGTTTAGTAGTACCATCACAGTTTTGACAATCAAACATTTCTGTGGACATTGCCCAATTTTCTCTGGATGGGAAGGAGGGGTGGTTAGATTATTTAATTGGGAATCACCAATGTAGAGGCTATACCAATCCCAACAATCTCAGAGGTCTCCACTGGATCTCTTTGGCTAGCTGGTATATTATGAGAGAAAGAAATTATGAAGGATTATATGGAAAATGTTAAAGGCCAAGTTCAGAATTAATATGCATCAATAATACCTTCAATCCATTGTCTGGAATTCAGTCAAATAGCCTCATTTACTCTCCAAGAAAATGTGAAATTGTTGTCTTCCTATGTACTGAAAACAAAATAGCGTTTTACAAATAGCTTTTCCCCCCCATAGTCTCATCTTTTGTTCACCAAATACCAGGGTTTCCCCCTATATATTGAACACACTCTCTTTACAAAGGAAATAATCAAAACTTTTATTACTAACTGAATCCAGCTCAGATCCTGGTTTTCTAAGTAGGACACATTATTTTGCATTCAGTAAAAAAAGTCTCCATGACCTATTGAACTTTGAATTCAAAAGACATTGCTTGCTCTACCCACCCTGCCAATCTAATACACAGTAGTATAACAGAGACAGATGAACTATTACAGATCTTCCATTTTAATGGGAGAATAGGAAACAAATCAGTATCAATGATTGACCTACAGAACAGGAATGAGAAGGGGTAAATTCTTTGATTAGATCTTGATCCTTTCTGTCTTGTCCATTACTCTTAATATTCCAGGCTCCAACTTCTGGGAAACTCTTCCTTGTCTATTATTTTCCTCAGCCACATGCTAAACCTTCCTTTTAAATGGCCAATCTTCCTTTTTTTTATGTTTTTGTTCCTGATGCTCTTCAGTCAAAATTTTGTTAGATAAGGTTTTTGGTTTCTTTAGCATTGTAATTCCCTCAAAAAACTTAGTAAACTCACCAAATTACTTTCCATAAGTTCCATATACCACTAATCATACCCACTATTTCTTTTCCAAAAAAATAACCCTCAGATTGTTTAATAATTATCAAACCTGTAAACCACTCAGATGTTCTCCAATAGTTTGATGAATAAATAAACTTGATACAGCCACAGAGTTGAATAGTATTAAGCAATAAAAAGAAATGAAATATTGATATATTCAACAACTTGGAGGAATCTCACATGCATTTTGTTGAGTAAAAGAACCATTCTCAAAAGGTTATATAATGTATGGATTTAATTTATATGACACCTTCAAAGAGACAAATATAGTGATGAAAACAGATCAGTGATTGCCAGAGGTCAGAGGTTAGAAAAGTTGTTATTTCAAAGGATACTCACAAAAAGATTATTTTTGGTGATGGAAAAGTTCTATCATAATTATAGTGGTAGTTACAGAAATTTCTAAATGCTCTAAACCTCAGAGAATTATAACTCTTCTCACACAAAAAAGAGAGATAAAAAGTCAATATCCGTGTATGTTAACTTAAAAATAATCAAATTTTTTAAATGTTCTTCAACTATCAAGACTGGTGTGGTATACTAAAGTTTATCTGGAGTAACTAGAATTCTTGACAAAAAAATAGACAGCATCTGCTACCTAGGAAACAGATGAGTCACAACATCCTCGGACACCATTAGAGACCGTCCAGTGCCGAGGACCCATTTGGAAGTCTTGAAGGGCTGAACATATATACATTCTCTTAATCTTTTGGAGCCTTTTAGAAACAGAGGAGATCTCTGGGCAAATACCTGTTATTTAAGGTCAAAGGATAGGGCAGTTGTGAGCTCCTGGGTGCCCTTTGCAGTAATGAACAGGCCTTAAATTTTTGTTAGATAATACTGATGAGTGTTCTCTAGATAACATAATTTAATCCACATCACTGATTTATACTTTGCCTGAAGCCATTTCATCAGGGGTGGGGGCGATGCTTAAGTCTTCAGAGGGATTCTAATGCTGGGATTTAAGTTTTTGATTGGGAAATGAATCTTGGGCAAGTTAGCCTTTGGCTTTCTCACACCACATTAGAGATGGCGCTTACGTAACAGATACTGACCTTTCTGACAGTGTACCATTGAGCTCATCCAGAAGCATCTTATTAAAAAGGATCAGAATTTAATACCGCAGGATTTCACTTCCAAATCACATACTGCATGATTGCTAATCAGTCCCAATGTTAGTCAGGAATTCTTTAAAATTGAAAAGTCTATGCCAGCTCAAAAATAAAAAGCAGTCAACATTTTTAAAGCCCTTATTTTTAAAAGTTCTATTTTATAAGTTCTGCCTGCTTATCATTTCAAGGTAATAAAAATTCTTATTTTTAAAGAAACATTAACTTATTATTGTAAAATTAATTTGTTTATTATAAAATCATTCAAACACTATAGAACACTTCAAAAAATAACCTTATCCAAGCTACCAGAATACCAGATATCTCCAGATACCTACATCAGACTATCTATCTATCATCTATCTATCATCTATCTCTACCTAATCTCTATAAATTATGTTAAAAGAATTAGCCAGAATCGTTTTACAAAAGGCTAAACCCACCTTAATCTAAGACTTAATTTAGATAAACTGATCACACACTAAATGCCTGCTTGCATCAGATAGGGCTCTTCATAAATTATTGAAAGATTGACAAAGATAAAAGAAAGAGCACACAGTTCACTAATATGAGGAATACCACAGAATGACAAAACAATCATCCTGCAACAATTAGAAGAGTAATAAAGGTATACTACATACAAAATGACATTTTAAAATTCAACCACTTATAAGAATTGTTTTCCCTGAAAAAAAAATTAAGTCCAAAAATTAGCCAAAAAGAATTACAAATTGAATTTGTAATTTACAAGCTTTAGACAATAGTGTGGTGAAGGCTTGAGGTAAGAAGTGATCAATGAGGAACAAAAAGGGATATATGTAATACTTTCAACAATAAGTTTTTTAAAAAGCTTCAGAAAAGTAAATCGCCATGACTAGATGGTTTAGTAAATAATTTTACCAAACATTTAAAGAAGAAGTTAACACCAATTTTACACCATCTTTTCTAGAAAATGAAAGAGGGAATGCTTCCTAATTCATTTTATGAGGCCAATATTACTCTGATACCGAAGCCATACAAACTCAGCATAAAAACAAACAACCAATATCTCTCATGAACTTAGATTTATTAAAAAAAAAAACCTTAACAAAAATTCAGCAAATTGAACTCAAAAAATATATAAGAATAATAAATATACCGTAACTGTAATTGGATCATTTTTGTTTCTAGGTATGTAAGTATGGTTCTATATTCAAAACTCACTTATGCAACTGTAGACTTTGAGAAGATTCTATTGATATGAATCCTGAGAAGGAATTTATATGTTGAAAAACACTTCCACTAGTCAACCAGGAGCCCAAATGTTATGAATAATAAGAGTCCAGTGGCCATTTCTTGACAGGTGCTCCTCACATATTCTATTTACCAGGAGGAGCTCAGACTGCACTCAGCTGCCCACACTATGCCTGCTTGCTTAGGCTGAGTTAACCACAGCAGGGAAGTTCTGCTTTCATCTTTGACCAATAGACTAAGGAAGCCCTGCTCTATCTGCCCCATCTACTTGGAATTACACAAATTTATTCTCATTTGCAGCTACACTGACGAATCAGAACCACACAATTTAAACCAATCAGACCTGCACAATTTGGAAGCCTCATTTGCATGTAATTGGGAACTTGGATGGGGACTTTATACGGCCTCACCTTTGTCTTAAGGGGACTTTTTATGTTTTATTAAGACTAAAATTAATTTTGGTTTACACAACCCATCATTATAAGTCAAAGTAGAAAAATCATATCAACTGAAGAAGAAAAGATATTTCATAAAGTATCCAATTATTATTAAACTTTTTTTCCAGTGTTTTGTAGTTACCCCTGCTCCTCCTCACTGGATTATAAATTCCTCAACTCCGCATTCCCAGAGCTGGCAGAGTATGGCGGACAGAAAGGGGCTCAAGAGTGTTCGCGACGAAACCGGTTTGGCTCAGTGGATAGAGCTTCGGCCTGCGGACTCAAGGGCTCCGGGTTTGATTCCGGTCAAGGGCATGTACCTGGGTTGCGGGCACATCCCCAGTGGGGGATGTGCAGGAGGCAGCTGATCGATGTTTCTCTCTCATTGATGTTTCTAACTCTCTATCTCTCTCCCTTCCTCTCTGTTAAAAAGCAATAAAATATATTAAAAAAAAAAAAAGAGTGTTCACCAGGACCTGGTTCATTATAAGGACGAGATGTTGTAACTCGTAAGCCTGACTGCGTTTGAGTGAATTCTACAGCCTCTGGTTAAACATTTACTTTATAATGGAATGCAGAGGAACTCACTGAACTTCATATAGATCACCCATTAAAAAAAAACCAAACCACTTATAGTTGACATCACAATCATGGAGAAAGACTAAGTGCATTCATTCCTCTAACATCAGGAAACTCTTATTTGACAATACCGGAAGATTAGAAACTACAATAAGATAAAATAAATGAAATCAGTTTGGGAAGGAAGAAATAAAGCAGTCTGCTTTTGCAGACAATATGATTATCTATGTCTCTAAAACCCAAGAACTATAAAAAAGAAAAACATCTAGGCCTAAGTAGTGAGTTCAATAATGTTGCAGGACATGAGATCACACCCAAAAATCAATTCTATTTTTAGATATCAACAATGAACAAATGAAAATAAAGCAAAATCACTATACCATTTATAGTTTTTTTTTTTAAAAAAAGGTACATTAGAAATAAGCCTAACAAACATACACAGGGTCTGTATAATGAAAATTATGAAATGCTGATGAAAGTAATCAAAGACCTAAATTGGAGATGCATATTATGTTCATGGGTTGGAAGATTCAACAAAGCAAACATGTCAATTCTTTCTAAAATAACCTAGGAGTTTAACCCAATTCTTTACAAAATTTTACATGTTTACTATGTAAATTCTAAAACTTATACAGAAGGGCAAAAGACCAAACATCATGGAAACAATTTTAATTTCAGTAAATAGCACTGGAGCAATTGTACTTTCCTCAACAACAACATAAAGTTTTACTTAAACCTCATAATTTATACAAAAATTGGCTCACAATGGATCATAGTTTAAAGGTAAGATATAAAACTTCTAGGAGGAAAACAGAGTAGAAATTGACAAATAATTTTTAGGCTTGACACTGAAAGCAAAATCATAACTGAAAAAAAACTGACAAATTAAAACTCATCAAAATTTAAAAATTTTCTCTGAGAAAGACCCCAGTATGATGAAAAGACGAGTTGCATATTGGAGTAATATTTTCAAATCACATATTGGGCAAAGATGTATTTAAAATACATAAAGAACTCTCAAAACTCAACAGCAAACAAACATATAAAACAGTCCAATTAGAAAATGGACAAAAGATATACACAGACAAACTGTTGGAAAGGATATATAATGCCAATTAAACAATAAAAAAGATTCAACAAAAGAATTTCAATTAAAAATCACAATGATCTATAACTAAAAATCTA
>NW_006284838.1:1537774-1545671 GCF_000327345.1 Myotis davidii | reverse complement strand
GATTGTGGTAGTGGTACACATGTGACAGAATTGTAAACACAAACAAATGATGACCAGTAAGCTGGTACAATCTGAATCAGCACAATGAATTACATCAGTGTGACTTTATCAGCTTTGATCATTGTATCGGTGTATAACTATATTAAATATTAACATAGCGGAGGCTGAGCGAAGGTAGAGATTTCCATATTTATATATATTTTTGTGAAGTCCTGTGAATCTATAATTATTTTTAAAATAATTAAAAAGCAAATGAACAAATATTCCTATAGAAAGTATCAGGCATTTGGACCTTGGTTTTAGGGTGCACCTAAACCTGTCAAGGACTTCACAACCCTTTCAGTGGCATCCAAGGTATATTTATAGTCCTGACTTAATGATAGACCAGGTGACATGCGCTGCTCCTGACACTAATAATTCCCATTCAACCCTCATTTAGCAGACATGGAGGAGACCAGCATGGCACTTCAGGTCTGCAGGTACTGCCCACGCATTCTTGAAGCTTCCATTATCCAGATCCACACTCCTTCTGAAACAGAAAAAAGTTAGGTAAATAGGGTCAGGACCATGGGAAGAGGAAGTGAAACCGGGAACCCAGTGAGGCAGTGTTACTAAGGCACCCCAAATGGGCGGGGAAGGAAGGCTATGCTAGAGTCATGAACTTTAAAATGTATGGATATTGCTAAGAGAGCAGCTTGCAGATAACCAATGAGGAGCTAGCAAGGCTGTCTCCACACCCTAAATTAAAAAAGTGTGGGCACTTCCTCCTTGCCCACCTCTCCCCAGGAACAGGGCACAGTGGATACCTGACATTCATGTTGTGGGGGACAGCATCCCCTGTGCTCACGTGGCTCATGGCCATCTGGGCCTCCACACATGGACTGTTAGACTGGCAGTAGTTTGGATACTAAACTGTTCCTGACTGTCACATGGAAAGGAGCTCTGGACACTGGCTGCTCCTGGAACCCTAACTGCACCTTTTCCAGGACTGGCTTCTCCCAAGAAACTTTGGCTCCTTAATCAATTTTTTCCGTGACTTCATTTTTCAGGAGACAAGAACTTGGACTCAAAACACTCACATTTTGGGCTTCACTTCCTCTTAGTTACTGCTTCACTTGGCCCTTCAAGCCAAGGCACCTTTGAATCTCCAATGTATACGAGGGCGTATAGTGTTGAACTTACCAGTGACTTTGGGGAAGGTTAGGTAAGAATACAAGGCACTTTCCAGCCTGTTTATTTGCAATGTCCTGTGGACCTATAATTATTTTTAAATAAACATCCAGAAAAGCCGATATTGGCCAGTAGAAAGTATTTTAAGTGTTAATGTTAAAAGTTTTGATCATACAGGACTGGATTCTAATTTAGGGCAGGGCATGGGGGCTACACCTCAATCTATTCAATCTTTCTAAAGTTTAGTTTCATCATATCTAAATTTTTTTTAAAAAGCTGTATCTCCTTCAGAGTGTTGATATCAAGGTTTAGTGAAATAATGCATGTTAAATACATACAACATGCCTGTGATGTTATTGTTAAGCTGAAGTTGCCATCAATTATTACACTATGTATTACACTAGAGGCCCAATGCATGAAATTTGTGCAAGGGGCTCAGCCCTCGCAACCCCAGCTACCTCGGCCAGCCCTCACAGGCCCTCAGCATTGGCTGGCCCTTGCAGCCCCGGCTTAGTCCGGAAGGTCGTCCAGACAATCTTTCTGCTGTTCCGTCTAATTAGCATATTAGCTCTTTATTATATAAGATAAGGCAGGGGTCATAAAATGTTTTCTCTAATGACCATATAGTAAATGCTTTAGGCTTTGTAGGCCATGCAGTCTCTGCAGCAGCTACTCGATTGGCTGTTGTGAAGCAAAAATAGCTACAGATGAGATGTAAGCAAGTGAGCATGACTGTTATTCCAATAAATCCTTATGTATGGGCATTTGGCTTGCTGGCCTTACAAAAAGATGTTAACCTAAAAATAAAAGGCCAAACTGAGAATCAACAAGCATTTATTGGAGATAAAAAATAATAGCTATGGTAGAAGCACTGAAACCCAAAGAGTGTTTTTACTAGGAGACAAGGGCAAGGGTTATTTATGATAAAAGGAAGGGAACAATTATATGAATAGAAGGAAGACATTTCTATTGGTGCAGAAAAGGTAGCATAGTGGTGCTAATAGGATGGGAGCTCAGAATTCATTTTAATGTGGCTTTATTTATATTATTATTTACAAAGAGGTGGAAAAACCAGAAAGGTTGGAAAGTAAGAGAAAATATTTGGATATAAGTAAAATCAATAAACTTGGAAACCAATATAAAAGTCCAGCCAGTTTCCTGATAGAATTTCCCAGACTCTGAATATGTCTTACAAGTGCTTTTTTCCATCTTCTGTTTTTCCAGTATACCACAAGGAGGTCCTGAAGCACCAGAGGTTGTAAGTTGTTGGGAAAGGCAGTTGCAACCCCTGCCTTAGCAAGAATCCCTACCACAGATATCTGATCACATTCCTCACCCCCTACTCTTGGAATCTGACC
This sequence comes from Myotis davidii, assembly GCF_000327345.1. NCBI lineage: Eukaryota > Metazoa > Chordata > Mammalia > Chiroptera > Vespertilionidae > Myotis > Myotis davidii. The sequence continues at coordinate 1,543,143 of NW_006284838.1, read as the reverse complement.
ACCCTGGCTTATCTTCGGCAATAAACTTGTCAAAATGGTTTAGCCAGAATCCCCCCTTAAACCTGATGTTTCCTTTTAGTAATTTTCTATCTAATGACCCCACCGCTTCTCCTTAGCTATAAATCCCTTGTTCATGCTGAATTTGAAATTGAGCCCAGTTCTACACCAAGGTCTACTTTTCCTGATTGCAATAGTTCCTGAATAAAATCTGTTTTAATCACCTTACTCTCTGGCTTTGCTTTTTCTCTGCCTGGCCCCCTGTTTCCAAATTTATATTTCTTATTTAGTCTTGTCATTTGTATGCAGCCCTTCTCCAGATCCTGAACCCAAGCCATGCAGGACATGGCTTTTCACAAACGACATATAAAGAGGACATTATAGATTCTGTTAGGTCTTGTAAAGAAAAAGTAAGGAAATATTTATTTACAAGGGGTCTAAATATTATAGCAGTGTTACTGATAATGTTGTAATTAGCTGGTTGTTAATAATAGGAAAGGAGAAAAGGGAGGCCAGACACTGTAACCATGGCCATTTGGGCAGCTTCACCAGGAAGCTGCAACTTTGCACTCCCCAGGGAACCACCAGCTAATTCTCTACAAAACAAGGGAGATAGAAATGCATGCATTGCGAAGTTGGGGTGACTAGGGAAGGTACTTGCCTGTCAGTCAAGCCTGGGCAATCATGAATGGGCTGCAATGCAAGCCTGAGAATATTTGGGGATACATAATCCCCTAAAAAAGGAGTTTGCCCTTTTGTGATTCTTGTTGCTTTTGTTGCTCTTGGCTCTTGACTCTGCTCTCTTGCATTCGCACAAATGGCCCAGGACCATGCGGACCCCACACTCAACGGACTAATAGACTGCAGCAGGAAACACAAGCTAAGCAAGCCTAATGCTATATTGGACTGTGCAGACGTGTGAAGGAAACTTTGGACACTGACTCTGATCTTAGCACTTCTGAAGCCCCAGCTACACTTCTTCTCTGACTGGAATAAGGGAAATGCGACCTTGGAAACTCAGAGGTTTAATTCTACAGAAATAAAGCTTTCTGTGATATCTCATCCTCCAGTGTGAGTCTCCAAAAATTCTTTTTCTCAAGAAATGCACCCCCCGCAAGCAGCAGGTGGGGACAAGAATCTTCCATTCCCACTGGTAACATTTCCATTTTACATAAGATCATCAGGTTATATTGTCTGGGAGGTATCATTTGAACAAAAAGGAATCATCATGTTATCTATAAAACAAACAGTGATTGCCCAGGCCCTGGGGCAGACAATATCTTAATGTGATTGAGGAAGAGAAAGACTGGTTTAGCGAAAAGCAATCAGTCAGGGAGGGAGTTACAAGTGGCGTTGTGTTGTGGGGAGCGGATTCAGTTCTGAGGATGAGTCATAGAAAGGTCCTTGGACTTTTTTTCTGTGATAAAATACCTTTGGTAAACAGTAAGCATGTCAGTGATCTTCTCTATCCAATAGTTTAAAAAGATCATGATGGCTACTGTTTGGGAAAAATATGAAGAGAGATAGTAATTAAGAACTTATTTCAGAAATCCAGGGGAGATATAATGATGGTTTAGAAATGTTCAGAAGTTAAGAGAAAGTAAAATGGTAATTTTTTAGGTGACTTGTAAAAATAATTCGTGATAGGTGTGGTTGGTTTCAGAGATGGCTTACATTCTCACATATGGCAAATACTTGTCTTAACTTCAGGTATTAGAATATTTTTCCCTATTTTACCATTTTCATAGATTTTCATAGGACAATATAATGATTTTATGTTAGCTCTTGATCTTTCCTTTACTCTTTCATAAGATTTTCTCTCTCTCTCTCTCTCTCTCTCTCTCTCTCTCTCTCTCTCTCTCTCTCCTCTCCTCCCTCATCTTTGTAACATGTGAAACAATTTGGGATATAGGAAGAGTAAGTGAGCCAGAATAATGGTACATTTACTTATATAAATAATTTTCACTTCTTATTTATTTTTTATAATACATTTTTAAATATTTTTGTTCATTTTTAAAGAAAGAGAAAGGGAGAGGGAGAGGGAGAGGGTAAGGAGGAGAGAGAGAGAGAGAGAGAGAGAGAAACACTGATGTGAGAGCAAACATCATCAGTTGGCTACTTTGTGCATGTCAGCTACTGAGGACCAAGCCCACAATTCAGTCTTGTGCCCTGACCAAGAATAGAATCAGCAACCTTTCAGTGCCTTGCACGATGCCCAGCCAACTGAGCCACTCCAGTCAGGGCTTCAATTCTTATTTTTTTAATATCACATTATATTTGCCATGTGTAAAGTAGCTGGAGTTCTTACACCTCCACCAAATGCATGCTCCCCTTTGGCAAATTATCTTGAGAAATTAGTCTTATTAAAATAATAATTACACCTTCATTTGGCTAATTTGAAGAGTAATTGCCCAATTTCAGCCATAATTAGTCACTTGGTTCTATTTTTCAGGCACAATTTCATTGTCATGAGAAACAAACAAACAAAAAAAATCTGTCATAGTTGTTCCTTTTACAATTTTCCTACTAATGAGCCTGCCTAGTGAACACACTCTTTTCATTTGAATATTTCAACAAAGTACTAAGGAATTTCTTGGGTTAATGCAGGGAAATAAGTTCCCTATGTGGGAAGATTTAAAAGTGTTTTCTAAAAAGCTACAATCCAATGAAAAACATCTTTTTGAGGCTGTTACATTATGGATAAGATAAGTTAATAAAATTTTTGATTCTGAAAATATCAGATTTATCTGAATAAATAAAACTGCCTCATAATAAATTCCTGAATCTTTAAAAGCTTTAACTGATTTCTGATTGGAAACATAAATTCAGAAATGAAAAAAATATCTGGGTCACTTACATGAGAGCTACCGTGACCCACTGAAAATTGATCTGTATAAGATTATACTTAACAAAATTATTCTTTCCAAAATTATTATAGAGTGAATCTTTAATTTTTCTATGAAAAAGGGGTCAAACTAAGCCTGAGTCAGAATTTTTAGGTTAAATTCCTAGATTCTGATTTTTTTCTACTTTAATCCTAATCTTGTTTAATAGGTTCATCACCAATATCATTTTTAATTTATGAAATGTTAAAGGAAACAAAATATTTAGATCATGTTTTTTGGTTTTGGTGGAAATGAGGAACTTGAGTTTGAAGAGGCCTCAATCGGCTTTCTTCAAGCAATTATGCTTAACTGCAGCACAACAAACAAGGAAGGACATAATCGTGCTTGTTAAATGCAGTCCCCATTTAACTATCAAAGAAGAGCGTAGAAAAAAAAAAGTATTGTCAGCCATGGAGATATTTTCAGACAATTACAACAATCTGCATTACAATATTCCCTCCTATGAGAAAGAGGACATAATACCATTGCTCCAGGCAGCAGCAGCTCAATGACAACCACTCAGATTTGATGCCTTAAATGTGAACATCTGTTTCCATCATTAAAGCTATCAGAGTGCTGTTAATTACTTGTCCTCATCTATTTTCAGTATCTGTAAATATACGTATATTCAAGGTCTAGAAAAGTAACTCTCATTATTTACGTAATTCCAGCATCTAATGGCACTGTCTGTATGTATGTGGTGACTTCTTGTACACACACATGCACATAACTAATATACAAAATCTGTTCCCCATTTAACATTCTCTCATTTCCCAGTCATTGTTATTTCATATATAGCTTATATGTACTTATACATACAACATACACACATAAATACCTTCACCATATACATTAATATAGTAAAAGACAAGTACATATTTGAGTAACCATTGATTGGAAAATATTATAATTTAACTCATTAAAAATTCATTAAATTCAAAGACTAATAGCAAAGGATCCTTGAACATATACCTTCCCCCTCCCCTCTTGGTAGATGGTAGATAAAGAAATAACATATCATTCATACATACACTTACATAGGGAGAGAAATCACAGTTCTGTGTTAATTTTTAATACAAGGAGAATGTCAATTCAGATGTTTTAAAGATGGGTAGACAATGTTCTTAAGTTACTCTTGTGTCAATATTAGACTTTAGTAACTAGAGGCCCAGTGCACACATTTGTGCACAAGTGGGGTCCCTCGGCCTGGCTGGCAATCTGGGCTGATAGGAGCCACAGAAGGTTGACTGGCCGGGGGTGGGGACTGCAGGAGGTTGGTCAGCTGCAGGAGGTTGGCTGTGGGAGCACACTGACCACCGGGGGGCAACTCCTGCATTGAGCATCTGCCCCCTGGTGGTCAGTGTGCATCATAGTGACTGGTAGACTGGTCGTTTGGTCATTTGGTCACTTAGGCATATATATATATATTTCACACTGTGGTTGGTATAGCATACTTTCCATAGTAACTATAAAATGACATAGGATATACTAGGCCTCTCCAATGCTTCTTTTTAATTGGTTGTTTACTTGATATAAGGGGGAAAGTAATGCATTAGAAAGAATATTATAATACAAGAAAGGAGAAAAGAGGCTTGAAGTGGTATGAGAATAAGTGTCCCTAACATTTGGAATTTGTGGATTTTCCCTTTAGAGTTTTTACTAATTTAATCCAGCTCTCAAAAACTAGTAGTTGCTCAGCCTTTTCAACATTCAGAATTATTGGGAGATAAAGGCTACCGTCTCCATGGAGGATTACACAGCAGCAACATGACTGAAATGAGCCATCTCCATGGGAGTCCCAAGCACTCTGGGAAAGTAACCCAAGAAGTTTTTACCATATTATTCACTTTTGTTTGACCGAAAAAGCACCTTTCTTTCCATGTAAGTGATGCTTGAATCTAACAAGTGCAATGACAACGTGTAGAATTTACACCACCTTCAATGAAACTCACATCCACAAAGACCTGTTCTCCCTGAGGATGTGTAAAAGAGACATGTTGGGGTCCAACCCCAGCAGGTCCAGGGGTTCCCAAAGGTGTGGACGGAGTCGGCGAAGAAGGAATGACACTGGGAGTAACCTTAACTCCTCTGGTAGCAAACATACATGTTAAAAGATCAATATTTTTTTTGGTAAAAGGGCACAAGAGTAAAAACCTGATAGTTCACTTATATTGCATAACAAGCTAACCAAACTGGACATGGAGGATAAATCATAAAACAAGTCATTTTACTTATTGTTTCTATGGAAAGTCAAGTTCTTAATGGCTTATTTCTTATGCTCCAGGTTAATTCTAACCTACTTCCTTTCCACGAGGTTGTGTATGTGTATGTGTTTTTATAAAATTCACAAGTCAGCCCCTTGAGATAAAGGGGGCAGAGCAGGGTGGGCAGTGCAAAGAGGGGCTCTGATTGCCCTGTTTTCTCTTTTCTTCCAGTGGGACGTAGCTGAGTTCCAGCTGAACCACACAGGTGAAATGTGTAAACATG
>NW_006284838.1:1533229-1536712 GCF_000327345.1 Myotis davidii | reverse complement strand
TCCTCTTTTTACATGCTCTCTTCGAGTAAACAGTTTTCCACAAATATCACAGCTAAAGGATCTGACTCCCGTATGAATGAGCAAATGCCTTTTTAGTTTTCGTCTGCATTTGGCTACATAGGTACAATGAGGGCATTTTAACCTGTTCATGTTTAGAGATGATTCACCATTTTCCCAAGTTTCTTGTTTTGGCCAAGATTCAGGCAACAATCCACACTTGAAATCGTTTGCAGCACCTGGTAACAAGCCATACTTGAAATCGTTTGAAGTACCAGGTAGCAATCCATACTTGAAATCAGTTGATGGGCCAGGCATCAGGCCATACTTGAAATCATGTGAAGTACCAGCATCGCCTGCATCCTGCCCCAAGCTGGCTTCTGCCAGCACGTTTGCGCTCACATTCCTGTCACAGTCCGGCCCCGGGAGCAGAGCACCGCCCAGATCCGGTTCTTCCTTAATGAATGACATATCTTCTTCTGGATAGGCAACAGGTGGCTGCATCACTGAGCGATCTTCTAAACTTGTTCCATTATTAGGCGGTATATTATAAATAAATCTCTTTGCAGTTTGGTTTTTCCTCCTTGTTTTGTTGCCAGTTTCTTGAATTCCCTGGGAGCCCATATTATTCCAAATAAACACTTTTGTTTGACTTGGGGCTTCACTTTCAGCCAATTCAGGTGAACCATCCTGAGCCCAACCACTGTCATTCATTTGGTAGTTCTCCATTTGGCCCTCATCGACACTGCAACCATCATTTTCAGTTTTTACACTACTTGCCAAATTGGTAAGATTCCGTGTTGCCCAAAAACTGGCAATTTTTTGATCCCGCGATGCAGACAGACCATCTCTACTGACTGGTTTTCTGTTGTTGTAGTCCACAACCACAGACTCCGGAGCTTCAGATTTAATGCTTATATTTAAGGCGTCTTTGATGAAATTTCGGCAAGTCTGAACAACTTCGCTCATCTGCAGATAGCTGGCCACGGTCATCACTTCGATGGCATTTTGGCTTGTGAGCACCAGGTTACCAGAGTACAGGAAGTCCAAGATGACGGAGAAACCTTGAACTGCAGCAATATCTAAGTGGGTAGTATTGTTTTGGTTAGGGCTTTCTTTGTTGGAAACGCAATATAAAGTCTTAAAGAAACGGCTGCCTGCAACCAGGATGTTCTTATGAGCTTTAAAGATTTTTCCGCTCACCACAATGCTGACATCACAAAGAATACCTTTCTTTCTCTGCTCATTTAATTGTCCAAGAAGTTGACAGCAATAAGAGTTTTCATTTGGCCTACTATTAAAGTCACAGTATCTCTCTTCTGAAGGTATTTCTGATTCCTGGACGTTGGCTTCGTGGAGCTTGTGCTCTGTGGAGACGTGGTGCCGCAGGAGCAGGGTTTTCTTGTAGGTGTGGGTCCCTCGAGACAGTTCATCATGGCCCCCGGGAGGGAGGTCCCCGCCACTGCTGCCCGAGGGGGTCTTCTGGCACCAGCTGCAGGACATGAGGCCGGTGTCCTGGCAGTAGCGCAGCCAGGGGAAGTCCTGCAGCCAGGCCGCCTGGAAGAGCTCTGGAGCTTCTGCAGCAGGGACTTGGGCCTCTCGAGCTGGAGGTGTGCCATTTGTTGGGGTCCAACCCCAGCAGGTCCAGGGGTTACCAAAGGTGTGGACGGAGTCAATGAAGAATGAAGGACACGGAGGCAGCGTTCAGTTGATCAGCATAGTTGGTTCTCCAGCCAGGTTCTGTGTTTTATTGTCTTGTTACATCTGTATTTATACCAGTTGATTTTAATCCTATCAATTTCTATTCCAAAGGTTGGGGCATTTCTTATCTCCATTCCAGGGAGGAAAGATTATGTAGCTTAAGTGTGATTGTTCATAGTTAAAGTGATTAACTACCCACCTGGCACTTAGTTAAGGGGTTTTATTCCCACCCTAACTTCAGGGAAAAATTCCTACCTGGGGAAACAACCTTTCTCGGAGAGGTGACCTTGGTTAAAACACATAGCGCCAAGAAGGTGAGCAAACATATTAAGAACAGTATGCCATATACGCCAGGTCCCTTGAAACATATGCTGTGCAGATGTTTCTTCCCTGCAGCGACTGTGTCAAGCAGCAAGGCTGGACCGGCTTCCGGCAGAGACACTGTTAGCAGACTTCAGAATCTTGGAGTTTCTTCTATTTTCTTCTGTACTCTTTGCTATTCTTCTGAGATCTGGACCAAATGGTTCATATAAGATCACAGTAAGTAGTCTTTACAGAGGTGTCTGTCTTTCAGAATTCTAAAAACTAATCTTCTCAATCTGGACGGCAAGAAATTTGAGATGTGAAACAAAGGAATAAAGATTGAGGCAAAAATATGGGCCTTATTAGTGATAAAACAAGCTGGCTGACAAGGTGACATCAAGTCTTACCAATATCTTAACACAGGTCCTTGATATTAATCAGCTTTACTCACCCAGGAATTTTATCAATGATTGAGACAGGATTTTTATTAATGACAGAAGAGACTCCTGGGTAAATAAAAGTCTGGAGGAAAAGATAACTTTGGGGTTTGTGAGAAGACCCCATTCCCGGAAAGAACAGTGACAGTTGAGTAAAACATGGCAAATTATTCCTCCACATATAACGGTCAGCTAGGGCAGAATGAGAACTTACAACAATTTCCACAGGAAGAGGAAGTATCGGGCTGGTGAGAAAGGCCATGGGTGTGCTTAAGAAAATGTGCACCAAAAGGTTGTGAAGTTGCGGGTTTGATCCCCAGTTGGAGCGTGGGTACAGGAGGCAATCAATCAATGTTTCTCTTTCTCTCTCTCTTCTTCCTCTCTCTCTCTAAAATAAATAGGTATTTATTTTAGGATTTTTTTTAAAAAAAGAAAAGAAGCATAAAACATGTAAGATAAATAAGAACAAATTTTAAACCAAATATATTTTCATTACATTAAATATTCCAATTAAGAATAAGAATTGTCAGCTGAATATATTATAAATATTCTATATGTAATTATATATGACATATTGTATTATGTGGCAAATGCATTATTATATGACAAGACACTGTCAGACTGCTTGTAATATATTTAACTGATGCAGTTTTAAAAGAGACACTTTAAATAGAAACACATAGAATGACTGAAAGTAAACTAATGAAAAACATTTATATGGGCATTATATGAAAATAGCGCAATAGCATCTAATGCAAAAAATCATTAACAGATATAAATAGGGAGGTAAAGAGGGATATTTCATAATAAAAAGTAATCAGTACACAAGAAAGTTATAAAATTCTGAATTTCTTTGCACCTAATAAAATAATTTCTAAAGGTATAAATAATGAATTAGTGAATTAAATGGTGAAATAGATAAATCAGTAATAACCATGGTAGATTTTAGTATATGTCTGCTAGTAACTGATAAAACAAGCAGCAAAAAAAATGTAGTAAGATTGTCATGGGTTTGAATAAGCAGCAGCCTTTTGTGTAAAACAGA
>NW_006284838.1:1527499-1533193 GCF_000327345.1 Myotis davidii | reverse complement strand
GGAAAGAGAGAGAGGGGTAAACAATGGATTTCAACATTGACTTATACCAGGATCTCCCAAAGGGTTTTTAAATATTATAAATACCTAGGTCCTACTCAGAAATTCACTTTTAGTTGGTGTAGGGAGGCCCTGGTCCTTTGTAATTTTGTCACATATTCATAATTGAGCATGATGTGCACCCCGGATAACAAATACCATGGTAGAGATGATAACAGCTATGTAAAAGCTTTGGAGGGACATGAAGTTCAGGACTTATGCACTGAAAACTCAATAAAGCGGATGTGATTTTACTTAAAATAATTTAACATGCAAGGATACTTCCTAAAGAGCTGGCTTATTAGAGATGAGCACAGTTTACAGTGTGGTCTTTCTGCAATAGACTCTGAAAACAAACACGGTTATTTGATTCCTGGAAGGACAGGCTGCCCCCTTGCTGATGCAGTGGTTTCAGCTAGGGATGCCTCATTTCTTTATCTTACAGATACTTTGTGAGCAGCTTCAATGCGTGGTGGATGGTTCTGATAATGGAGTGAAAGAACCAGGAACAAACCAAAGGAGGCCTGTCTTCCCTTGGCCAGGACAAGCGATGAGCAGGTAAGCAGTGAGGAATACTGCACGTTCCAGAGAGAGGAGGAGACAAGAACAGTGTGGGAAGGGGCTCCCGGGGCATGAGGGAAGGGCTCAGGAAGGCCACACAGGGAGGTGACCTGGAGCCGACACCTGAAGGGCGTGAGGACATCGGAACCCAGGCGTGGCATTTCCCCCAGGGTGCTTTTAGTGTCTCTCTCTTTATAATTTTAAAGTTTAAAGGTTTAAGTCACATTTTCATCCAAAACTTTTTTTGCTGATTTTGTCCTCTTTACCTTAAAAATGCCAAGTATTCTTCCATCTTAATAAAAATTCAAAGTAGGGTTTTTTTTTTCTCACATTTTATTGTTCCTTAGACTAAAATAATTTCATATTGGGGTATTTCCTTCTGAATTCTCTCATAAGCTTCCTCCTTTTACTCCTGAACTGCATCATGTGTTTGGTGATTCTAAATGGAAAATCTGCTACTTCCTGTAGTTCTCATGGGAAGTCTGCAGTCACTCTATGGCTATGAAGGACATGGAGGGAGGGACATAGATGGACATAGATGAAATGCTTCGCTAATCACACCTGAATTGGTTGAGGAAATACTCCTCTCTCTCTAAGCCTTTAGGAGTTGGTTGTAGCAATTTTCAAAGTTGACTTAGCTATGTATTTGTGCTAAAAGAATGATTATTATGTATGCCAGGGTTAATTGTTTGATGTTGAGGTTGTACTTATTCAAATTATACAACTTACCCTCAGTAGTGTCTTACCCCGAAGTTTCCATGATTCTCAGCCCCTGCTGCTGCTGCCACCTGCACGGTGGGTTCAGGAGGACCTGTAGGAGGGCCGACGCACAATGAAGGCACTACACAGAAGTAAGTTTTAAGCATGGGGGCCAGGGGGAACCTCTTTCAAGAGAGGAACCACGAGGCCTTGTCTTGCCTGCTTTTATTCAACTTGGTTACACATTTTCCCTTAGCAAAGCACATAGGCAGAGCACACAGTAAGCAGATAGTATCAAAGGTCAGTAAAGGTCGGCGAGGCTCAGTAAATATTTACTCAAAGATTATCAGGTCAGGAAATCGCTTCGAGACCCCCAAATCTCAGCAAGAGCAATCTGTGCTGGCATCAGCCCTGCTAACGCCCAACGTTTACGGACTTCAGAATTCCTTGTTGCACTTTCATGCCAATGGTGCCATGTGGTGGTCTCCGGCATGCGCTTCCAGCTTATTTATGTGTGTGTTTGTTTCTTTAAATCCAGATCCACAGAGAACTCCATTAATTTTCTTTCCACATGGTCTTGTACTGTGTTATATAATGTAGTGGGTTACCACTTACACGCAATTCCTGAATTTGGAATCTATCTTTTGATGTCTGAAACCCTTCATTAACAGTAGTACATGTATCTCCACATTAATTTCCTATTTTGTGTTCATTTCTTAAGAACCTTTGGAAAAAACAGTTATATAAATGAGTTCAAACTGCCTTACTGTAAGTAAGTGAATGCCCTATTTACACACAAACTTTATAGTTGCCAGAGAGCAAGGATACCGTCCACCAATGTCTCCAAGTTCATTGTTGTGTGGGACTGATTCTACAGTTAGCATCTTACTCATGAAAATTTCTTAAGAGACTTACAGGGAGAGATACTGCACACTCAATCCTCAATATATATTTCTTGTAATATAACAAGATACCAAAAAATGCTGGCATCCTACATCCATATTGCCTGTAATATGCATGTTAACAGAATAGACAAAATAATTAAAATAAGCAATTCATTATTGGAACTGCTATTGCCTTTGAAATGCTCTTACTCCTTTCTCATAATTCTTGTTTTCTCACAGCCCACATATAAAATATACAGGCAAAGAAGATATTATTTGAGTTAAGTTCATGGTCGACTTTTGTCATGTATCTTAACCACCCTTTCAGAAATTATGCAAAATGATTGTCAGTTACCTTGTGAATTTGAAATTTAGCAAATCAATTTATCATACATTAGGAGAGAGCAAATGTACAACATTTCATCATTGCCCAGTGAAACATTTAATTTAACATCTTGATTTTCACACCATTTACCTTGAGTCTGCAGCCTCACACACTCTTTTTTATTTAATTTACCCTGCCGTGTATATGTGCAACAAATTTCCTTTCCCCACAGAGAATTTTAATGTCTACAGCAGAATACATGTGGGTAAATATGGATTTTTCTAAGTCTGTCCCACAAGAATACCTGATTCCTCCCAGCTTCTGAGATATACTGTTCTTCTCCTTAATTTTATTCTCCAAATAGTCATTTTATTCTTTACTAGAGGCCCAGTGCATGGATTCATGCACTGGTAGGGTCCCTCAGCCTGGCCTGTGCCCTCTCGAAATCTGGGACCCTTTGGGGGATGCCAGATAGCTGGTTTCAGCCCGACCCCTGTAGGCCTGATCCAGACCAGAGGGAGCCCAATCCTGTGCAATGAGTGTCTATCCCCTGGTGATCAGTGCACATCATAGCGACCAGTCGACAGGTCGTTCGGTCATTCAGTTGTTCAGTCACTTAGACGTTTATATACATAGATAATTGTGCAGATGGTGAACTTCTGCTTTTCTTTTAAAGTCTAACTTAAATATTATCTTTCTTGTAGGTTGCTCTTGGCTTCTTCATCTTCATAGAAAATTTCCTTCCATTGTCTGTGTTCTTGCTCCACTTTCTGCATCCGTGAATACTGTGAATTCACATACATGTCACAGTAGATGGGTCTCTTGATCCTCCATAAATAATGCCATGCCTGACTATAACGTAAATTATAAAATAATATCATACACTGCATTGGTAGTTTGGTAATGAATAACAGCATTTATTTATAATGGTTAGTCCTGGACAGTGTGGCTCAGTGATTTGAACTTTGGCCTGTGGACTAAAGGGTCTCAGGCTTGATTCCTAGTCCAGGGCAAGTGCCTGGGTTGTGAGTCTGATTCCTGACCTCAGTCAGGGTGCTGCGTGTGGGAGGCAACCAATCAATGTCTCTCTCATATCAGTCTCTCTCTCTCTCTCTCTCTCGCTCTCTCTCTCTCTCTCTCTCGCTCTCTCTCTCTCTCTCTCTCGCTCTCTCTCTCTCTCTCTCTCGCTCTCTCTCTCCTCTCTCTCTCCTCCACCCCTCCCACCCTCCCTTCCACGCTCTCTAGAACTCACTGAAAAAAATATCCTTGGGTGAAGATTAACAAAAAATACAAATAAAAATATTACAATTATTAAACTTAGAATTGTCACACACTGGGATAATGGTAAAAAATAAAAATCATATACTTAGTTATAATTTCACAGCCATTAGATATAAGTTTACTGCAAATTGGACAAGTCAACATTTTTTCTGTATCATCTGCCATGGTTTTTCTGTTGAAATCTATGAAAATGGAAATAAATTCTAATGAAGCAGAATTGTACTTCTGAAATTTTAACTAGTACCCATTAGTGCACTTGCTAACTTTATGAATATTTATGAATCACTGACTATATCCTACTTTTTGTATAAGATGTTCATGATACTATAACAAGTAAGATAGACCAGGTGCCTGTCCTCAAGCAATAAAAAAAAAGCAATTCCAAAAAAAGAGTAATTAAATATTATGTCTATGGACGTACACAGTGTATGAGATAAAATAATGTGTGGTCTGAAGACAGAATACATTATATTTGTATAGCTCCTGTGTTGGCTTCTTGGAATGTGTCTGGTTGTATTATGCATATGTCTGTGTATCCAAGGAATCCAGGATCATTAAGGGCTGAAATTGAGATGTCAGTTTTATCCTCATCACGTGACAGAATGTCTGGCCACATAGGTGCTCAGTATTTGTTAAATGAAAGAGAATAGAGATGGGAATGTCCACTCCCTCCCTGCTTTTTTAATAATAAGATCTGAGTGTTAATCACATTTTAAGTTCATGTGACTATCATTGATCCCATCTCTATTCTCTTTAGGCTAAACAGTTGCTTTATTTTTTTAAATACATTTTATTGATTTTTTACAGAGAGGAAGAGAGAGGGATAGAGAGTTAGAAACATCGATGAGAGATATGAGAGACAAACATTGATCAGCTGACTCCTGCACACCCCCTACTGGGTATGTGCCCGCAACCAAGGTACATGCCCTTGACCAGAATCGAACCTGGGATTTTTCAGCCCACAGGCCAATGCTCTATCCACTGAGTCAAACCGGTTAGGGCTAAACAGTTGCTTTAATAAAATTTCAAGTTTGACTATGTATATGAAAAAAAATTAATTTATTCATTTAACAAATTTATATATTTCTAGAAATATATTAATTTTATTCAAATTTTAAAATTTAAATTATATATTATAGTCATTAATATCCCTTTATCACTAGTATGTTTTTTAACAGTATAATCTTTTTCTTTCATTCTCTTTTCCTTTTTCTTTTCTTTTTGTTGTTTTGTTTTCTTAATTGCTTCTGCTAGAGTTACTAATATTTCCAAAAAAACAGCTCTTGGTTAAATTTTTCTATTTTGTTTTTTTCGTGATATCACTTTGTATTTGTTCTTTTCATTTCATTCAATTTGTTTAAATTTACTTGAATTTTTGGAACATCTTCCTGTTATAGATGTAAACCTCATCTTTCCAATTAATCCTTCACTTTTTTAAAAAAATCCTCAAACAAGGATATGTTTAGAGAGAAGAAGGGAGAAAGTAAAAGAGAAAGAAATATTGATGTGAGAGAGAAGCATCAATTGTTTGCCTCCTTTACACACCCCTACCAGATTGAACCTGCAACCTGAGCCACCTGGCCAGGACAATCCTTCACTTTCCTTATTGAAAGTATTGCATGCTGTTATAATATGTGTTTCTTACAAATTTTATATATATATAGTTTATATTTATAAATATAATTTTTGTTCATGTCTGATCCTATCTAATAAAAGAGAAACATGGTAATTGGCGTACGACCGCTACCCTTCCCATTGGCTAATCAGGGCAATATGCAAATTAACTGCCAGCCAAGACGGCGGCCAGGCAGCTTGAAAACTAACATGAGGCTTGCTTGCTTCAGTGACGGAGGACTCCAACGTTCCCCACCTGCGCAGCAGGCCTCTGAGCTACAACTCTATGCAACT
>NW_006284838.1:1523020-1527063 GCF_000327345.1 Myotis davidii | reverse complement strand
CTCTGTGACAGGGTACGGAGCCCCATCCCCCCGGATGGGCCCTGCTGTGAGTGACAGGGATAGCGCCCCAACCCCCTGATTGGCCCTGCTCTGTGCATGACAGGGAGTGGCGCCACAACCTCCCCATCTACCCTACCTTGAGTGTGACAGGGGGCGGTGCCCCAACCCCCCAATCGGCCCTACCCTGAGCGTGACTGGGGGTGGCATCACAACCTCCTGTTCGCCCTGCTCTGTGCATGACAGGGCGCGGTGCCCCAAATCCCCAATCGGCCCTGCTCTGAGCCCGACCAGGGGCTGCACCTAGGGATTGGGCCTGCCCTCTGCCACCCGGGTGCAGGCCTAAGCCAGCAGGTCATTATCTCCTGAGGGGTCCCAGACTGCGAGAGGGCACAGGCTGGGCTGAGAGACCCCCCTCCCCCCTGAGTGCACAAATTTTGTGCACCGGGCCTCTAGTTATTTTGTAATTTATTATTTATTCTTAATTTGTTTCATGTCATTTGGTAGCTTAGGTTTTAGTTTAAATATAAAAATGTAAAGAAAATATATAGAATTCTGAAATAATTTTAGAATACATTTATCATTCCATTATAGGCTTTGAACATAGTCTCACAATGTTAATTCTTTTGAATTTACTCAGACATTCTTTGTTGGCTAATATGTCATAGAATTGTGTGATTATTGCATCTGTACTTCTAAAAAATGTGTTTTATTTCTCTATTCAGATAAATTATTTTGGTAATGCAGTGGATTCTCCTTATCTCATAAACATAGCTATATTCAGGAGATAGTTTACCAAGTTTTGGATCCCACTTTTATCAATAGTAAGAGGTAAGTTTCTTATTTATCAGCAGAAATAATAATAATCAGTATGATTTTAGAGGGCGGTCTTGTAAGTAAATTAGTCCATGTTCAATATCTGCAGGTAGTGTTAGTTCTTATTATGAAATATATTATTATGCTCCAATATAAATTAGTTCTTAGTACATTTAAAAGTATTCACGTTATCTACATTCTTCACTTTCT
The DNA here is from genome assembly GCF_000327345.1 of Myotis davidii. Classification (NCBI taxonomy): domain Eukaryota; kingdom Metazoa; phylum Chordata; class Mammalia; order Chiroptera; family Vespertilionidae; genus Myotis; species Myotis davidii. Next base: position 1,526,040 of record NW_006284838.1, on the reverse strand, counting down.
TGATAACACAAGCTAAAAAAATTTTTACTTGTGGTACACAGAATTAGATAATGAATTATTCACAATCTTTGGGTCTTATTGTCTCATGTTGTTTTTTTTTGTGTTTGTGTATGTTCTTATGATAACATTTTGTTTTGGAGTTTTGTGTCTGTACTCATAAATCATTTAATCTTTCTCTTGCTGGTAGATAGGAATTTTTAAAATATCTTATGTACCATTTGTCATTATACCAACATTTTGCACATATTAGTGATTAGTTCCTCAGGATAACTTTCTCTGGGTGGAATTGCTAGGTAAAATCACATGAACATTTTCAGAGCTTCTGATAAATATTTCTAAATTGAAGTAAAGTAAGTTTCTAGCAATTAACACGCCTGTCAGCAGTGATTGAAAGTGCTCATTTCTCCTCACCTTCCACCTAGCAAATTTGAGTTTTAAAATTCTTTTCAAAATCAGTGGTTAAAAGAATTGATTTGCATTCTTGCTCAAATTGCATTTTTGATTGCTACTGAGTTTGAATATTTATGCCTATGTCCATTTGCCCTTTGTATTTATTTTAGTAAATAGCTTATTATAGGCTTTGTTAATAATTCTAGTTGTGTTTGCGTCTTCTGATTAGTAATTTTAAGAGTGCTTTATAAAAAGCCCATCATCTGTCAGATATGCTTCATTTATTTACAGGTTGCTTTCTTTTTCATTTTTAAGTTTATCTATGATAATTTTTGAATTACAGATTTTTTAAAAAATTAGAGTAGTTATATTTAGCAATATTGTCTTAATACTATCTGTTTTCTCTCAAATGCTTAGATATGCTTGTGATGTTGTGATTTAAGTATATGCGACTCTATTTTTTGCAAGACTTTAAAAATTTATTTTAAATAACTTTCTTCTTATACTTTCTATAATTTATTATTGTATTTTTATTTACTTTATAGTTTTGTAACATAAAGACATCTTGTTTTTAATAAAAGCATCTTCCAGAATAATTTCAAGTGATTTTACTAGATTATATAAAAACTATTGACTTTCTAAAATATATAATTTTAACACCTACATTTAAAATAAACTAACAATTTTTAAAAGGGTTTCAACTTATTTTATTGGATGCTCCAGGAAAACAATCTCCTACATATATTATATCTCCTACATAATTAATATTGTTACCTTTTCAAAATTTATAATTTTTTTGAAAAAATTATTTTTTATATTGTAGAATAAGAGTTCTAAAATTTCCTTTGGATGTTTAAAAAATGGAAATATACAGGCCACAGCCCCAGAGATCTCATCCATTGGTTCTGTCAATATGATACCCAAAATATTCCACTAGCAAAGCTAATAAGTTAGACCTTCTAGAACAGTATTATACAATAGAGCTTTTCTTGTTCCTCAATTAAGATTGCTTTTATTTCACCACTAAAATAATACCATGGAATGCTTTATTTAATGTTTAATTATTGAAATAAAATTAAGTCCTACTGATGTAGAAATATTATGGTTAAATATTTGATCAGCAGTAGCTCCTGTAACCTCTTTCTTCTTTCAATTAAAATATTTATCAATAAAAAATAGAAGACACAGTCCTAGCCAATGCAGTTCCATTGGTTGGAGAGTCATCCCATACAACAAAAGGTGGTGGATTTGATTCCAGTCAGGGCACATGCCCAGGTTGCAAGTTCAATCATTGGTCAAGGTGCATTCAGGGAAGCAACCAATCAGTGTTTCTCTCTCTATCTTTCTCTCTCTCCAATCAATAAAAATATTTTAAGAATAGAATATACAAATATAGAGAAATAAAACTCATACAAATAAATAAATTATTGTAAGAATCTAGATGAAATCATTAATTGCTATAAAAATAAAACAGAATAGAGAAATGTTTCTGATGAGCTTTCACTCATTAAATAGAGACTGTTCGAAATACAGAAGATAGGAGAATAATAAATCAATGGCCAACTGACATCTAATTCCTTTCCTATCACAAATCCTTAAATAAATAGATTTTAAAAACAACCAAAAGGGATATGTTACTGAAATATTTAAAAATTAAGTTCACTGAACTTGAAGAAGATTAGTTGATTTGTATGCCAGTACAGCAGTGATGGTGGAACCTCTCCTGCCTCCTCAGCAGCACTAAGGGTGCTCCCTGCTGGCAAGTGGACATCCCCCGAGGGCTGCCAGGCTGCCAGAGGGATGTCTGATTGCCAGCTTAGGCCCAATCCCCCAGGGATCGGGCCTAAGCCAGCAGGTGGTCATCCCCGAGGGGTCCCAGACTGTGAGAGGGCACAGGCCAGGTTGAGGGACTCCCCCCGCCCCCGCCCCGCCCCAAGTGCACAAATTTTTGTGCACCGGGCCTCTAGTATACTAGTATACAAAGTTAATATTCATCTTTGTCTTGTAACACAGAAACCCACACCTGAAACTTATATATTCATGTTGGGCAATAAATTTAATAAATAAATAATTTTTTAAAAATTCACTTTTAAAAAAATCTGTGACATAGATACTAACTCACAGATAGGGAGGTGGCAATTACAGTCTGAAACTTATATAAACTGAACTGAAGAAATTCCTAGAAACAGTTTACTTAAGCTGAATCAAGAAGACATAAGAAACAAATAGCTAATTACGCATAAAAAATTTTTTGTTTCAATTCTTTGTTAAAAGTATTACATATATCTCTCTTTTCCCCCTCATTGACTTCTTGCTTCCAACCCCGCCCCCTCATCCAGGCCTTCACCCCCCTGTCTGTGTCTATTGGTTATGCTTATATGTATACTAGAGGCTCAGTGCATGAAATTCATGCAGGGTGGGGGGTCCCCTTAGCCCAGCCTATACCCTCTCCAATCCAGGACCCTCAGGGGATGTCCGGCTGCCAGTTTAGGCCCAATCCCGGCAGTCGAACATCCCTCTCACAATCCTGACCGCTGGCTCCTAATTGCTCACCTGCCTGCCTGCCTGGTCACCCCTAACTGTCCCCCCTGATGGCCTGGTCTCCCCTAACTGCCCCCCGCTGCCAGCCA
>NW_006284838.1:1522179-1522837 GCF_000327345.1 Myotis davidii | reverse complement strand
AAGGAGTCCTGGGAAGATTTTGCCACGAACTCATCCTCCTTTACCTCCACCATGATTTTCTTTTCTTTTCATATTTAATATATTTTATTGATTGTTTACAGAGAGGAAGGGAGAGGGATAGAGAGCTAGAAACATCATTCAGCTGCCTTCTACACACCCCCCCACTGGGGATGTGCCTGCAACCAAGGTACATGTCCTTGACTGGAATCGAACCCAGGACCCCTCAGTCCACGGCTGACGCTCTATCCACTGAGCCAAACCGGTTAGGGCGTAGGATGAGTTCTTTAGTTGATCTTCCCCAGAGGTTTGAGAGTCTGTTCAGTGCTTCTATGTCTCTGGGTCTATTTTTGTTCATCAGTTTATGTTGTTCATTATATTCCACAAATGACTGAGATCATGTGATGCTTATCTTTCTCTGACTAGCTATTTCGCTTAGCATAATGTTCTCCAGGTCCATCCATGCTGTTGCAAATTATAAGAGTTCCTTCTTTTTTACAGCAGCATAGTATTCTATTTTATTTATGTACCAAAGTTTTTAATCCACTCATCTGCTGAGTGGATACTTAGGCTGTTTCCAAATCTTGGCTATTATAAATTGTACTGCTATGAACATAGGGGTGCATATATTCTTTCTGATTCATGTTTCTGATTTCGTAGG
>NW_006284838.1:1507388-1522120 GCF_000327345.1 Myotis davidii | reverse complement strand
AGGGAAAGAATGGATGAAATCAATGAGAACTTGACCCAAAGACAATAAATATAAAAATGACCTAGAAACCATAAAAAAGAACTGGTCAGAAATCAAGAATACAATATCTTAAATGAAGAATACACTAGAAGAAATAAACAGTAAGTTGGATGAAGCACAGGATTGAGTCAGCCCTTTGGACGACAAGGTACAAGAAAATACCCAATCAGAGCAGCACAACAATATATATATATCAAAATTAATATAGTTTAAGGGACATTTGGGACAACATAAATCATAATAACATCCACATCATAGGGGTACCAGAAAGATCAGAGCAAGAGACTGAGAAGAGACTGAGAACTTATTTGAAGAAATAATAACTGAAAACTTCCCTAATATGATAAAGGAAAAAGACACACAAGTCCAGTAAACACAGAGAGTCCCAAACAAGGTGAACCCAAAGAGGCCCACACCAAGGTACATTATAATTAAAATTATAAAGGTAAAAGACAAAGAGAGAATCTTGAAAGCAGCCAAAGAAAGACAGCTAATTACCTATAAGGGAGCACCCATGAGACTGTCAGCTGATTTCTCAACAGAAACATTTTGGGCCAGAAGGGATTGGCATGAAATATTCAGTGATGAAAAGCAAGAACATACAACCAAGACTGCTTTACCCAGCAACACAATCATTTGAATTTGAAGGAGAAATAAAGAGCTTCCCAGTCAAGAAAAAGCTGAAGGAGTTCAGCCACATTAATTTCCTACTGTTTATTTAACAACCATTGTGATTTTCTAAGAAACTACACTAAAATCACTACAGAATCACCTAAGTGTACACAAAGGTGAATCACTTATTTTTTTTAATTTGATAAGGAATTTGATATACCTAATGTAAAGGTTTTATGCAGGTAAATTTGTCTCATATTTACTACCTCAAATTTTAACGTCATTTGGTCCACAAGAGCTGCTTGTCACTAAACATTACTGTAAGCACCAGAACTATTATTTTAAAGTCCCATTAAAACGTAATTGTTTCAATCTTGCTAAATTGCTGTAAATACTATAGAGATTTTAAATTGCATTTTAGAATTTTTCTTGAAGCAGCTTATTAGCAGAACAGTAGAATCAGCTTTCTTTATTTGTAATCTTTAGAGGAAAAAACACAGGGCATAAAATGCAAAAGAAATAGAAGTTATTCGTCCCATTACACACCATCCGGTCTCATATGCAACCAATGTCCTGAATTGGAATGGATTTTGTTTCTGAGTGGATGAATAAAATTGAATTATATTATTTCCCTTTTTTGCATGTTAGACATCATAATAATGAAACATAATGATTAAAATAAAACTTGTAAAATACCCCTTTGGTTTGGAGTTCACACTGCTGGGTCTTTGCAGAGTGAAACCATTTAAGACTTTCCCTGTTAATTATTCTAAATGTTGTAGTCAACTAAATCTGCACTCATTATAACTTTCTGTAGAAGAGAATATTTTCATTGCCTCATTTTGTAAGAGTATCTAAATGGGAACCAAAAATGTTGGCACTTACAATTGAGAGAAAGTTATGGATAGACATTTAATTTGATTGTCTATGATTATAGGTGGACAAAGTGTGCTAAGATTTTGACTTTTGCAAAAGGGATTAGTAACACAATGTAAGAGAGAGAGTATAAGAGTAGTTTTACATATTGAAAAATAATCTATAACATTAACATACTATACTTTATTAGATACAAATATGCAACCAATATTTTTATTCACAAACATCATTTTTTTTAATTATTCTGTTAGATATTTACAGGAATAATATTAAGGAAAAACTTCAAAATTATTAAAGTGTATTGCTAAACTGTATTCCCAGTTGCTGATTACAGTGTAGACCCAAAAATATGTAAAATTACAACAAATTCCCTAAGGCTCATTATTTTTCTATTGAGTTTTGTTTGGTCTTATCATAGATTAACACCTTACTTTAATATTTTACCTTGTATTTTTGATAGCTGGAAAAATTCAATATCTTCCCATTTATTTGGTTTCACATTCATTTTTCATAGAGATGCAGTAATTAGAACCTGATCCATTCCTCTCATACTTTTTTCTCTAGAACAGCGGTCCTCAACCTGTGGGTCACCACCCCTTTGGGGGTCAAACGACCCTTTCACAGGGGTCACCTAAGACCACCGGAAAACACATATATAATTACATATTGTTTTGTGATTAATCACTATGTTTTAATTATGTTCAATTTGTAACAATGAGATTGGGGGTCACCACAACATGAGGAACTGTATTAAAGGGTCGTGACATTAGGAAGATTGAGAACCACTTCTCTAGAATATGTATACTGAATTTATATGTCTATGTAGACTTATAGATGCATATGATAAGAACAACAATACTGCCCTAGCCGGTTTGGCTCAGTAGATGGAGCATCAGCCTGCAGACTAAAGGGTCCCAGGTTCGATTTCGGCCAAGGGCACATGCTGGGTTGCTGTCTTGATGCCCCCCTCCCCAGTAGGGGGCGTGCAGGAGGCAGCGACCAATGATTCCCTCTCATCATTGATGTTTCTATCTCTCTATCTCTCTCCCTTCCTCTCTGAAATCAATACAAAAAATAAAAAATAAGTTAAAGAACAACAAATTTGCATGACTTCTGGGGCCATATAGTCCCAGTCATATACAGTTCTTAGTCCATAAATTCTAAGGTGGTGAAAAAAAATATGTGTTTATCACTCTGTCTAAAGCCCCTGAATGAAATTAGATACATAAGAGGAGCTCAAACAAACACTCAAAGACTAATGTGACTCATGTATTTAAAATGTTTTTTATTCTATTAGCACTTAAATAAAAACAGTTTGAAGGTTATTTAAAAGCTGTCAGATTTAGCTGACTTGAGCCACACACACACAAAAAAATGTTGGATGTGAAGGGATTTGAATTTCTGGTACAGTCACCCATAATAGGACAGAAAAAATTAGTCTAGGCAGGGAGAGGCACAAATGACAATCAAGAGGAAAACGGATGCTAAGCAAGAGTGAAAAATATATGCTAAAGAGAAAAGATAGGTGTTTTGGGGGGCTTTCAAATGCAGGATCAAAACAAAAGTTTCATCTTTTTTAAAAAATGTTTTATTGACTTCAGAGAGAGTAAGGGAGAGAAAAAGAGGGATAGAAACATCAACGATGAGAAAGAATCATTGACCAGCTGCCTCCCGCATGCCACCTCCTGGGGATTGAGCCCACGATCCAGGCATGTGCCCTGAGAGGAATTGAACCGTGACCTCTTGTTTCATGGGTCAGCGCTCAGCCACTGAGCCACACTGGTTCAGCAAAAAAGCTACATCTTTTATTGAGTCATCTGACATGGTGCACATTCTTGTGATCAGAGTCAGCTGATTTTTCTGCCACTTACACAGAGACAATATCTAAACCTTTTAGGATTAGATCAGACATGCCCTAATAAAATATAGAGGACCACATCCGTGAGGAGGAATCTACATGAAAGGGCGACTTCTGATATGAGAAGTTATACCCAAGATAACGGATTGAGAAGCATTGAGCTAACGTCCCATTTCAGAAAGTTAGATTTCTGCTTCCCCTTAGGACTTGACAAATGTCAAGGAAATGTAACCCTTAGCCTAACTACAAAAGCAACTGGGTATTCTACATAGTAGTAGTTATTCTGAACTCGCCAGAGAGCTGCGGACAGAGAGTAACTTACAAGCATAAGACCTTTGTAAGAGAGACAGGTAGGAAGCACAGCAGCTATCACCTTTGGGAGAGGAGCCGGAAGATGCCACGGACAGGTGCCCCAGGCCATTCAGGCGGCTGTAGCAAAATGCCCAGACTGGGTAACTGATACACGCACATTTATTTCTCACAGTTGGGGAGGGTGGAAGTTTGAGATCAATGGGCCGCGTTGTTAGGGAGGGACCTCTGCCTGGTTCATAGCAGGCTCCTCTTGCTGTGTCCTCACATGGTGGACGGAGTAGGGAGCTCTCTGAAACCCCTTTTATAAGGCACGAATCCCACTCGTGAGGGCTCTACCCTCATTGCATAAGCATCTCCTGAAGACTGCACCTCCTAATACCATCATATTTGGAGATTAGGATTTCAACATATGAATTTTAGGGAGACACAAACGTTGACCATTGAATATGGGTAAAAAGAAAATTGCTGAATATTTAGAGGGATACTTATATATATTTATTTTATATACAAGATGCTAAACACCATTTAAGATGCCCATATCTACTTAACAATGTACCCACTTATATTCAAGTTTCAAAACACATTTGGCAAATGAGGCAGGTGCAATGCTAATGAAATATTTTGAGCAAAGTATTCCCATGATCTCATTTAAGATTAAGCATCATGTAGTCTACTGTGTTGATGATATATTCTGTGTGCTGGGTGAGCGCGGGCAAGGTGGGAATAAGGTAGCAAGCCAGTGCAATAATCCAAGAGACAAATAATGGTCTTTAGACCAGTGTGGTAGAAAGGAAGTAACAGCAAATTTTGACGGGTGAGAGTGTTGATGCTTTGAAAACAGTGCTGACAAGTTTAATGGGTGCATTGGCAGCCTCTCCTTGTAGGATGTCTCCTTTCCCAGCCTCCCAGTAGCTATGGCAGAGTGTAAAGTGTGTAGGATTGGAATCAAATGGCCCTGCACCATATGCATGTTTCTCCATTAACTCTGTGGAAACTTCAGGTTTTAATATATCTGGTGTTCAGATATTTCATATGGAAAATTTGAAACAATTTCTCTATCACAGAGTTGTTTATGATTCAAATGAGATTATGCATAAACTAGAGACCCAGTGCATGACATTTGTACACTGGTGGGGGGGGAGGGAGTCCCTCAGTCCAGCCTGCACCCTTTCGCAGTCTAGGACCCCTTGGAGGGATGTCCACCTGCCAGCTTAGGCCCACTCCCCCTAAGCTGACAGGCGGACATCCCCCTGAGAGGTCCTTAGCTCTGCCACAGAGGCAGGAGAGGCTCCTACCACCACTGCTGTGCTTACCAGTCGTGAGCCCAGCTTCTGACCAAGTGGCGCTTCCCCTGTGAGAGTGCACTGACCACCAGGGGGCAGCTCCTGCATTGAGCGTCTGCCCCCTGGTGGTCAGTGTGCATCATAGTGACCATTCATTTCACTGTTGGGTCGATTTGCATATTAGGGTTTTATTATATAGGACAAGAGCTTGAAATGCCCTTTCATAAATAACAAATATGAATGGAGATTGCCAAGGTGGAGTCATTTATGTTGAGGGAACTGAAATGGAGCCAGGAGGCCTCGAGGAAGTTTGTCTTACATTCTCTCCACCTAGAGCGCTTCTTCAGGAACTTTTGAACTTTTCAGCCTGGCCTGGCCTGAGCTTTCATTGTCTCACCCTGACAGCCAGACCAGCTAAGTTTCTTACTTTGAAAGGAGCCAACCCATTTTGCTACCCTTTGTTTGCATATTGAGCTCATCCAATCTCTATTAATTTAGCCAGACTCCTTCATTTACATAAAGACTAGGGACTGAGGACAGTGCTTGCAACCCCTGCCTTCATAGCCCTGCCTTTCTTTTTTCTCTTAGGATCATAATATATGTTACTCCCTGAATCTGTGCCCTGTACTGCAATCACTTCTTTCCTCAAATAAACACTTTTTTATTTTTTGTTACAGCCTAAATATTTTTGTTAACACAAACAATAGATGATATTTTTATTAGGTGGTTAGGTTGCACCAGGCAGTGTATGGATACTTTACATAAAATTAAGTCCTCAAACTTTTTGAGGAAGTCTCTGTAATTATTTCTTATTTTATTCACACACACAAAAAGCAAGACTTTAAGATTTTAATTAACTTGTCTGAGACTATGAATTATATATGGTGTAACTAAAGACATATAAGCCTCTGCACATGGTAAAATTCAATATTATATTCTATTTTAAAGCACTAGACAAAAATCACAGAAAAAGGAAGGCCAGAGCTAGGAATCTACAACATGAACAGATAAAAGCAAGTGTTTCAGAACTAGTCTCAGGCTTCAGAAGCCACTATTTCTCAAACCCAGGAGCAGTTCTTCACGAAGAAGCAGCTGCAAAGGGAACGCTATTGGTCCCAAAGTGCATTTCTGACCGTGTTTAATGCATCCACAGGGAATGTGGACATCTTTCAAGCGCACAAGTAGAGAGGAACAAGGTCACTGCCAAGGTCTTAGACAGTTAAAGAGAATTTTACAGAGCAGGGACTTCTGATGGAGGTTAATTGATTATTTCAGGATGTCACTGGCTATCCATTTTAGGTGAAAGCCCTTGAATTCACTCTGAGAAGACAAAGTTCATAGCATCCATCCTTCTTATTCAGAAATGTTTTTTAATGACAGCCAAGAGTAAAGCCTGATAAAGAGGGTCATTAAAAAGATCAGGAAGGGAAATCCAATTAGATGAAGCGACATGGGGGTTCGATGTTAAGACATGGACACAGCTTTGGTACGGAATCAGGGTCTCAAACATACTATAGATATTTTCCTCTAAATGAGTATTTCTTTAAAATTCCATATGAAAAATCTGATATTCTGAACTAAATTTGAGCTGCTGCCAACACAAAAGGAATATTCCAAACTGAGGATGTCAGATCTTGGTAAACAAGTAACTCAACAGTTGGGGGTTTTTGTTTGTTTTTTTCTTTCACCATCAGTATATACAATGGAAAGTTTGACGAGAACAGTAAGACATTAATAATAGTAAATTTAAAAATACATATATATAATTGTGTATGTAAAACATGCATATTATGAGCATTTAGGTGTGTAAATAATTATATATAAACATGAATAATCAAGATATGCACTTATCTCAGTTGTGGCATTTATTCATAATTTATAGCACATTTTGTGTGCAATGCATCCACAGGGAATGATTCACTGAACAATTGTATTCGCTTAAAGAAAAGTAACTATATTTTAATCTAAGGGTACACTTTCACTTTCTCATGACAGAATAAATTAAAAGCTTTGCTTGAAACAAGCCATATTGGATGACTATTATTTTAAGCTATATGGATTTTCTGATGGGGAAGAAAAATGGGAAAACATTGATAAAGGAGAGAGAAACTAAATATTTCCAGACTCCACAGAAATAATCACTACAACGATAGAAATAATTTTTAAACCTTCCAATAAACCCAGTGGAAATAAAATGGTGAGGTAAATTGCACAGACATTATGATTTCATTATCTGGAATTGAAAATGTGGTTAGTCTTGCATGCGTTTTATACATTTTATTTGTAAACAAAGTGAAACTGGAAATTCTGACCACTTTATGGACATTGTAAGACATGGACAGTTTTAATAAGTGCACAAAAATGGAAATAGAGACTTACTTATCTTCATGTCCTACCTTTCGTTATGCAGGCAGATGCTACTTACAAATAGTCATTTGTGCATTTATCCAGCAGCTAACTAGTAAATATTGTGAGGCAATATACTGTTGGCAGATCCCACACTGTCTGCTGACCACCCCCACAGTTCTGTCTGCTGCATAGTCAAGTGCAGACCTGGGCAGGTGTCCTGCTAAGAGGCACAGGATACATATGGTTATTTCCTCCTGCAGGTTCCCTGACTTTCTGATTGATTTTTTTATTTGCACATTTAAAATTCCTGCTCTGTGGTATCCAGTTCCATGGCCTTCGGCATGTAGACATGTATTACTTAATATAGTTCTATTTCCCTAAATATACTCTTGTGCCGCCCTTTTGTGATCAGCCCATTTGTACAGCTCCAAACCCTGGTAACTACTTCTCTGTTTCCATCCTTGCCACTTTCATTTTGTGTGAATACCACTAAATGCCATTAGGATTTAGCTACTTTGAATTAGTAAAATGCCTTTAATTTTTAGTTAGGTCATTCCATGGTAGTAGTTTTATTTTTATTGTTGAGAAGTAGTGAATGGGGGCAGCTGTACCAGTTTGTCTGTTCTCATCTTGTAAGGCATATGAATATATTAATTTTCTATTGCTTCAGCAATAAATTATTGCTAACTTAATGGCTGATAATAAAACAAAGTAATTATTGTAACTTAATTAGGTCCGAGGTCCAAAGTGAGTCTCACTGGGCTAAACAAAATGTGTCAGCAGAGCTGCATTCCCCGCGGAGCCTTTAGGGGAGAAATGTCCTCGTCCCTCCAGTTTCTAAAAGGCACTCTCTTTCTTTGGCTTGTGACCCCGCCCCCTTCTTCCATCTTCTCAGTCAGCAATGTCAGCTTCTCATTGACCATCTCTCTGGCTCTGAATTCCAAGTCTGCTTCCACTTTTAAAGACCTCTGTGACTACCTTCAGGCCACCTGCATAACCTAGGATAACTTCTGCCGGGAGCTGGTCCATCCTTGCTGTTTCAAGGGACCTGGCGTATATGGCATACTGTTCTTAATATGTTTGCTCACCTTCTTGGTGCTATGTGTTTTAACCAAGGTCACCTCTCCGAGAAAGGTTGTTTCCCCAGGTAGGGATTTTTCCCTGAAGTTAGGGAGGGGATAAAACCCCTTAACTAAGTGCCAGGCAGGTACCTGGCTACAGAACCTGGCAAGAGAACCTGACTAGAACCTGGTGACTGAACCTGGCTGGAGAAACTAGCGAGGGAACATGGCTACAGAACCTGACTGGAGAACCTGGAGAACCTGGCTGGAGCACCTAGCAAGAGAACATGGACACAGAACCTAGCTGGAGATCCTGACCAGAACTTGGCTAGAGATCCTGGCTAGGCTGCTGATGAACTGAATGCTGTCTCTGTGTCATTCCTTCTTCGCCAACTCTGTCCACATCTTTGGGGACTCCTGGACCTGCTGGGGTTGAACCCCAGCAAACTTCTGTATTTATTGTAAAGTCAGCAAATTAGCAACTTTAATTCCATCTGAAACCCTAACATGCCTTTGCCATGTAACTAGCATATTCACAGGCTCCAGGGATTAGAATGTAAATATCATTGTGGAATCACTACTCTGGTCACCATAGGGTTGCTTTCAGTTTTGGGTGATCATGAATAAAGCTACATGAACATACATTTCAGAATTCCTTTAGTAAATACCTGTGTGAGATTGCTGGATCATATGATTACTATGACTTTTTAAAGAGGATGTTTCTTAAAATATTAACTTTAAAAGAAACTACCAAATTATCTTCCAAAACAGCCGTCTCATTTCAAATTCCCATGAGCAATGCATGAAAGCTGTTCCAAATCCTTTGATATTGCCAGTTTTTAAAATTTTTAAAGATACTAATAAGTGTGTAGTGGCAGCTCACTGGTTTTAATTTGCATTTTCCAGGTGAGCAATGATATTGACCATCTTTCCATGTGCTTATTTCACACATGCGCAATATACACATGTATGTGAATGTCTTCAGATGTTGTGAATATATTTTATTGTGCTGTTGGTTTTCATATTATTGAGTTTGGGATTTTTTTATATATTTTCATCCCAAGTAATTGCTCACATAAGTGATTTACAAACATTTTCCCCAATGACTGTCTTTTCAGTTGCATAGCAGTGTCTTCCACAGAGCAAATATTTAAAATTTTGATAGAGTTCAATTAATCAATATTTTTTATGCATCATGCTTTTGATTTCTAGAAAGTTTTTAATTTCCCCATTGTAAACAGAGTTCTCCTAATTTTTCTTCAAGAAGATTTATAGTTTTATACGTTATATTTAGATTTATAATTTATTTTGGGTGGTTGCATATGGTGTAAGGTGTGAAGGAAATTTATTTTTTGAAAAAACTATCTTTTATCAAATTACCTTTATACCTTTATAAAATCAGTTGAATATATTTATGGATATATTTTTAGGTTCTTCAATCTCTTTGATCTATGTGTCTTTCCTTTTGACAATCCCATACTCTCATATTTATTATAGCTCCACAATAATTCTTGAAATTTGGTACTGTGAGGCCTGAGTTTGTTCTTATTTTTCATAATTTCAGAGTCTCAGCTTTGGCTGTTTTAGTTCTTTTGTCTTTCCATAGAATTTTTAGGATTAGCATGTCAATATCTAATAAAAACATTGGTGAGATTTTGATTGAGATTACATTTGATCTAGAGATCAGATTGTGAGAGATGGCACCTCAACAAAATTGAATATTTTCAATTTCTGAACTTGGGTGTATCTCTTAATTTACTTGGGCCTTCTTTGATTTTTTAAAAATCAGTGTTTTGTGATTTGCCACATAGATATTATGCAGATAATAGCTAAATTTTTATTTTTGGTATAATTTTTTAAAGTCTTTTAAAATTCTAATTTCAAATTTTCTATCACTATTATATTATGCTTGTGACATTCATATATATTCCACAATCTTGCTAAATTCATGTATAATTCTAGGATCTCCTTTTGTAGATTTTTTTTTTCTATTTAGACAATCATTTCTATTTTTTTGAATTTTTTTTAATTGGTGTTATGTGCTCCTTAACTACTAGTACATAGTATATTTTACCATTGATGTTATCAGGCCCATAGATTTTTGTTGTCAATATTATGGTTTATGTTATTTAAAAAATTTAGCTGCAAATATAATTTCTATAATAGATTCAGGGCTACGCAGAATTCTTTATCTTCTCTAATGAGATTTTAAAGAATATTCTCAGGCTCAATTCACTGATTCTATTAGCAAATATGTATTATACTAGAGGCCTGGTGCATGAATTTGTGTACCAGTAAGGTCCCTCATCCTGGTCTGCAGGATCAGGCCGAAACTAGCTCTCCCAGATTGCAAGAGGGCACAGGCCAGGCCGAGGGACACCAACGGTGCACAATCAGGGCCAAAGAGGGACACGGGAGGTTGGTCAGCTGGGGAGGGACCACGGGAGGGCTCCAGGGCATGTCTGGCCCATCTCAGTCTCAGTTGGCAGGACCCCAGCAGCAAGCTAACCTACAGGTTGCAGCATCTGCCCCCTGGTGGTCAGTGCATTTCATAGCGAGCAGTTGAGCGACCTTAGCATATAATTAGAATAATATGCTTTGACTGGTTGAATGGCCGACCGGATGACTGGACACTTAGCATATTAGGCTTTTATTATATAGGATTCTGTTCTGTTGTTAACATTATGTCCTATCTATAATAGGACCAAGAGATTGTCCCTTTCCTCCAAATTTTTGCAAATATTTTACGAAGAAAAATTTCTTGAAAATGAAATATTCAGAGTATAATAAAAACATTGTCAAAATGAGTAACATATTTGCCAATATCCATGGCTGAAAGTTTTATTGGACATCATGTATGTTAGAGTTAAAATGGAAACCAATCAATAACATTTGAGTAAGGTTCATAGATTAGATAGGAATTAACAAAGATCTTGGTGAATAAAATGACCTTGATAGGAAGAGAATACAAATTGTCCTCAACAATATAGAAAATATTTGTGATTTTTGAAGTAGAGGAAACAAATTGACTGAGTGCAGACTCTTTCCAAGGTACCGTGGTACAACTGGCTTAATTCCTCAAACAAAAGTAGAAGCATACCCAAAACACTGAGGTAATCAATATTACCGCTCTTTCACACGAAAGGCAACTTCCTAAGGCACTCAGCAACTTGCCCTACCATCATGAGACAAAATAGAAAAATTGGAGTTTTAACTTTTTCCAGTAAGTTTAAAGATCATGCTCTTTAACTACATATTAGCAGATTGTTTTTAAACGGATAAAAATAATTTGCTTCTTAACCTTATTTTTTCATTGCTAGAAGAGGAAACATATCCATACCAGTGTTACTCTATAGAAACTGTAACTGAAGAAGAGCTCAAGGTTATGTGCACGTGGGCTCAGGTTAGCATGTGTCTGACGGGATGGCACCTGCCCACTCCCCATGTGCATCCATCTTTATTTGTGTCATGCTTGTGCTTTGATGCCAAAGTCATTCCAGTTCCTTCATGTAAAGTAGGAAACCAAAACAGCCCAAATTGGCCAAATCTTATTTCTAACATATTTCAGTACTATAAGCCAAAGTAAAAGTATTTTGAAAAGATTTTAACAGATTTTCGATTTTGTGAGACTGGGAGTATTTCATGATCTCCACCTTGATTGCCAGATGGCAAACCTTAAAAAGAATATTCAGTAATTAAGGATGAAATTGAAGGTAGCATACTGATAAAATGTTAAAAGTCGTCGTAAAAAATGAAAAGGCCACCTCTCTGACTCAGTTTGAATCTTCTCTGAGGTCGTCTGTGGAGATGACCCTGTACTTCGCTTCCAGGTGTGTGGGACTGGTAAGAAAGTAAATAAGTTCACCAGGGAAGGGTAAGTTTCAGAAAGGAGTCAGAGCTCTGGCCCAGAAACCCACAGCTACACATCCCGGTGCAGCAAGCATCTGACAGCATTTCGTGGCGCTCTCTCACTTCTCGGTTCCCCTTCCAAAAGCCAACTTTCATTTCATATTTTTCAACTTTGAGGGATGTGTCTCTGACTTAGATAAATGACCGAAGAATTCTGAAATTGTGGTGTGCAGATTGCAACAGTGTCGTTCTTGGCTTGGATTTTTGTGTGACCCTTACAATTAATTGTGTTTCTTGACTAGTAAGAGATGTGGTGGCACAATGGAGAGATCAAGGACTCAGCTTCTAATTACAGTTTTATTAGAGTCATTATTGTTTGTATTACATATTTTTGAAATATCTATTACCTCATAACCAACTCTTACATAAGTTATTTATTGTCACAATAATACTGGGAAAAAAATCACAAAATCTCAGTTTCATACATTAATAAACATTTATTTTTGCTCATACCCTGTGGGTCATCTTGACAAGTTCTGCCAATCTGAGCTGGTATTGACATGGCTTACCCACACAACTGTGCTCAGCTATGGTTCAGTCTGGTTGGCTTTAATATTCTTGGCTGGTCCCATCAGAATTTGGGGCCTCAGCTGGGACCACTGACCTACTTACTTGGCTCTGCTCTCTGTCTCTTATCTTCTAGCAAACTAACCCAGGCAGTTCTGTTTTCAGAATGATCTGAAAGACAGCAGGGTGTGCAACATTTTTGAGGCCTAGGCTCAGAGCAAACACAATATTACTTTTACTGCATCCTACTATCCAAAGTAAGTTACAAATTTAGATCAAGTTCAAGGTGTGGAGAAATAGATTCTATACTTCCTGAGGCAGATCAGCAAAGTCACCTTACTAAGCTCATGAAAATAGAGATAAATAGAAATCTGAGACTGCTTTTGTAATTAAGCTGCTATCCTAAGAATGATGACAGGAATAGTAATGAAGAGTATGAGCTACTTCTAATATGTTAAATAAATAAGTGGGAGTTAGAGGTAGACTGGTTTAAACTGCCACAAAAATAAATAAATACATTTTAGGGAGAATAAAGGAACATTATGGATGGGACAATGAAATGTTAATAAAAACCTACTCCACCTCTAGACCCCTTCAGTGTCTAGTTGTTAAAAATAAAAATAGGAAAATAAAAACAGGACAAAATGACCAACATTTGAAAGATCTACCTCTCCATTAATGTCCATAGGGATTGCCAGAATTCATTAGAATAAAAGTTAAAGGAAATATTCTGAGAAGAGAGAGACATAAGCATGTTGAATAAGTAGAAAAATAAATCCCACTCCTAAAATAAAAGGGAAAAATATTAACCTACAAATAGAATGCAATTCTAAATCCCAACCCAAGGTCATTCTCTTGACATCTCATAAATGCATCATAATATGCATATCGACATTCTATGTATATAAAGCCTAAGTGACCGAATGACCAGATGATCAGACGACTGGATGACTGAATGACCAAATGACCGGTCTCTATGATGTGCACTGACAACCTGCCGGAAGACACTCAATGCTGAAACTGCCCCCTGGTGGTCAGTGAGCTCCCATAGCTGGAGTGCCGTTCAGCTGACCAATGGGCACCAGACACAGGGCTCATGGCTCCCAACAGGGGCTGACTGGGTGCACACCCATGGCAGGCACCGCCGGGACAGGATGAGTGGGAGTGGCAGGCGGCGTTGGACTGCCTGTCTTGGCCCATTCCCCACAGGCCAAGCCGAGGAACTGCACTGGTGCACAAATCCGTGCACTGGGCCTCTAGTAAATATATGAGAAATGATAAAACTCCTAGGAAAAAAAGTATAAATCCATAACCTGAATCATGATATTATTATCCTTATTTTACACATGTGGAAAGTTTTGTTCAGAGATGTTCAGCTGCCCAATTTCATATACTTTGGAAATAAAAACATTCAAACCTATAAAGGAAGCATGTCAAACTCGCGGCTCATGGGACACATGCGGCCCACAACAGATATTTTTGTGGCCCAGCCAATATAACGGTATGTGAGAAATGTTTTAACAAAAATTTCATAACTTAATTTTTACAATATCCTGTTATACATATTATTAATAATGAACTATAACGCTCGCTAATGACTGATTACTATAATCGTGTTGCAGCCATTTCCCTTATGCAGCTTATGTGCAGGGGCACCATTCCTCTCCACTAATACTAGCAGCGAATATTTTAGCAGCCAATGGCCACCTCATTAGTCTTGGACTGACTTGTTTGGTGTGTACAACAGGAAATATTTTGCTTTTGAAGAAAAAGAAAAATAGGTTTATTAGCATTATGCTTATTAATTTGTGCAGTTATTCAGTGTCTGGTAAGTTAATGTTTAAGAAACGTTCCCTTCAATGCCACTTTGCTCCCTTCTGCGGTGCTTGGCTTCCTTCTAGGCTGTTTTCAGTCTTCGCTCCTCCA
>NW_006284838.1:1505622-1506559 GCF_000327345.1 Myotis davidii | reverse complement strand
GGGGAAGTTACAAGTTACCCTGGTGGATGCAAAAAGACAATCGGCTCAGTTAAGGTAAAGATTAGCCTTTATCAGGGAAGATACATGACTACCCATTATAAACTACTTTTAGTTAAAGTTTTAATTTCAGACCATCCTTTGTGTTTACTTTAGGTCTTAGAGTTTGCAAAACCACTATGAGTAGCCTTTATCAGGGAAGATACATGACTACCCATTATAAACTACTTTTAGTTAAAGTTTTAATTTCAGACCATCCTTTGTGGTTACTTTAGGTCTTTGAGTTTGCAAAACCACTATGGGGGCCTTCCCTGAGCTAGTCAGGTTAGCTGAGGCCTTTTCCTTTCATCCATAGGCATAGCCATAAAACTGGGAAACCCATGTTCTTTTAACCATATTTTTACTTACTTCCAATAATATCTAATGAAATGTAACGTGTAAATTTTCCTTTCTTGAATGCTTGGGTTAACTGGTATGGATAAACAGTAGCATAAAGTTAGGGACGCTGCTCCTGGAACATAAAATATACCTTACTTGTTTGTTTACATGTATATAAAACAAAAAGGAACAAAATATGTCGAGCTTCATTTCTTATGTAGCAAGTCTCGTCTGTTCAGCCAGTGAATAAGAGGGAACTCAGAGCTACCTTGTTGCAGGATGGATCCACCATGGGATCTTCTGCATCTAAGAGAGGTAAATGATCATTTTAGGATGAACTCTGAGTCACAGTATAAAGTAACCACCAAGAGTTCAGAATAACAAGGGCTCCGAAGATAAAGGTTTTACACTTTAAGGAATACTCAGAGGTGAGACATTGAGCTGTGTGGTGAAAATGTTTTCCTGGAGAACTCAATTCATTGGCACACAAAGGGAAGGGAACCAGCACTTGTGGTTTGTAAAGCAAATGTTAGTGACTTGCCTCAGAGGGGAAATGTTTTGC
>NW_006284838.1:1485794-1486439 GCF_000327345.1 Myotis davidii | reverse complement strand
ACTGGTGAGGGATGAGGGAGGTGGGAGAAAGCAGAGTGGGGAAGCCTCTGGGATTGGGTAAAAAGTAAAGTGATAGACACACACTTCTTTACTTAGGTGGGTACAGGATAGTTAACAGTCAACAACTAACATGATCAATAACAATGAAGGATTTGTGGGCTCTGTCCTGCTGTGCAGGCCCATTTGGTTGTGCCCTGAGGGGTCCGGAAAAGGGGAAGTTACAAGTTACCCTGGTGGATGCAAAAAGACAATAGGCTCAGTTAAGGTAAAGATTAGCCTTTATCAGGGAAGATACATGACTACCCATTATAAACTACTTTTAGTTAAAGTTTTAATTTCAGACCATCCTTTGTGTTTACTTTAGGTCTTAGAGTTTGCAAAACCACTATGAGGGCCTTCCCTGAGCTAGTCAGGTTAGCCTGTGGCCTTTTCCTTTCACCCATAGGCATAGCCATAAAACTGGGAAACCCATGTTCTTTTAACCATATTTTTACTTACTTCCAATAATATCTAATGAAATGTAACGTGTAAATTTTCCTTTCTTGAATGCTTGGGTTAACTGGTATGGATAAACAGTAGCATAAAGTTAGGGACGCTGCTCCTGGAACATAAAATATACCTTACTTGTTTGTTTACATGTATATA
>NW_006284838.1:1484849-1485273 GCF_000327345.1 Myotis davidii | reverse complement strand
TTGTGAAATAAAAGAAAGGGCTGGGCATGAGCTGTAACCAGAGAGAATAGCTATGATCATTATGTTTATTGATGATGTACATGGTTCAACAAGATGTCCCGACCAAAAGTAAATGAAAGGGTTAATCAAGAAACAGGGCTCTAACTCAGCTAACAAAGAAGGCTCGCTCTGCGAGCCTAAGCCTTGCACAAACAGGCTCCCCTTGAGTGGTTATTTTACAGTAATGCCTGACGACCATAATTCCTGCACACCCCCAGGAGGAAGGACATCGGGTGCCAGCAGGAGGACAAGGCACAAGGCCGTAACACTATGAGCTGGGACAAGGTCTTGATACCTGTGTCAGCCTAAAGGCGTCTGTAAGCTCTCCCTACGCCCATAAAAAGCCTGCTCACTGCCCTGATTTCTTTTTCGAACAGTCCACCTG
>NW_006284838.1:1481277-1483778 GCF_000327345.1 Myotis davidii | reverse complement strand
GAATAAAAATGAAAACTTAGAGAAATACAATTAGTTATTCCATAATAAAAGTGTATTGTGTTATCCCAGCTTTATTTTCTGCTGTATGACCAGTTCTTAAGAAAAAAAATAAAAATGCCTGACAATAGGTACAGATATATTCGTGTTTAGATAATAAATTTAGGTGAATACAGATGTTTTACTAGTTTTTCTGACTCTAGTCTTACTCCTTTCAATTCACTCTCTATAAACTGGCCAGAGTCCAGCATGTGGAATGATCTTGCCAGCACATTACATTAACCTTGGTACACCCTTGCTTAGAATCACCACTTTCTCCCCAATGGCCTCAGAGTAATATCCAAACTATGTAGTTTATCAGAGAAATACTTTTGTTTTTGCCTCTGCTTGCATCTCCTGACTTAATTATCATTTTGACCCTGCAGGCTAGAGCAAATAGAGTTACTTGCAATAGTACATCATTCTTTTATGCCTTTATGCACACTGTTTTCTCTGTGCACACCTTTTCAATCTCCTCTGACTTCCTATTTCTTTCCTCACCTTTGAGACTTTGGTCACCCTTTATAAGTCTTGTATAAACACTAAATTGGGTCTAGTTAAATGAGCACATATGTCCTCCCAGAGGACCCTATGTTTACCTCTAATATAAGTGTAGCCCCAGTAGAACCTGGATCCTCAGGCAGCTCAGTCCTAGCTCAACATCTCATTCGTGGAAACAAAATCCAGAAACTTGATTAAGATCCCTGCTCAAAAATCAGCTAACCACAGAGGCTTTACTTCGATACCCTATATAAAATAGCGTCCCTTCCCCCATCACCATCTCCTTCCTTTGCTGTATTTCCATCCTAACATTTATATAAATCTAAGATTGTTATGCCCAGATTTCAGGATCCCCAAGAAACCACACCAGGGAGCCAGCCGTGTCGGATGCAAAAGCACAAGCATAAGAGTCTTTATTCAAGCCCGGGTTTGGCTTCCCTATCCTTCTTACTGACACAACAGCAAGTGGGAGAGAGGAGCTAGCCCTGTGGGGAGAGGGGTTTAATAGGGGGGTGGAGTAAGGGGAGGAGAAAGCACTGTGGGCCCTGCCGATTGCCCAGGTGCAAGTCGGTGTCTTGTTTCACAGGATGTGGTCATATCTATGGCGCACTTCCCTTGATTGTCATTGGTTAGTTTAAAGAAGTCCTGGGTGTGGCTAGCAGAGGCTTGGGCTTCCGGAAAGAAGCCTTGCCGAGCACATGGCTGCCAAAAAATGGAGGGTCCAGGGTAAGATGGAGGGTGTAGCCCTTACCCTGGGGCAAGATGGAGGGTATAGTCCTCGCCCTTTCAAGATAATATTTATTTCTTAATTTTTAAATTACCTTTCTACATTGTGGAGTCTACATGGGGTAAAGCATGGTTACTTCTGTATTCTTTTTTTTAAAAATATATTTTATTGATTTTTTACAGAGAGGAAGGGAGAGGAATAGAGAGCTAGAAACATCGATGAGAGAGAAACATCGATCAGCTGCCTCCTGCACACACCCTACTGGGGATGTGCCTGCAAACAAGGTACACGCCCTTGACCGGAATCGAACCTGGGACCCTTCAGTTCGCAGGTCGATGCTCCATCCACTGAGCCAAATCGGGTAGGGCACTGCTGTATTCTTGATGTGAATGCGCCTCCCATAAAGCTTGCACTCAATCAATAATTGGTGAAAAGTAAATACAAATGAAGCTTGAATCTTTGTTTGTGACCCTCTGGGAACAGAGATTAGTTCCAATTTACAGCCAAGAGGACATGTTCTTGGGGGCCTGTTCCTCCAGCCCACACCTGACACAGTGCAGATGCTCTCTCCTGCCATTGTGGCCACCTCTCATGTCTCAGCTGTTATACTCAGTGGACCTGGCCTCAGCTTTTGTCCTGCCCCCAGTTCTTTCTATAAACAAGATTCTTTCTATCCATTCACATTTATTGCATGACTTACATCTAGAGAAGGGACAGGAAAAAAATCCCTAAAATTCCCTTACAAGACCATGCAGGTAGCAGTGTGGTAAAGGGGGTAAAGAAGATGCTCTCCAAAGCAGGGAGTGGGGGTAAGGAAAGAAAGGGGATGGAGGGCTATGCCATGATATGAACGTAGCTTGATGCAAGTGTTCCTTTACCAACAACAAAAAGGAAATAATAAGTATAACATCAGCAATTTTGAAACAGAACACAAATACTCAAAAGCATCAACAAATTATGCAGCAGTACAGTGAAAAGTTAATAAAAGAGAAAAATCTCATCAGCAGAAATTAAAATGAAAAATGATAGTAATATAATTAAATGTTCCTATTTTTTCACAAGTATTTTTATGAAGCAAGAATAAGGTCAATATCAAAATTACATTGTTATTTGTTAATATTATCAAATTTATATTCATGGAATATCACAAGCTGGCCATAATATATTATCATTTTTTATACATCACATATCCCATTGTTAATAATTGGTTTGGAAGTTTTCATCTCTTTTTATGAGT
>NW_006284838.1:1478449-1480219 GCF_000327345.1 Myotis davidii | reverse complement strand
AAAAAATCATTAGGTTTTCAAACAGATTGCTTCTTGAATAGCCTTCTGGAACTATTTACATTAATTTTTAACAATTGCTACTAATTAGAATTATTTTAAAATTCACTTTCTTTAAGGATATTTTTTCATTGATTTTTAGAGAGAATAGAAGAGAGGGGGAGAGACACAGAGAGAGAAGCATCAGTGTGTCTCACATCGATTGGTTGTCTCCCCACACACCCTAACAAGAGCAGGGAATTGAGCCTGCAACCTTGACTGGAATCAAGCCTGCCTTGCCCTTGACTGGAATCAAACTTGGGACCCTTTAGTCCACAGGCCAAAGCTCCATCCACTGAGCCAAACCAGGTAGGGCACTGCTGTATTCTTGATGTGAACGCGCCTCCCATAAAGCAAAAGAAAGGGGATGGAGGGCTATGCCATGATATGAACGTAGCTTGATGCAAGTGTTCCTTTACCAACAACAAAAAGGAAATAATAAGTATAACATCAGCAATTTTGAAACAGAACACAAATACTCAAAAGCATCAACAAATTATGCAGTAATACAGTGAAAAGTTAATAAAAGAGAAAAATCGCATCAGCAGAAATTAAAATGAAAAATGATAGTAATATAATTAAATGTTCCTTTTTTTCACAAGTATTTTTATGAAGCAAGAATAGGTCAATATCGAAATTACATTGTTATTTGTTAATATTATCAACTTCATATTCATGGAATAACACAAGCTGGCCATAATATATTATCATTTTTTATACATCGCATATCCCATTGTTAATAATTGGTTTGGAAGTTTGCATCTATTTTTATGAGTGAAGCTGGCTTAGGATTCAGTTTTCTGATTTTTCCTACATATGAAAGGACATGTGCCAGTCATAGAAGAAGGATGGCTTTCAATAAATGGTTAATTAATAAATAAATAACTAGGAATTAAGCACACACCATACATAAAATTCAATTTCAGGTCAATAATTATTTTCATGCTAATAGGCAAAATTAAACTACTTTCAAACTACAATATGCAGCAATACATTTGCAATCATGGAGGAGGGAAGAACTTCTTAAATAAGACACAAAACAAATCCATAAAGGAAAGACTGATAAATTCTACTGCATTACACATGAGAATTTCTGTTCCTTAAGAATAATAATAAAGAGAATGGAAGCTAAGACACAAACTTGAAAAAAATGTTTGCAAAATATTCAACATATTATTAACCCAAATATTTTAAGAGGACTTACAAATCAATTAGAAAAAGTAACCAACCTATTCCAAAAAATGCACAAAGACAGTAAACAGGGTTCTCAAAGGTGAACCACAATGCTATATATATATATGCCTGGGGCACAAAAATGTGTGCACCCCGGGGGGGTTCCTCAGCCCGACCTGTGTCCTCTTGCAGTCTGTGACCCCTCAGGGGATGTCCACTCGCCAGCGGGGAGCAGGCCTAAGCTCCAGTCGGACATCCTTAGCGCTGCTGAGGAGGCGGGAGAGGCCCCCGCCACCACCGCTGTACAGGCAGCCGTCAGCCTGGCTTCTGGCTGAGCAGAGCTCCCCCTGTGGAAGTGCACTGACCATCAGGGGACAGCTCCTGCATTGAGCGTCTGCTCCCTGGGGGTCAGTGCACATCATAGCAATCAGTCTTTCCCAGTCATTCCACCATTAGGGTCAATTTGCATATTACCCTTTTATTATATAGGATTCTGGACGACTCCATTTCCCAGCAGTCTTTATCAACTCCATTAAATCTGCCAAATTACCATCAAGAATC
>NW_006284838.1:1473362-1478059 GCF_000327345.1 Myotis davidii | reverse complement strand
TATATATGTGTGTGTGTGTGTGTGTGTGTGTGTGTGTATGAAATGCTATGCAATCTTATGATAATTAGAAAATTCTATTTAAATCCAGAGTGAAATTTTATTTCTACCAATCACACTGATAAAAAAAATTTAAAAACCAATATTAAGTGTTGACTAGGACATAGAACAAGAAGAATTTCCTTTAGTTCCAGTCTAGAAAAGAGCTGGGAAGAGTTTGGAGCCACCTACCTAAATTGAATATGTTCATACCATATGACCCAGCAATTTTATTATTATGTATAAATTCCAAAGAAATTCTTACACATAGCGCAAATGTACTAGAATACTTATATGATCATTGTTTGCAGTAGCAAGAAAGCAAACAAAACCAAAAGTGAAAGACACCCTGATATACATTAATAATAAAATGAATAAATTGTGGAATACGAATTCAACGGAGATCAATGTTCTACAGTTACACAAATCTGTTTATATCTGGAAAATATAAGATCAAGTGAGAGTAAATATATGATAATTTCATATGGGACTTAAAAAATCTCTAAGGAAAATCAGAGGAATAATTAACTTAAACTCAGAATAGTGGTATCTGTGGCAGAGAGCAAAGAAGATTTATAATTGAGAAGGTGATGTTGGGTCTTATAATGTTCTACTTCTAGGTCTAGTGGAAGAATACATATTTGTATTTAAAATATGCATATTTCATTAATTATGTATTATGTATTGTATTACTCATAGTATGAAATTAGCTCATATTAGAAATTAGTTCTACATAGAAAGATATTTTTTTATTTCTGTTCTTCACTACTATGTCCCAACCACCCAAATAGTGCCTAGCACAGTGGCTGGCAAACTCATTAGTCAACAGAGCCAAATATCAACAGTACAACGATTGAAATTTCTTTTGAGAGCCAACTTTTTTAAACTTAAACTATATAGGTAGGTACATTCAACTTTAAATTCAACTTTAAATTTATGGTTTTCGTCTTCCATTTTTCTTTGCTTCTTCTTTGTAGCCATGTCAAACAGGACACCTAAAAGATGTTTCATTTTATAATAATAAAGCCACCAACACAAAAGAATTACAATTCTTAAATTGATGACAAACTGCACATGAGACTGCTGACTGGCTCACTCAAGTTGTGCGTGAATCGCGCGCCTCCCCCGCGCTACATTGCCCGACCAACCGACCGATCGACCGACACTCCCCACTTCTTCTAATGCCACTTCTTCAAAGTAAACTCTCCCAGGCCGAAAACCGACTTCCCAGGCCGAAAATCGACTTCCGCGCATGGTTCACAAAGTTTCAGTCACACTGTACGTGCGCGCCTGCATGTGGTATTTTGTGGAAGAGCCACACTCAAGGGGCCAAAGAGCCGCATGTGGCTCGCGAGCCGCGGTTTGCCAACCATTGGCCTAGCATAATGCTTAGTGGTTGAATAAATGAATAAATAAATGAAAAGTAAGTACAGTGAATCGCAAAGTACCTATGTTAGGTAAGATCCTCTAATTTTTCATATAATTCAATCATACAATAATTAAGCAATTCTTAATATTCAATTGAAATTTGAAGGATTAGTGGAAAGTTAAAAGTTACATCTTGAATAAGACATTGACGATAGGCAAACTAATTTGTCCTAGAATAATCTCAGAAGACTCGGAAACTTGAGGCATAATAAGACAACTTAAAAGATGTGGGTAAGACAAGGGTAGGACATAAAGGGGCTGTGTAAAACTGCGAATAACTGTGGTGATTAGACTCCCACATTCTCACCCTTCATATATTCAGAATCATGTATCCACCCCCTCTGCAAGAAATAAATGTTCAGCATTATGGGTTTTTTTCTACAGAGGAAAACATATCAGAGAAGTTTTGAATTAGGGGCATCAGTCACAGCAGAAACTAGAATTGGGAATTTTATTAAAACCAAGGAAATCAAATGTATGCCTGAATATTCTATGTAGAACCTTCAGCAACTTTCTGCCTTCTGCCTCAGAAAAGGAGAAGCTAGGTTATCAATATCCAAAATGGGGTTCTACAGTTATCCCAGGAGGAAAACAAGGGGCTCAGAAATAATAACTCTCTATCCTGGCAATAAGCCATACACATACACAAAACTTCCAACCATCATTCTAACCAGCAGCTCAACTCAAAGGTATAGAACTGAATAACATGGAGTTTTTAGGGGAAACCTCCAAATAGAACAACTGAAAACAAATAAACAAATAAACCAGAAAGAGAGGAGAGAGAGAGAGGGAGAAAGAGAGAGAGAGAGAGAGAGAGAGAGAGAGAGAGAGGAACAGGGAGGATTCAGAAAAACAGAGAGGTAAAGGAAATTCCAAAAAAATTTATGTGAGTGAGGCAGACCTGAATTAGGAGAATTTTGAGAGAAAAATACAAGGAAGGTGTGCACCCATATCCTATATAATAAAAGGGTAATATGAAAATGGACCCTAACAGCAGAATGACTGGGAATGACTGGTCACTATGACACACACTGACCACCAGCAGGCAGACGCTCAATGCAGAAGCTGCCCCCTGGTGGTCAGTGCTCTCCCACAGGGGGACCTCTGCTCAGCCACAAGTCAGGCTGACGGCTGCCAGGACAGCGGTGGTGGTGGGAGCCTCTCCCGCCTCCTCAGCAGCACTAAGGATGTCCGACTGCAGCTTAGGCCTGCTTCCCGCTGGCAAGTGGAAATCCCCTGCAGGCTCCCAGGCTGCCAAAGAGGTGTCTGAATGCCAGCTTAGGCCTGATCCCCCAGGGAGCAGGCCTAAGCCAGCAGATGGACATCCCCCCCAGAATGCAAGAGGGCACAGGCTGGGCTGAGGGACCCCCCTGAGTGCACAAATTTTTGTGCACCAGGCTGCTAGTTTAATATAATAGGAAGTCAGTGCATAACGTCTAATATTAATTACTTGAGAAATGTTAATATTAGCACATTATACATATAAGCAGGAAAATGTCAGATAAATAGCAAAAAAAGTTGAAAGTATTTGTTTTCAGACAGTTGGATTATGACATTGAAAAGAGCCCACTCTGGTCATCATTATGAGTCTTTTACTATAATTCAGTAGTAAAACATATAGTAGTAACATGTGCATGTATTAGTCTGAAAAATATATAGCTGTCGGCCTCCATAAATATTAAGCTCTGGCTAGAAATGTGTTGAACTTTCTTGAGTAGTTAGGGTCAAGGAAGATATTATTTGCTGTTGTAAATGTTTTTGTGTGTCCAGATTATGTAGGTACAGTAAAATAGATACAATATGATAGTCCCCACCATAAAAGTTTGCAGTCTCTTATGAGTGCATAGGGTAGGAGTCAGGGTGGGAAGTAGACAGGCAGACAGTGTATTAGTAGATTAGCATAAGTAAAAGTTATAACAGACTAGAGGCCTGATGCATGAAATTCATGCAAGGGTAGGCCTTCCTTCTCCTGGCTGCCAGCACTGGCTTCCCTCTGGCTGCCGGAGAGCACCCAGGACCCAGGCTTCCCTCCAGCCACCAGCAGGCACCTGGAACGCTGGCTTCCCTCACAGCCTGGCTTCATCCGGAAGGTCGCCTGGAAGTAAATCCAGTCTAATTAGCATATTATACTTTTATTATTATAGTAGAGGCCTGGTGCATGGATTCATGCACCATTGGGGTCCCTCAGCCTGGCCTGTGCCCTCTCGTAATCCGGGACCCCTCAGAGGATGTCAGACTGCCAATTTTGGTTCCCTGAGGGATGTAGTAGTGTGGAAAGTGGCAGGTGGCTGGGGAGGAGCCTGCTCTGCTCCACTCATCCCGGCCCTGCTGCATCTGCTGCAGTTGCCACCTGGTAAGCTTGCTGAGTGGCGCTCCCACTGTGGGAGCACACTGACCACCAGGGTGCAGCTCCTGCATTGAGCATCTTCCCCCTGGTGGTCAGTGCACATCATAGCAACTGGCTGACTGGTCATCCGGTCGTTCAGTTATTCTGTCATTCAGTCACTTAGGCTTTTATATATATACTAGAGGCCCAGTGTAAAAATTTCTGCACCAGTGGGGGTCCCTTAACTAAGCCTGCAGGACCGGCCTAAACCAACTCTCCAACATCCCCTGAGGGGTCCTGGGTTGCGAGAGGGCTCAGGTCAGGCTGAGGGACCCCACCGGTGCACGATTGGGGCTGGGGAGGGACATGGGAGGTTGGCCAGCTGGGGAGGAACCACAGGAGGTCTCCAGGGTGTGTCTGGCTCATCTCGCTCAGTCCCGATCAGCCGGGCCCCAGCAGCAAACTAACCTACCGGTCGGAGTGTCTGTACCCCAGCAGCAAGCTAACCTACCGGTCGGAGTGTCTGTACCCTGGTGGCCAGTGCATGTTATAGCAAGTGGTTGAGCGGCCTTAGCATATCATTAGCATATTATGCTTTGATTGGTTGAATGGACGACTGGACACTTAGCATATTAGTCTTTTATTGTATAGTATAGATTTACACTTACGGCAATAACTGTATGTAAATGGTACAGGACATCTAGATTTCTAACTTGGACAACTAAGGGGGATCAGATTGATATTCATTAGGATACAAAACAGACAGGAATATAAAAAGAATCAGGAGACAAATAACATTTTCCTAAATTAACCAGCATCAATTCTTACTATTTTAAACAAAGAACCATAATAATAACATTAATAGTAATAATAACAATGCTCTATATTAACTTAAGGATGCAAAGGA
>NW_006284838.1:1468669-1473199 GCF_000327345.1 Myotis davidii | reverse complement strand
GCCCCCGGGTGGTCAGTGCGCCAGAAGCCGGGCTCACCGCTGGTGAGAGCAGCAGTAGTGGCGGGAGCCTCTCCTGCCTCTGTGGCAGCGCTAAAGACGTCCGTGGGGAGTGGGTCGAAACTGTCAGTCGGACATCTCCCCAGGGCTCCTGAATTGCAAGAGGGTGCAGGCTGGGCTGAGAGACCGACCACCCCCCACTAATTTCATGCACCGGGCCTCTAGTATCTCTGTAATTTAATCTGGAAGAGTTTCTTAGTCCTTACTGTCCTTTTGACATTGATGTTTTTGAAGAATACAGACAAGCTTTGTTTTGTTAGCATTTTTTTTTAAATATATATTTTATTGATTTTTCACAGACAGGAAGGGAGAGAGATAGAGAGTTAGAAACATCGATGAGAGAGAAACATCGATCAGCTGCCTCCTGCACATCTCCTACTGGGGATGTGCCCACAACCAAGGTACATGCCCTTGACCGGAATCGAACCTGGGACCTTTCAGTCCGCAGGCCGACGCTCTATCCACTGAGCCAAACCGGTTTTGGCCAAAGGATATTTTTTAAGCAACATCACAAAAAGGGCATTTTCAATTCCTGAAATTCATCCATTCCCAGATGATGAAACAGCAAATAAAACATAGCTAGGACCCTCACATTTCAGGGAGGAAATTCTGTAAGATTCTTTTAAGTTGGACCAGCACCTATCAGTGCCTGTTGCATTATTAGACCCCAGATTGAGTGATACTTTTGACAAATTCAGACAGAGCCAGTACAACGTGCATACAAATCTTGCTTTCAGGAGGAAAATTGTTCAGTACAGAATACGTGGCCTGTAAATGGTTATAACAGAATGAATAAGGAAGTCCAGGCAAGAGGAGTTGCAGGTGATATCTGAACAGACACAGGACCCAGACCAACACAATCACGTGAAATTTAAGAATGTTAAAGCAAAGGGATCATTTAACACCTGGTGTCACCAGCGAATGCCAGCTGCACCCTGATGGGTACATTTTTTTCACTAATACCATAGTGAAAAGTTTTTTGTAGCTGACTCGAGAGATTAAACAACTGCTACTAGTGGTAAGCAGAAGGGCCTGAAAGTCATGCAAGAAACTGCCATGTGGGCTCATCAGGAGGTCCATTTGATGCTCCTGCAGGGCCTGGTTGTTGTTTAACAGGAAGGGAGTGGAGGGGAGACCAGTTCGTATAGAGCATGCTATTTATTCAGCTTCGCCAAAAAGCTGCATTTCACACTCCGCAAGTCTGCTCCTCACTGATTGATGGGGGAAGGGACTAAAGACAGTTTAGATTCATGCTCAGTGAGGCCTGAGTGTCATAGGAGGCTAATTTCCCCTCAATCACACCTGGAAACAGGTAATTGGCCAATGGGTGTGGCCACTGCAAGCACATGAAATCTAAATATATAAATTTCCAAACAAAGGGAGTTGGCCTTCCTGCCCCTTTTGGCTCCAGGGGACTGGCCCTCCTGCCACCCCTGCTGAAGGGGCTGCGCTCTCCCGTGCGCATGGCTCCCTGCCATGTTGGGCTCCCCACGTGGACTAGTGGACTTTAATTTGGACAGAATACAGAACCACACCAGCTGCGACATGGAACAGGAACTCTGGACACTGGCCCTGCATCTGACTCTGCTGAACTCCCAGCTACTCCTCTTCCAGGACTGGCTTAAGGGGCAGAGGACTTTGGAAGCTGAGAAATGTAACTTTATGCAAATAAAGCCTTGGTCCACATTCCATCCTCCCTTACGAGTCTTAGAAAACTCATTTTCTGAAGATATCGCAAGAGCCTCATTCCCACTCCTGTCTAGGAAGTCTGGCCCTTTAATTCCTCTGGCATCGCTTAGAATGCCTGATAAAGTGTATCTTTAAAAGATCCATACAGATTCCTCCTTCAGAGTTCCTTAGCTTTATTTCTTATTTCCAAAGGCCCTTGTGAGTCGAATGGTTTTTCCTGAGCAGGATGCAAGGGTGGTTTCTTTCCCGGGTTCCTGTCCAGGTGGGTAAGAAGAATGAAGCCACAGACAAAAGATGATAGATGAAAAGGTGGAAATTCATTGGAAACAAGAACAGACTCCCATGTGGGGAGTGGGTCCCAAAGGGGGTAACCCACTAAGCTTCTTCTTTCTAAGGTTTATAAAGCCTGCAGTTCTTTGTTTGTTGATGTTGCCTTCCAATTAGTAGAATATCAGCTTCAAAGTTCAAAACCCACATGGTTCCCTCTCTTTTTCTCCCCCTTCAGTGGTAGAATTCTCCGTCCCCTGTGAAAGTCTGTTTCCTCTCTTTCCCCATACCCTGTGGCTTGTCCCTATCTTCTGTGAACGGATGTCTTCCTTTCCCCTTACCCTGTGACACCTCTTTTTTCTTCTCTGTGAATGTTTGCCTTTTGGCAGGTACAAGCCCCCAACTATGCGCTCCAAGCCTTCCTCCCCCAGGAGACCCTCTTTATTTCCTAAAACTCCATAAACCTGCTTATTTTACCTCTAAAAACTCCTTTCACTGAAAGGTCGTCACCTGAAGCTGAAAGCTATCAACGCTCTTTGGAAATTGCCCATGAGGGAAGAAATCTGCCCTGTCATTGCCGCTTCCTGGAGCAGTCTGCACACAATGACTGGTCCATGGGGGAGAGACCATCCCGCTCTCCACACAGCAGGTAAATATAAAGGCGTCCTGGTTTCAGAGCACCTGTAGGTGTTGGAGATGAGGCTTTGATGATCACAGCTCACCTTCTTCCTCTGTCCAGCCTTCTTCCTTCCCTTCCTTTCCGCAGGAGTTGATGTCTGGAGTACTCCCTAGTAAGCAGCCTGCACACCATCTCCATCTGCTTCCTAGGGACCCACCTGCCATAGGTGGGGGGCGATTCTCCAAATCGTAGCAGACAGTGTTCCAAGGTGGTCATGCATGATGATCAGCACAACACCCTCTCCCACTTCTCCTCTTGGTTACCTCCAGAATGTAACTACCTAGCTTGCGTGTTCACTAAGCTGATATTCATACTCCTGTTGCTTTAAGCACAGTATCTCTCTGAGCACGCCAGCCGATGGACAACAAGCGCTAGTTATGTTCCATTTATGAGGCATCAGAAGTGATTAAATTCTGAACCCCTGATAAAAGCATAAGCCCTCCAAAGGATCCGAATGCAGTAAGGCTGACAGTTTTAGGAAGCTTTTGCTCCCAAACAGATGCTCTGGGCTATTTCTTCAACAAGGTTATCAACAGAATTAAACTGCTACAAGTTTGAAACCTTCCAGCAGGTACTGAGGGGAACTGGTGAGTTAGAAGCACAGTTGCTGGGGGAACACCATCTGCTTCCACTTTCCTCACTGCTGATACTTCCACAGAAAGACCAAGAAATCTGCCTTAAGAGCCAGGATCTCGATGGTTTACAGTACACATTGCATGTGATTCCAGAGCACCAACAGGGTAACAAGAAGTCAGAGAAAAAAACACATTAACAGAATTCCCAAGTCCTTCTTAAACGTGGTGGAAAGGATACATACAGTCAATGAGGCCATGGAAAACAAGAATTTACGCATTGTTCTGAGAAATATTTGGACAATTTAAAAAGGAAAACTACGCTTTTTAGGAAGACAGGGTGGAAAGCATGCCTGATAAATTGGGCTCATATAAAATGATCATAGCATCATGCAATAATTAGTATAAATCAAATAATGGACCTCGCTCACTCGCCACATGTCTCCCCACTTCACTTTCCACCTTTGTGGGCAGCAGGAAAATCAACATTTTCTCTCATTAATTCGGAAAGGATGAGTAAGTTGTGATAAATCCTTACAATTAAATTCTAATCATGAATGGTATTGGATGAGCAACTGCTATAAAAAACAATCTTGTTTTCTTTAATGATAAAACTTTAATCAGAGTTTCAAGATTTACATAATTTTATTATTGTCCTTTGCTACTGTTTCTTGGATCAAGCTCAGTACTCTATATTTTGCTTAAAAGTCATACAATGGTCTCAATATTAATATACTCCAATTTTTTAAAATAATAGTCCAAGTTCTTTAAACTGTTCAATGATTATGGTTAGAATGTGTCATTTCTAATGTTTTGTTGCTGTTGTTACTTAGGTTTTCCTTGTCATTTGCTTACTGACCCATTTTTTGAAAATCAACTATTAATTTTACTTATTTTTATTACTCTTTTGCTTTTATATTTCTATAGATTTCAACGTTAAGCTTTATAACTTTCCTTTTCTTAATTTATATTTATCCTCTTTTTTTCTAATTCCTTAAGTTGACTTTCTGGTTCATGTCTTCATCTTTTCTTCTCTAATATGAAAAGAATTCAAGTATATGATATTATAAATATTGAGTATAGCTTAATCTTATGAAAAGTTTGTCCTTTTATTGTATTATATACATACTAGTAACCCGGTGCATGAAATTCGTGCACTGGGGTGGGGGGGGAGGAAAGGGGCCCCTCAGCCAGGCCTTCACCCTCTCCAATCTGAGACCCCTCAGGGAATGTCCAACTACCTCTTTGTGCCCACACTTTTAACAG
>NW_006284838.1:1463783-1467615 GCF_000327345.1 Myotis davidii | reverse complement strand
GATGTCCCCACTGGGGTGACTGGCCAATCTGGGTGAGGGGCTGAGGGCCGTTTTCTGGCTGGCCAAGTCCCCTGGCAACAGCCTCTCCTTTTTTTCTTTTTTATTCTGGGATTTATTTACCTTCTATGGCTGTCACTGGAGCTGAGAGCCAGCTTTAGCTCTGTGGCCCGGCTGTAGCTCTGAGACCTTGGCTGCTGAAAGCAGGGATCTGGGTTTGTTCTATAATTGAAACAATGTTGCAGTCCTTCTGGCTGAAGCCCGGCTGGCTGAAAGCAGGTTTCTGGGGATTGTTTAGCTTCTATACTTGCAACATTGTTTCTTAGACTGCAGCTCAGAGGCCAGCAGTGGCAGGCAGGGAACCTTGGCTTTCTCCTTCACTGGAGCAAGCAAGCTTCCTGTTCGCTTCAGCTGCCTGGCTGCCAGCCGCCATCTTGGTTGGCAGTTAATTTGCTTATCTCGCTGATTAGCCAATGGGAAGTGTGTCGGAGGCACAGTTAATTACCATGTTTGTCTATTATTAGATAGGATGTACTTTCTATTTTTGTTTTCTCCTTGATCTTTATATCAACTGGTAAAACATTTCTTTATTTCCATGTAATTTTTTGTCACTTTTCTATTATTCATCTTATTTTTAGTTGACAAATCAGAGACTATAGCTAACAAAATAAATACGATTTAAAATTTATTAAGATTTTTTTCTAGACAGATATAGAGCTCAAAAAAAAACATCTGCATGAATATTAGAAAGAAGTGTTACTCTCTCTTTGTAGGAATTAAATGGTTCCCTATAGCTATGTGATTTATGTGACTCTTAGCTGGTTATATTACTCAGATTGCCTGCTTATTCTTGTATACTTGAAGTGACAAATTCTAAATGCAATTAAGAATCCTGCATATTCTCACAAAGAGATAATTTACAACTTTGGTTATAAATTATTACTAAATTTTTCTTTGCAATCTACTCTATTGTGGAAAAATTCTTATCAAACACAAATTTTCAGTCCCATTATCATCTATCTACATTTAGCTATATATCTGAGATCATGATATCAGATAAATGAGTGGTCTTCTCTGACATTTTATGTTTTAATAAATGTCCTGCTCAATCAAAGTGGCTCAGGTGGTTGAGTGTCGTCCTATATCAAAGTGTTGCCGGTTTGATTCCCCATCAGGGTACCTACCTGACAGGAATCCCAGGTTGAGGCATTGAAGGCAGCCCATTGATATTTCTTCTCTCTCTACCTCTCTCTTTTGCTCTCTAAGCATGTCCTCAGGTGAGGATTAAAAAAAAAGAGTCCAAGTGATATTTTGGATGATCAAATATTTTTGAATCTGTGCACTATGATCATGTGGCTCTTGTTAATCTGTTTTATTGTATGAGAAATCTTACCCTGATATTTCAAAGAGTATATTTTTTATTAGTCCTGAATTTGTCAGTAAGCCCAGTCCACAGACTTTTTATGCTCTTAATAAAGTATTCAATTAATTTTAACATAGTTCAAACATACAAACAAAACAGATAGTTATATAATGACTAGAGGCCCGATGCATGAAATTGGTGCAAGGGGCTCAGCCCTCACAGCCGCGGCCCTCGCAGCCCCAGCTTCAACTGGAAGGTCATTTGGAAGGTCATCCAGATGGTCATTCCACTGTTCAGCCATCGGGTCAAATTAGCATATTATGCTTTTATTATTATAGATCATCTTTATTTCACAACCCAGTTTCATTTTACTTTCCATATTTGGAACATTTCCTGTATGATTCTCATTAATTTTAAAAAGATCCTCAGATACAATTGAGGCTTCCATTTCTTCAATTGTGGAAATTTCAGAAATCTAGTTAATATAAGAATATCTGCGTTTATGTTACTATTTGGTCACTTTCCCATTGGTTATCAACATTCCTGTTAGTTATCCCACCTGAACTCTTATTTCCTAATTATAAAATGAACATAAGGATTCCCCATTAGATTGTTGTCAAAATTAGAAGAAACAGCTTAAACCAAGCACAAAGATACACATGTCAATAAATGTTACTTCCATTCAGCCTGAGATACATATTTTTACTCATTATTTTAAACCTCTGTCAAATGAAAACTTTTTTATGAAACTTTCCCAGACTCATCTTAGTGAATGTTTTTAATACGTTTTGATTTCTCACAGAAATTGGCACAAAACTTATACGTAAGGTTGTTGCACCTGTGGTCGTGTGAGACTGTGCTCTCCTAGAAGGCAGCGTGGGTACGTAAGGAGTCTTGGCATCCTAGACAAATTCATAGCAAGAATATAGTCAATGTTTATCAGTGTGTAAATATATCAAATAGGAGATCTGAAAATAATTGACTTTGAATCACCTCTATTATTTGAGAAATGCCTCAAAATACAAAACTCATTTTTATACACAAAGCAAAACATTTACTGTTTTCATTTGGAATATTGATTATAGCCACTTGCCATTTGCATGACTATAAGACAAATAAAAAGTATGAATGGTTGTTACCAACGTGTACAAGGTTTCTAACACTTTGTTTTTTGGCAATATACAAACAGCAAAATATTTG
Source organism: Myotis davidii (assembly GCF_000327345.1). Classification (NCBI taxonomy): domain Eukaryota; kingdom Metazoa; phylum Chordata; class Mammalia; order Chiroptera; family Vespertilionidae; genus Myotis; species Myotis davidii. Next base: position 1,465,055 of record NW_006284838.1, on the reverse strand, counting down.
CTTCTGACATCATGTAGTAAGAGAAGATTTGTTTAATGCAGATGAATCACACCAGGAGCACCTGTGCTAGAGACTGGCCCCCAGATGCTCTGCCAATCCCTGTTTTAGAGCTAAACAGGGCAGGAGGTCTTTACAAACCAAGTGTCTTTTTTTATTTCTTCCTGTTTGCACACTTATCACGGTATCTGCAAAGGCCTCAATTGGTAAAACATACATTTCCGAGATTTGGGGTATATTCATGTCTTCTTGAATATTTCAATTGGCTACATTAGTATTACCTTTTGATAAGCAGGTGGGTTTCCCTGGTCTGTAATGCTGTGATGGGAGCCCTGTTACGTGAGAAAGGCTCCCTAGGCCTATTCCCAAGGACCTCCACTCAGTAGCCATGTGTTGCTAAAGTCATTTGTTCAGAGTGACAATACACCTTTTCTCAAACGGTACAACGTTTTTCTTCTTATAAAGCCAGATGTTTGAATATTTTAAACAAAAACAAGAAAATATGTTATTTACTCGCCTGACTTATTTTCCCGGTATTGTTCATATGGATCATTTGTTATTTTGAAGAATAAGGTGTCTTCCTTCCAAGATATTTCATGCTGAACAAATAAACGAATGCTTCCAAGGTGAGCTGTCAAGGAATAGTCAGTACTGGCATCACTGCTCCGCCTTTTAGTTACAAATATTCTATTTATTGTAAAGGTTCAATGTTATTTAATTAGCTCTAGGTACACAAAAATGATCAAAGTACAGTTCTTTTTGATACATAACAAATTATACTTCTATCATTTCTCAGTAATATTGCTTACTGTCCCAGATGTGTTGGTATCTTCTAATAAAGCATGGGAAATAAACTCTAGAGGCCGATGCACCAAATTCGTACAAGGGGCTTGGCCCCCACTGCTGCATTGGTAGCCTCTGCCTTGGCCCCCGCCTGCCACAGCTTTATCCGGAAGATAGTCTGGAAGGATGTCCAGAAGTATGTCCTGTCTAATTAGCATATTATGCTTTTATTATTATAGACTAGAGGCCCGATGCACAAAAATTTGTGCACTCTGGGGGGTCCCTCAGCCTGGCCTGTGCCCTCTCACAGTCTGGGACCCCTCGGAGGATGTCCACTGGCTGGCTTAGGCCCACTCCCCAGGGGATTGGGCCTAAGGTGTCAGTCAGACATCCCTCTGACAGCCCAGGAGCCCTTAGAAGATGTCCACTTGCCAGCGGGAGCAGGCCTAAGCTGCTGCCAGACATCCTTAACACTGCTGAGGAGGCGGGAGC
>NW_006284838.1:1455340-1463596 GCF_000327345.1 Myotis davidii | reverse complement strand
CCCTGGGGTGCCTGGCCAGCCTGGGTGAGAGGCTGATGGCTGTTAGCAGGCTGGCTACAGCACCTTCAGGGTGGGTGTCCCCACTGGGGTGCCTGGCTAGCATGGGTGAGGGGCTGATGGCTGTTTCCTGGCTGGCCACACCCCCTGGCTACCCAGGCTCCCAGCCCCTCCTTGAACAGAGGCCATGGCAGCTGGAAGCAGGTATCTGGGACTTATTTATCTTCTATAATTGAAGTTTTGTAGCCTTGAGTGGAGCTCAGGGCCAGCCAGGGCAGGTGGGAAACTTGGCTTCCTCCATCACCAGGGGCAACCCAAGCCTCATGCTTGCTCCAGCTCCGCGGCCACTGCCATCTTTATTGGGTTAATTTGCATAGTCACTCTGATTGGCTGGTGGGCATGGCTTGTGGGTATAGTGGAGTAATGGAGTGATGGAGTGATGGTTAATTTGCATCTTTCTCTTTTATTAGTGTAGATAACCCAGATATCACTAATTGGCATGAAGCCTCTTTTGTTTGAGTTAGTATAAAAGGTGCTACTGACCAGCTAGTGGCTGACTGTTTTGTTTGCCAAAAAGCAGGTCCCATACACCTGTGGCTGCTCCTATCTTTTTTCAATTCCCAGCATCCAAGGAAATCCAGTCCGTAGCGGAGGACCTCAGACCCAACAGTGTAATACATCCTTCTTTACTAAGGCTACAATTTCATAGGTACTCCATGGAAACTAGTATTCTGACATAGGGAAGAAGATACTCATTTGAAATTCTTATTAATGGAGAATATTTGATGAAATTATGTCTTATTTATTAGATTAATAGATATTTTTGGCCACACTAATGGCAGTCAGAAAAAACAGTAAAGCAATCATGAAAGTTAAGAAAGACAAACTCTACTCTTCGCAATGTTATATGCCATTTTATTGATGTATTTTTCTCTAAAAGTTCTGAGGTCTAGAGTTTTTATTGGGGTTTCATGACTTAGGCATGATTGCGTAAGTCACTGGCACATAATTGAACTCAGTCTCTTGCTCCCACTCAGGAGGTTGGACCAGGGCAAAATCTCAACCCTGTGATCATACTGTTGGTCTTTCTGGTGACCAGCCACTATCCTGAAGCCATCCAGGGGCCCATGGGGTGTCGCCTCATCAGCATAAATAGTCACTATCCCAGGGGCTCATAAGTAACAAGGACAGTTCTTTCACTTGGGAAATTCTAAGGGTTTTAGAGTTTTCCTCCCCGGAACCAAGGCCAAATGCCAGCCAAGTTCTTTATTATACAACGGTCCACACGTTTCCCAACTTCCAAAATTGTGTTTCTCCCTAACCTCTCTCTTTTCCCTCATTCTTGTGAATTTAAAGAAATCATTTTACTGTATTGTCAGGTGGTTTCCTAGAGGATGTAGATGCATGTGTTCGTTCTACTACATGAAACTTTCTGTAAGGCATTTGTTGCTCCATGAATTCTGATAAATTCTGAAAGAAAACTGAACAATAGAGGAAGTAGAAGTTTTTCCGGCTTTTAAAAAATAAGTAGCAAAAAGATCTCTTTCTATTCTTAATTGGAACAGAAATGTTAATTTAGACTTTGAACCAAAAGTAGAAAATGACAAAAATTTGAAATGAAGACCCTACTGGAATGCATGAGGCTCCTCACTGAGCCCCAGAGGGGCAAACCCCATAGCCTGGGGAGTTCCAGTCCTCCATAGGGAGGCTCACTTCATGAAACAAAGATCAGGGATGGAGCCTCCCTTGGGAGAGAGGATTTAGTGCATCAGTAACTCCATGGCTGGAAGCAGTTTTAGTAGATACTAAAAAACTGAAAGTGCAAATGTGAAAGTGTTTTTTAGATTTTGCGAGGGATGTTCAGTCTGTGGGGAAATAAATAGCCAATAAATTTACTTAAGAGTTGCCCAATGGAAAAGGAAATTGCCTGTTTACCAAGGTAGTGGATTTTAATCTATTAATTAACTCATTAAAGAAGCAGAATGCAAAAGTCTAAAAGAGAACAGGCACAAAAACCGAGAGGTTTTAAATATTTGGAATGGCAAATCAAGAAAGAAAATTGGTTTTAGGAAGGATTTCAGTAGCTGGTGTTACCCCATTTCAGCATTTCTCCCAATGAAAGGGGGTGATAGAGGCTCCTCTCCACAGGAAGCAGCCAGCTGCTGAAGGATATCAGGAGGGAGCATTTGTTCCATTGCTTTGTGAATGTTACTCACCCCCGTTGGCTTGTTGATGACAAATGTTACCCAGTGAACTTTTTTAATGTTTTGAAATAACTTTTAGTGTATGGTTTTATTTTAATTATCTAAGCAACACATGATAGTAATGAAAAAAATTTCTTCAAGCAGAAAAAAATCAATAACATTGTTAATACCTATAGATAATCTCTATCAAAGCATTGTTGCAGATCCACTTTTATATATCTACTAATGCTCATGCATACATGTACATACTCATACACAAAAACACACAGTAATGTGTACATACATGGTCACAGACCCACACATAAGCATGTTAACATCCATATATATGTGCTTATGTACACATACTCTGTATGAGACCCTCCTGTGTGTGGCTAGAAAGCCAGAGGAGGATTGAAGGCCAATAGCAGGCAAAGTTGCAGTTTAAAATTTTCTACCTATATCTGTCTTCCATATTAAAACTGAATTTCACCTTTCTATCAGAATGTCCCTTTGTTCTGGAAGATAAATTTCAGTGAGCCCTTTTATTCTGCAGATGCAAAGCCAGGACTCTTTGTTCCCAGTGAAGACCTGAGTGCAATAAAACACCAGAGTCCGTATTCTTCAAAGTGAAACACTGTACCAGCATCTGTTTATTAATTTAAATAGAATGTATATTTCAGCAGACTTGTGTTTTGGAAGATTCTGTTTTCATTGGAGACTTTTATTTCCTAAACTGTCATTTAGATACTGCCTTGTAGAGAATATCGACATGTAGAACTGACTTATTGTTCATGTATTTATTAAACAAATCACTGTTGAAGACCCACCACATTTACGGTAAGATACTGCGTTAAACACTAAATCTACCATGAGTTGTGGGTAGGAGGGATAGTCCCTTCTTTCAAGGGACTAGAGTGGAGGAATATTGAATAGTCAAGTATATTTAATTATGTAAATAAAATGTTAATAAATTCTATTTAAAAAAAGCATAACAAGAGGGCTTAGTGGAAAGATGATTCACACTGTAGACTTAAAGAAACATTCTCTGAAAATTTACTGCTTATGATGTGATTTAAAGAATTATTTTGAAGATAGAAATGATAAGTGCCTTTTCAGCCAGAGAGAACAGCACATGCAATGCTTAGTGTTGGCAGCAGAACAGATCATCTAAGATGCTAAAGGCTGCTTTGTTCCGGCTAAGTCAGAGAGTAAGATGTGGAGTGCTATAAATTAAAGCGAGTGATGTGACTGGAGTCCAGGTTGGGGATATGTGATGATGTGTGTAACTTATGTTAATATTCTACATGTTTTTATTTCTAAAAGCAGTGGGAATTCAGTGAAGGATTTTAAGATGAAAAAAGACGAGAGATTTTTTATTTTTTCAGAACTTTTTGGCTTCAAGATAGAGAATGGACTTGAAAGACAGGAAGAGCTAGAGTCAATGGTGACTTTGGAATTTTAACATTAGAGAGAAGTAAAAGAACCTCCTTCCAGTTTTCCATAATGGCTGCACCAATCTGTACTCCCACTGTCAGTGCACAACACACATTCTCTCCCTCAGACACATTTCTTACTATGTCATCTGATTGACTCTGCTCCCCATGAGCAAGACAAGTTCTCTTTCTGAAATAAAAACCTTTCCAATGGTAAGGTGAATGTAAGTGAAGGCAACAGCATCATAATGAGCTGTGGTTACATTAGAACTTTGGAAACACTAAACTGATACCTGATTGATTATATATTGGAATGCTCTGCCCTCATTGTGGTAAGTAATATAAATGACCTACAGAAAATGCAAGGCCGTAAATATAAAAGTTGGAACAAGAAGGTAAATCTTAGTACTTAACTATGGTTAATGATGGTTTGTGCCAACCTGAGGAATTCAATTAGATTTGAAATAAGACTACCAATACTTTAGAAATGTCCATACAGCGATAAAGGGAACAGTTTTGGAAAGATAGTTACTTAAAGGTTTAACTATATAAAAAATAATGATATTTCCATCAACAAAAGGAAAAAATAGGAGTGATAAATATTGCATATGTATTAGTTCCAGAATGTTTATGCTATAATGTAAAATATCAATTTACATCTTATATACTTTGAAAAATTGTCAGACACTCAATATTATTCATACATTAATTCTATCAACCTATGTTGATCAAACATAGGAAGATGAGGCTTTTTGAAAGATGAATTAAGCATTTCCCAATCATTAAAGGGGTAGGGAATAAAAAAAAGATACAAATTAGATGAAATAAATAGACCAAATCTGTGGTGGGAAAATAAAACTTGCATTTTATTTGCTAATGTGACTGTAATTTATAAATTTAGAATCTTAGATGGATGTCATAAAATGAGAACCATATGTTTTGGATTCTTGATATAACCAAGCCCGTAACCAATATCAGAATACAGAAAATTAGCATGGAATATACAGTAAGCAATGCATATATACAGTATAATTTCAGAACTCCCATGGTCAATTATTTTCACAGAGAACATGAATGGTCTAATATCTAATTACTTCTCCAACTTTCTCAATTCCACCCCCACTTAGAGATTCAACAAAAGGACCTTATAAGTATTTTTGCTTATGGTAGACTGTTTGCAAAAATGACTAAAATGCTCCTCCACACTGTCTACTTGCTTTGATTGTCCTCTATTGCACTAACTCTGGCATGTGACTAGGTTTGGCCAATAGGACGTTAACAAACATGTCACAAGCAGTAGTTTAAAAGAGTTTACACATTTAGGGTTTAAAATTCTGTGGCTATCGTGGGAATGAACTCAAGTCAGCCTGCTGGAAAGGCCATGTGGTGGCCTATAACAAGCTGCCCAATGCTAGACACATACACAAAGCTTTCCTAAATCCCTCAGCTACCAATGGACCCACTACCTATATAAATTAGTCAAGACAACCCAGAAAGAAAAGTCCCTTAGCTGACCCATAGAGCCATGAGCTAAACAAAGCAGCTGTTGTGTATCTTTTCATATGTTTTGTTAGGCAGTCAATGATGGCAAACATTACCTGATTTTTCTGGATCTTACTTGTTTGCTGGCCTCTGATAATCTCCTATGTTTCCAGGGTAATATAAGCACTGAGTGCTGTAAGTATATGAAATATCACAGAGGCAAGTGATTAACAGGTTTTTAATCATTGCTATGTTCTGTTTCTCTAATTTCAGAGACACTTGAGTATTTTACTCCTTGTTGAATCATAAGTAAAACAGTAACTCAAAGAATTAATAAGACTATACCAGAGCCAATATAAATGAGATGTAAGCTAAGGATACTGCATGGAACTATGCACGTATACTCAATGAAAGTTCTACTGATTAACTTGTAATTTGGAGACATGAATATATCAGAGGATGGAAACAAGTTATGCACTTTTAAATTATTGTCATGTGATTAACAAGGCAAAATACCTGAAAGAACCCAAGAGGTTATGGCTTCCCTGAGCTGAGATAGCTCATGATGCTCAACCTTATATCTTTGGCTACATACTCCTAAGTGTCAAATAATGTGAAGATATTTGAAACATTTATCTGTTCTAGTTACTATTCCAGTTACTATTGTTTCATAATAAATGATATTAACAAAATGCTCAAACTTAAATGCCTAAAACTGAATGCTTGATTTCCCCTACCTGAACTTTGATCTTTTCCCACATTCTCCATTTTTGGTTAACATATTTTACTTTTTTTTTTTTTTTTTTTTTTTTTTTTTTTTTTTTTTTTTTTTTTTTTTTTGCTGCACCTAAGAATGTCTAAAGGATTGAGTTAAGATAAGCAAGAGGGTCTGAAAATATTTCCACTGAAGAATTAAATCCAAGAGAAAACCATTGAGAATTGTAATTTTTGCTCAGAAGCAATTCACAAGAGTTAGAAGGGAGTGGTGATTCTCAACACAGCCCTTTGTCTCTACTGAGCTTGGCTTCTGGAACAGTGCTGTGGATCCTGGGAACAGTGCCTGATTCCTGGGATTGGAGCATGCCGCAGTAAAAGAGTTGAAGAAAAACCCAAAAAGCTCTTTATCTTCCAACTCATGGGACATCGAAGGTTTCAGGCATTCTCAGTATTAAGTCATCTGCTCTCTATATATTAAGATGTCTGGCATACAACAGAAGCCATGGAGTTGTCAGAAGCAATATTGGGTTGCTTTAGGGCAAACATCAGGGGAAATAAACATCAGCAAGTGTGCCTCTTGTGGCCATGAGTGTTGTGACATTTCATAGGCACTAATGGTATGGTTGCCACATTATGCCTTGGCAAAATAGAAGAACTGGAGGTCAGAAAAATGGGAAATATCAAACACATGGCAACTCTCTGAGGCATAACTCCTAAAATTTCAGTACTATATCAGAAGAATCTAAAGAGAGGCAGGCTGGGGCAGAGTGGAAGTTATATTAGCTTGCCACAGTCAAAATGAGCCCATTTTTACTCTCATGGTTGTATAATACATGAAATATCAGCTACAAATGCCATCTTTTCAAAGTTTTAAAAGGTGTACCTAATAATATTTCCTCCAATTTTTTAGTCATGCTGTCTTGGTTGACTATGATCGGATTGATCAAATGGCTTCAAGAGATCACGTTTACATGTGTCATCTCTTCTAGGAGGCTTGTTAATTTTTGTTGTGTCCTACAAAAGTATTTGGTATTGAGAACAATATGCACAGCTGGCTGTAATATTGTTATACATAAATCAAAGTGAATTTAGAGTACTGATAAAAGCTCTCAATAAACTTCTGTCTCTATCATGATGTGAGACTCACTTGGAACCATTCATTCTAGTTGCCCAATTTCTGGATTAAAATTGGGGAAGTGACTGCTTTTATACATTTAATTTAAATTTTCTATCTGTTAAAAAAGGCTTAGCGTTTTTATGTCTTTATATTTATGTATCTTTGTAATTAAGTCAATATTTCCTCCAAGCCCCATCCACTCATAATTCAGTTAAAGACACGAAGATAATGTCAGAAAGAATAATACAGCCTTGAGAAAGTATGGAACCTCAAGGTGACCCTCCAAAACTAGATATACTGGAAAGGGAAAAACAAAACAAAATTTCTTTCATAGTCTACCATAGTATGCTGTGAAGAAGAGTGATGCAGGATAGAGGACTGTAGTGAAGTACACATTTCTCTCATCTCCAAACTGAAGTTTTAGAGTGAATAAAATTGATAAGAAAGGTAAGCACTGGAAGACTGCTAATTTACTTTTTGTTGAAATGTTTTTATCTCTGCACCAACACAGAGCTGAGCTTCTTCAGAATAAACTTGGTGGAAGAAATGGTTTGGTCAAGAAAGAATCCAAGGTAGCCTAAGCAATCTATAGTGCTAATTGGCAAAGAGAAGACCCAGAGTTTACCATATTTTTTTGAGGCAAGTCAATGAAAATAAGTAAGTTGAGAACCAATGGATTCATTAGGATAAGGTGATAGTCCATGAGATACTGTGGAGCCTACAATCTAAAACCATTTTTGGTAGAAAGCATGCGGGGCATACTTAGGAAAATCCAAGGTAAGAACAAATTAGTCAGGAAATACCATATAGCACTGATAAAACAAGAAAACAGGTCATAAACTATATTAATCATAGAGTTAAGCAAAAGGTTCTAGAAGAATAACTATATATTGTAAAAAACAGGAATATGTTCCAAACAAAAGAACAAGATAAACTCTAGAAACAGACTTTCATGAAATGAAGATAAGTGATTTATCTGATAAAAAGCTCAAAATAATTGTCACAAAGATGTTCACCAAGGTTAGGCAAATAATGCATGAACAAAATTAGAATTTTGACAAGTGGATAGAAAATATAAGAAAATAATAGAAATCACAAAACTAATTAATACAATGATTGAATTAAAATTCAATAGAGGGATTCAACAGCAAACAATAATAAGTGGAAGTAAGGATCAGTGAACTAGAAATAGGACTATAGTTGTAGTCCAATCAGAGGAGCAAAAAAGAAGAAGGAAGAGTAGGGGTAGGAGGGAGAAGAAGAAGAAGAAGAAGAAGAAGAAGAAGAAGAAGAAGAAGAAGAAGAAGAAGAAGAAGAAGAAGAAGAA
>NW_006284838.1:1438770-1454996 GCF_000327345.1 Myotis davidii | reverse complement strand
CCTGGGCAAGGGGCCGATCCTGCGATTGGAGGGTGAGAAGGAGAAGGAGGAGGAGGAGGAGGAGGAGGAGAAGGGGAAGGAGAAGGAGAAGAAAAAGTAAAAGAAGAAGAAGTAGTTAAGGACTTCTGGGACACCATCACATTATAAGGATTCCAGAAGGAGAAGAGAGAGAAAGAGGCAGAAAGTTTATTTAAAGAAATAATGGCTGAAAACTTAACTAGCCTAGACAAAGAAACAGACATCCAGATTCAGGAAACCCAGAAAGTTCCAAATAAGATAAATTGAAAGAGACCCATATGGAGGCACATTATAATTAAACTGTCAAAATTTAAAAATAAGAGAAACTTAAAAGCATCAAGAAAAAAAATAACTTCTTTACCAGGACACCCTCAATAAGACTATCAGCAAATTATTTAGAAGAAAATTTTCAGGCAAGACAAAAGTAGCACAATATATTCAAAATGCTGAAAGAAAATCTGCCAACCTAGAATATTCTGCCCAGCAAGGCAATCCTTCAGAATATAAGGAGAGATAAAGAGTTTCCCATACAACCAAAAGCCAGAGCTCCTCATTACAAGATCAACCTTACAAGAAATGTTAAAGGGGCTTTTTTAAGCTGAAACAAAAAGACACTAATTAATAACAGGCAAACATATGAATGTGCAAATCTCATTGGCAATCCAATCAGATAGTTAAATTCAGAATAGCATATAATTAAATTCAAAATAACTCAATGCTGTAATGGTGGTGGAAAAATTTGTTATAAGTTTAGTATGAAAGTTAAAAGGTAAAAATATTAAAAATGACTATAATTTTAACTACAATATTTGTGAATGGATAAACAAGGAAAAAGATGTAAAGTATGACATTGAAAACAAAATGTTAAGGGGAAGTAAAAATTTAGAGCTTTATTATGCATTCAAAGTTAAATTTTTTAACAGTATTAAATAAACTGCTACAATTCTAAGATGTTTTATGTAAGCCTCATTATAAGTGGAAAGCTAAAACCTATAGTAGATACATGAAAATAAAAGAATCAAGCATTCCACAACAGAAAACTATCATATCACAAAAGGACCAAAGGAATTTTTAAAGGCAAGAATAAACCCATATTAATAATTATTTTAAATGTAAATAGATTATTTTCTCCAATTGAAGGATGTAGAGTGATTGAATAGATGAATAAACAAGTCCCCACTATATGTTGCCCACAAATACTAATTTCAGCTTTAAGGACATACACAGATGGAAAGTAAAGGGATGAAAAAAGATTCTACACAACAGACACCAAAAGAAAGCAGGGGTAGCTATACTTATATCACACAAAGAGGCTTTAAAACAAGACTGCAGGAAGAGACAAAGATCATAAAATAACAATAATGAGGTCAATTCAAAAAGAGGATATAATAATTATTAATATCAATGCACCTAACATAGAAGAACATAAATATATAAATGAAATAATAACAGAGCTAAAGGGAGGAATAGATAGTAATGCAATAATAGTAGGGGATTTCAATATTCTGCTTTCATCAGTGGGTAGATTATTCAAACTCAATTAAAAAACACACACACACATTGGACTTAAACTACACATTAGACTAGTTGGACTTAATGTATAGAGCTTTGGCTCCAGCAGCAGGAGAATGCACATTCGTCTCCAGTGCACATGAGACATTTTCCAATGTAGATTATATGTTAGGCCACAAAACAAGTCTCAACTTTAAAAATATTGAATTGAGAGCAAGCAAATTTTCTGACCACAGTGATATGAAGCTAGAAATCAATTACAAGAAGGAAACTCAAAATTTCACAAATATGTGGATACACAACCTACTCCTTAACAAACAACAAAAATAGAGAAAGGAATATTTCCAAACTCATACACAAGGGAAGCATTGCCCTGATACTAAAGCAGGCAAGAACACTACAAGAAAATAAAATTACAGGCCAATATTCCTAATGAATGGACCTGCAAAAATCTTTAGTGAAATATTAGCAAGCAAAATTCAATAATTCATTAAATATATCATACATATGATCAAGTGTGATTCAGTCCTAGGATACAAGGATGGTTTAATGTCTACAAATCAAGCCATGTGATATACCACATTAACATAATGAAGGATAAAAATCATATGATTATCTCAATAAATGCAAAAAAAGCATTTGACATAATTCAATATTTATTCCTGATGAAAACACTCAACAAACTGGGTATAGAGGGAATGTACCTGAACATAATAAAGGCTCTAAGAGATAAGCCCACAGTTAAAATAATACTCAACAGTAAAAAGCTAAAAGCTTTTCCTCTGAGACCAGGATGTTGAGGCACACACTCAACATTTTTACTCAACACAGTACTGGAAGTCATTAGAAAGAACAATTATGAAAGGAAGAAGGAACTTTCTATTTTCAGATGCCATTATATATAGAAAACTCTAAAGACTCCATCAAAATGTTAGAACGAATAAATAGATTTGGTAAAGTTGCAGGATACAAAAATCAATATACAAAAATTAGTTGCATTTCTATACACCAGTTGCAAACTATAAGAATTAGAAAAAAATTTCATTTACAATTGGCTCAAAAAGGGAAAAATACTTAGCAATAAATTTAATCAAGGAGATGAAATATCTGTACTATAGAAACTATAAAACATTGTTGAAACAAATTAAAGAAGACACAAATAAATCAGAGATATTTTATGTTCATGGATTGGAAGAATTAATACTGTTAAAATGTCTATGCAACCCAAAGTAAATTAAATGTAATCCCTATCAAAATTTCAATGACATTTTTCACAGAAATAAACAATCCTAAAATTTGTATAGAGGAATGAATAATTAAAGACTGTGAATAGCTATAGCTATCTTGAGAAAGAACAAAGCTGGAGGAATCACACTTTCTGATTTCAAACTATATTACAAAGCTATAGATACCCAAACAATATGGTATTAGCTTTCAAACAGACACATAAATCAATGAAACATTATAGAAAGTCCAGAAATAAACTCACACATATATGATACATTAATTTATGACAAAGGAGCCAAGAATATATACTGGGGATGGGATAGTCTCTTCAATAAATGGTATTGGGAAAACTGGATAGCCACATCCCCAGAATAAAACCCCTATCTTAAATCATACACAGGAATTAATTCAAAATGAATTAAAGTCTTAAATGTGAAGTTTTAAACCATAAAACTGCTAAAATAAAAAAAGGAAATAGCTCCTTTATATTAGTTTTGGACTTTTTTTTTAACCTGACACCAAAATTTAAGTCAACAACAACAACAAAACTAAACAGTGGAATTGTATCAAATTTAAAAGTTTCTCTACAGCAAAGAAAACTGTCAACAAAATGAAAATCTAACATAAAATGAAAGAAAATATATCCAAATTATATAACTAATTAGGTGTTAATATTCAAAATATATAAAGAACTCATACAACTCAATAGCAAAAAAAATAAATAAATAAAAATCAAATATTACCAGAGGAACTGAATAGACTTTTTTTCCAAAGAAGACATTCAAATGGCCAATGGGTGCTTAACATCACTAACCATCAAAGAAATGCAAATCAAAAGCACAATGAGATTTCATTTCACACCTATTAGAATGGCTGTTATAAAAAAGAAGAGTTAATAAGGATGTAAAAAGGAAACCTTTGTGCAGTGTTGGTGGGAATGTAATTTGGTGCAGACACTATGGAAAATGTTATGAAGCTTCCAAAAAACACCAAAAATAGAATTACCATATGATCCAGCAATTTCACTCTGGGTATATATTTGAAAGAAATAAAACCAGGATCTTGAAAAGATATCTGCACCTCCATGTTCATTGCAGCATTATTGACTACTAGAGGCCTGGTGTACAAATTCATGCACAGGTGGGGTCCCTGGGCTTGGTCAGCGATCGAGGTCAATCAGGGCTGGCTGACCAGAAGGAGGGGCCACTGGAGGTTAGCTGTGGGAGCGCACTGACCACCAGGGGTCAGCTCCAGCATTGAGTGTCTGCCCCCTGGTGGTCAGTGCACATCATAGCTACCAGCCGGTTATCCAGTCTTAACGGTCGCTTAGGCTTTTATATGTATAGAGAGTCAAGACATGAAAACAATGTAGGATTCTCTGAAGGATGAGTAGATAAATAAGATGTGGTATTTATATACTAGTATATATATATATTCAATGAAATATTACTCAGCCATGAAAAAGAAGTTAATTTTATTATTTACAGCAACATGGATGGCCCATGGGAACATTATGTTTAGTGAGATAAGTCACTCAGAGAAAGAAAAATACTGCAAGATCTATCTTATTTATGGAATTTTTAAAAATACCAGAGGCAGGGGCTGGGCATGAGCAAAATAGGTGAAGGTGATCAAAATGTGCAAACTTCCAGCTATGAGATATATAAATAATGGAGATGTGATATGCAACATGATGACTGAATTGTTTTATGAACACTTAATGAAGGGCCATGGAAAAGATCCAATTGGGATCTGCAAGGTTTCTGAGCTATGTTACTAGCCTCATTTGACCTTTAAGAATTTACCCCCCAAAATCAATTGTTCTGTTATTACCAGTTTTGATGGCTGTCACTCCCATAAAAATAAAATCAATTGTAAAAAATAAAACAAGTTGTCCTCTTTATCCTTGGAGAAACTTGTTATACTTTGGGATTCAGTTTACCTGGACGTCTTACAACCTCAAATCTCTGATGGGTTCAAAATTGTGATGTACAATACCTAGCTTTCCTTGTTGGTAGGGTGAGAGTAATGATCCTTTGCAGTTTTCTTCACCCTATTTTGAATTTTAACTTTTAATCAAATTTAAAGGTAATATTATGTCCTCTTTAGAGGTGATGAATCAGTAATTGAGGAAACTTGATTAAGGTAATACTCCTAGAAGGTAATATATAAAATTCCAAAGTTCGTGGTCATCGATATTTGTGGAAATACTGAAATGTGAATGATTATAAAACTATAGAGTTCTAGGCTGTTAAAGTTATTGATAAAGTCAAACATTTTTGACAGCCAAGTATAATATCTAATGTAATGTAAATTTCACCATAAGATTAGTCACAATAATACTAACAGTTAAGTATTATCATCACTATGAAACAAAGAAATTTAGGCTCAAATTATTAAATGTACTCTCCACGAATATATAACAAATTTATAATGGTACTAAGACTCAAATGTATCTTTTTGAGCCCCAGACACATGATTTTGTAAATTAGGATAAATGTTATATGCACATATATGATGTCAATTGAGACTTTCTGCTCTCTAGGGTCCCACATCCTTCCTGACTGGCTAGACCCTCCAGTGATGGCGAACCTATGACACTCATTTTTTTGGTTGATTTTTCTTTGTTAAATGGCATTTAAATATATAAAATAAATATCAAAAATATAAGTCTTTGTCTTACTGTGGTTGCAAATATCAAAAAATTTCTATATGTGACACGGCACCAGAGTTAAGTTAGGGTTTTTCAAAATGTTGACACGCCGAGCTCAAAAGGTTCGCCGTCACTGCTCTAAACCAACACAGACCCAACACATGACTGTGTCTGCTTGTACTCTTTTATGGAGTAGAAATTCCACCCTTCTATATTTCTGGCTCAATAGTGATACAACCTTCTTATGGAACATTCACTTGGACTTGATATTCCTAAAATAAATTGGGTCTTTAACATTATTTATTCTCTTGTCAATTGTGTTGACAATGCAGTATATGGAAATGACCACAAGAACCACTGTCAAAGATAATATTGACTCAAGACCTTTCTAATTGCAGTTTTGCATGCCCTTTGCATTTCTGACATTTAGTTTTAATATCTATTAAACACTTCATAAGATAAATTACTTCACAGAATTGCTATTATTGTTAAATGAGCTTTATAAAGTAAAACATCCTATATTAATGCCAATATCTTTGTCTCTCTTTTACCCTCTATAATGGTAGTCAGAGTTGAAATTACAGCTATGAGATTTAAAGAGTAGTTTAATTAATGTTGTCTTCATTCTCCTTAAATATTGATAAGCCTGGAAAGAGTTCTGTATTTGTCTGTGATTAAAACATTTTACTTCTATTTAACGTGGTATCTGTCTTTCTTTTGTATTTCTCTTCTTCCTTTTTCTTTCTTGAAATACTCTAAATATTTTAGAATATTTTATTCTCCCTATCTGTCTTGTTTAGAAGGAAATGAGGTTGAGATAAGTTAAAAAATATAATGACAGTTAAAGAGATAGGTATTCGCAAATGACAATGTATACAAATCAAGGGTAACAGAATGTGCCACCACAAAATATGCCACTTCGGCATATGGATGATTTTTAAAAATATATTTTTATTGATTTCAGAGAGGCAGAGAGAAACAGAAACATTAATGATGAGAATCATTGATCAGGTGCCTCCTGCATGCCCCACACTGAGGATCGAACCTGCAACCTAGGTATGTGCCCTGACCAGGAATCGAACTGTGACCTCCTGGTTCATAGGTCGATGCTCAACCACTTGGGTACACTGGCCAGGCTATCATGTGGATTATTTGAGCTGAAGTCAATCAAGACCCAGGGGACTCTGAGAAAGCTTTTTACCTCCCCTCTTACCTGCCTGAAAAATTAGAAAGGGGCCTATACCAAGAAAAGAGCTATGACCAATGGTAACTTTTTCATTTGAGTGACTTACCTGCATGGCAAGGAAAACATTTATTTACCAAACATTTGTTCTTCTGACCTTCCTTTGAATTGCCTTTCTCCCCTTTGAGTCCCTGACCCTTATCCCTTTCCTTAGCTCAGGATCTTATATAAGCCACAATGGCTTGACTGGCTTAGAGTCTCATATCTTTGTAGGTCACCCATATGTACATGACTAACTTTTTCTTCTTTGTCTTTTTTTACAGAGGAGTCTCAGCCAAGAACCTAGAAGAATAGAGGGAAAAATATTTGTTCTTCTCTGCTCAGTATCCTCCCATAAAAACAAATTTTTTTTAAATTAAGGAAGATAGCTCAGACCTGATGAACAAGAAAACTTTTAGCCAGTCACTAAATGCCCAAAGAGTTTTCTTCTAGCCCATTGGGTTCATTCTAATAAAATAACACTAGGGGCCTGGTACATGAAATTCGTGCATGGGAGGAGGGTGTCCCGCAGCCCAGCCTGTGCCCTCTCATAATCCGGGTCTCCTTGGGTAGGGCCCCTAGGCCTGGTTGATGATCAGGGCCTATTGGGTTTTCCTTCCCCCAGCAGCCGGCAGCTGGCCCCGCCTCCACCACTGCCACTGCTTTTCATCTGTGCAGCACTGTGCCCCCTCCCCTGCCACCATTCACCTCCCTCTATGGGTGACAGCATGGGGTGTGACTGCTTAGCTGGCCTGGGCCTCCCTCTGCTGATCAATCACTGGCCGGCCCCATACACCTGCCACAGCATCGCTGGCCGGATAAACTGGGCCTCCCTCTTTGGGGTGATTGATCATGGGGTTCCGAGATTGATTGCCATGCAGAGGGCGGCTTGGGCCTCCTTCTTTGGGGTAATCACAGAACCCCCCTCATCAATCACCCTGCTGGTGATTGAGGTAGACCTATAATGCTGTAAACTACCCTATCAAGAATGAACACACAGTAACCTGAAATCTATGAGACACAGCTATGATGTGCACTCACCACTAGGGGGCAGATGTTCAATGCAGGAGCTGCCCCCAGTCTGCAGGCTCCAGGCCAGCCAAGGTGGGTGGGAGCTGGGGGGGGGGGCAATCACCCCGCTGGTCACCCTGCAGAGGGAGGCTTCCAGCGGCAGCAGCAGGGGTCAGGGCTGGCAAGTGGGCAGCACCAGGCCAGCCAAGGCAGGTGCCAGCAGGCCCCCCTGATCCACCCTGCCAATCGCCCCACAGATCGGCTCTGATCACCGGCCAGGCCTAGGGACCCTACCCACGCACGAATTTCGTACACTGGGCCTCTAGTTTATGATAAAAACTCTCAGCAAAGTGTGAATGGAGAGATCACACCTTGACATAATAAAGGCTATATATGACAAACCTGCAGCCAACATCATAATTAATGGGCAAAAAATAAAAGTGTTTCCCTTAACAAGACAGGGATGTCTGCTTTTACCACTCTTATTCATCATAGTACTGAAAGTCTTAGCCACAGTGATCAGACAAGAAGAAAACATTAAAGGCATCAAAATTGGAAAGGAGGAAGTGAAACTGTCATTATTCGCAAATGACATAATATTAGACATAGAAAACCCTAAAGACTCCAACAAAATACCTCTAGATTTAATAAATGAATTCAACAAAATAGCAGGATACAAAATTAAGATACAGAAATTGATGGCATTTTTATACAACAATAATAAACTCTCAGAAAGAGAAAACTAAAAAAATAAACAGAATGCCATTTATCATTGCAACCAAAAAATAAATGTAAGATACATTGGAATAAACGTAACGAAGGAGGTAAAAGACCTGTACTCAGAAAACTATCAGACATTGAGAAAAGAAGCAGAGGAAGATACAAAAAAATGAAGGACTATACTGTGTTCATGGATTGAAGAATTAACATCATTAAAATGCCCATACTACCCAAAGAAATCTATAGATTCAACGCAATCCCTATTAAAATACCAACGAATATTTCACAGATCTGGAACAAATACTCCAAAAATTTATATGGGACTAAAAAAGACCCTGAATAGCTGCAGCAATCTTGAGAAAGAAGAACAAAATAAGAGGGATCACAATGCCAGATGTGAAATTATACTACAAAGCCACTGTAATCATAACAGCATGGTACTTGCACAAGAATAGGCATACAGATCAATGGAAACACTGGAAACAGTGGACTTCAGAATTTCAGGAGGATGGTACTTGGATATAATTTAAAAATAAAGTTAAAATGTTAAATAAAATAAAGAAAAATATGCCATCAGAATTTTAAACCGATTCAGAGTATTAAATTTGTATGCAGAAGAAATGCTTAAGTTGAGCTGTGACAACGTGGAAGAATAGTACAGACTTAAAACATATTCCAGAGAAGTTGGCAAATGTGGAAAACAGATCATGAAAATAAACAGACAGGTTTTGAGTAATTGAAGAGGAGAATGAGCGCTGTGGGCAAGAGCGCTGGAAGTTCTAGGCTCCAACCTGGCCTCCACTTGAACCAGGCTTATCACACACAGGGTAGCAATGCTGAGCAATACATGTACCCCCCCCCCCATGCCCCAGTGTCATCATTTTAGAAATAGGAATAGTAGTAATATTTTTCTCATATAGTTGTTGTGAGTCTTAAATATAATACATATAAAGTGAGTAAGACATCTTGGCTATTCGTTCATGCTTAAAGCATACTCAGTATTATATTATTAAATATAATATTTGAAATTCAAATACTTCATCAAATAAT
Source organism: Myotis davidii (assembly GCF_000327345.1). NCBI lineage: Eukaryota > Metazoa > Chordata > Mammalia > Chiroptera > Vespertilionidae > Myotis > Myotis davidii. Next base: position 1,445,583 of record NW_006284838.1, on the reverse strand, counting down.
TCATTATTAAAGTTATGAATCTGAAGAGTAAGTGAGTTATAAGTGGAAATATTTAACAAATTCATACAAGTAACTGGATCAATTTAGTTTAATTTTGTTAATAAGAAACAGTGAATTTGAATGATGTGATACTAAATATGGACAATAAAACCTGCCATCCCTATAAAACAACATCATTTCTCTTCCTGACCATATCACAGGAAGTAAATAGGGTCCCCTCTCACTTCCAGGGCCTTCTATACAAGTATATTTGGGTTGCTTTATTATTGTTACCAAATCTGAGCAAAATGAGAAGTGATAGAAGTGGAACCAATAGGCAAGAATTATATTTGGCCACACACATGCACAAACACACATGCACATGGACATGCAGCTAACACACAGATGTCCAGTTTTTCAAGTTGGTGCAATTCTTGGGCTCTCAGAACTTCAAGGAATAAAAAGGGCTTAAGACTCTCCTAAAAAGAGGGTTCATCTGGCAAAGGTATGTCTGCAAAACAGTGTGTATGTTATATTACTTACTTCCAATTTTAGTTTATTTTTGTTTTTTACCAAAACTTGCAAAACGCAATCTTAGTTTGTATTAAAAGTGCTTCCCTTTCATAAGTCATTCTGAGTTTCTACGGTGAAATTACAAAAGAATAACTCATGGAGTATGAACTCAATGCTAATTTTATTTACTCATAATTTGTCTAATACCCATATTTTAGTAATTTAGTGAAATAAAAATCTCAAAATATAATGCCTAGTTAAAATTTGAAGTAATGATTTTGATCAGTTATTAAGTATGTAGAAAATAATACTCTGTATAGGCCTATAAATGAAGGGTCAATGTAAGAGATGAAAAAGATTAAACTAAAATATGATTCAGAAAGTCTTTCATTCTTCATTAAGAGTGGATTAATTTCTTAAAGAAATGAATGATTTTCTTCAGTTGTTTAATGTGTAAATTTTATTTCAAACGTGCCCAGTCCTCGATCTATTTAAAGACCGATACGTCAATGATGAAATATAAATTGCAGAAACTAATCAAGTTTAGACATCCCGAGCTCTTGGCTGTGGTTACTGCTGGGATGCTCTGATTATGAGAAATCAGGAGGGAAGAGCAGGCATTTGGAGCAAACAGCTCCCACGTAAATAGATGTGATTTTGCTATGAATTATGGAAAACAGGGTAATAATTTTGAAAGGATAACTCTTTACAGACCGTTTATTATCTTAAATAGAATGTCACAATTTCTCATATTTGAAAAGGCTGATTATAGAATTGCAAAGCAGGTAGGTTTTGACCTGCTGCCTTTCTCTTTTTAAAGAATTTGCAGCTTGCACAATACAGTATGCCTTCTTCAATTGCATATTTACTGCAGAGAAAATGCAAGTGCTTTTTTCAGCCCTGCTTTTGTTTTTACCCTGAGACTATTTCATTGATTTTGTCAACTTGAGTGTCTAAACATAGAAAACATATAAATGTTTAGCAAATATTTGTTCAGCATCTTTTCATGTGTTTTCTAAGTCAAAGGAACTGGAAACAATAGTAATAATCAAAGTATGAAAATAGCCTGTATATTTATACTGCACTATATAATTGGAGACATATTTTTACAACTGTTATAATGTTTGGCCATAGTTAATTCTTAGGATAATCCTAAAGAGGAGATATTTTCCAGCTCAAAACTGAGGAAACAGAGACCCAGCTGTTAAGTAACTGGAGTGGGAGAGGCAGCAGCCAGGAAAGGACCTTGAGCTTCTGGATGCTGCCTTACCAAGACTCGGAATAACTGTGCAGTTTGGCTCAGCCACAGAACAATTTGGTGGAAACGGATAAAGTGATTCCTCATTGTCTTTCAATGATGTTTAGCTTTGGGACCTAGAGAAGGAAATAAACATATGAAGGCCACTTATCTGTCCTTTAGGAGGAACAAGTTAAGAATATTACTATTCTCGCCTGGTCAGTGTGGCTCAGTGGTTGAGCATCCACCCAGGAACAAAGAGTCATTGGTTCAATTCCCAGCGGGCACATGCCCGGGTTGCGAGCTTGATCCCCAGTAGGGGACATGCAGGAGGCAGTCAATCAATGATGTTCCTCTCTCAGCGATATTACTCTTTCTATCCCTATCCTTCCCTCTCTCCCTAAAAATCAGTAAAAACATCTACAAAATTTATTAAAAATAATATTGCCATTCTCAAATCTGTAGAATCAGAGAAGTGAATTAACCTACCCAGGTGCACCCAGCAATCATTGGTAAAGCAGCACAGGGACCTCGTCTATCTGATTACTAAACCTTTGTCACTGAATCATGGCTTGTAAGATCCCTCATTCCAAGCGACATGTAGTTTTCTGGCAATTACATCCAGGAATAACTGCTACCTAGAAATGTGGGTCAGACTTCACTCTTGGGTTTAGAAATTTAGAATAAGAACAACAATCTGGAAGGTTTGACCCTTTTATCCTCTTCAGGTCTACTTAGTTTTGAGAAAAATGTTAATATTTGACCAAAGCTGAAAATGCCCCTGGTCTCTACACAACTCAAATATAACCACCATGTACATATATAAAGTGTGACTTAAAATTAACAATGAGCCATAACCCACCTTGGAAATATCTTAGGTCGTTGACTTCTAGAATAGGAGAGTAACAACAAAAGATAAACCTTTGAAGTCAGAACACCGATGGCCAACTTCTAGCTCCATCTACCTATGACCTTAGAAGATCATTCAATCTCTCTGTGATATAGTTTCCACAGCTATAAAAGGACATTAAATTTTCAGATATAAAAGCCAAATGCAGTAGTTATTCTATGAACCCGATATTAGAAATAACTAAATGGAGAAATTTCCCATTTCCAGCAACCTCCTTAAAAAGATTTAAGATGTGGTTAAAAATCCAGAACAAGACCCTGCCAAGAGGGCTCAGATGGTTGTGCATCACCTCATGCACCGAGAGGTTGCAAGCTCAATCCCCAGTAGGGGGTGGGGGTGTGTGTGTGTGCAGAGGCAGCCAATCAATGTTTCTCTCTCATCAATGTTCCTCTCTGTCCCCCTCTTCCTTTCTCTCTCTCTCAAATCAGTAAAAGTATATTTTAAAAAACACAGCACAAAAATTAAAATATTCCAAATTATATAAAACAAGAGGAACTAGTCATTTCACAATTTCAAATCAAAGAATATGGATAGTTTGAGGATGATTAAGTTGCTATAATACTATCATATGGTCAAAACATATCTAGTTCTATTTTATCAAATTTTATTTCATTATGTGATCAAGCAAAATACATTTTTTATAAATTAAGTACTCCCCCCTCTGCAAAATTTAGCACAAGTAAAATGAGGAATTGGATGACTTTCAGGTTCCTTTCAAAATATAATAATCTTTTGCACAAAGATACTAACTTGTCACTTATCAGCTTATCTAAACTCCTTAGATGTCATTATATTCACATCCTATCCAAAATTTATATTAGCTTCCTTCATGTTATGTAAACTAAATAGCCAAATGTGTTTAGAGTTAACAGGAAATAGTTTAAAAGACTTTCTTGTGATCAGCTCTTGTAAAGATTTTTGATAAATGGTAAAATGCAGTCAATCATTAAATGAGTATTTGATCTCATTAATCATCATAAAGATAGATATAATCAATATGTGAAATAAAAAGTAAAATTACTATAACTACCCTTTTATCAGAAAAAGCCATTGTGATTACCCTTAGTATTTTTCCAATTACTTCAACATTTCCAAGAAGTAGAACAATTTTCTTCCTTTGCTTTACCAGAAAATTGGAGCTGTTATTTTATTACTGTACTATTAGTGACTGTCAAAATTCATAGTTTAGCATATAGTAGTGTGCATACAAATTCACTGTCAAAGTTCCAAATTGTAGGGTAGATTTCCTTAACAGAACTGTCTTTGGAAAGATGGGCAGTATTGCAATAAAGTAAATAAAGCATAGAAAATACCAGCAGTCTCACTTTATTTTTTCCCAGAGAAAAAGAAGAGTCCTTGATTTATCTCTAAAAAAAATGGTAATTCCCAAGAGCATTAGCAGTGAATATGTGAAAACTAAAAATTCCCCTTTATTTAATGAAATATAACATTTAATAAAATAGCTAGAGGAAAACTCTAGAAAACAGGCTCTTTGAGGTGGAGTGGCATTATATATATATATTTTTTAACTCTCACCACGTCCTAAACTCAGCCTCCTTATTTATTAGTCTAGATTTTTTATTCGTATATAGAATTGTGGTAACTGAATGAATGAATGAATGAATGATAGATGGCTGAATGACTGAATGACTAGCCTGCCTGCATTGACCGGTTTCTATAGTTTCAAATGTTTGATGTTGTCTATATTAAGATGTTGCATATAGAAATCAGTTTAGGGTCTTCTTATATCTGTGTTGTGTTTTCCAGCTCCTATCCACATCAGTTAGACACCTTCAGAGAGTCACGTGTGACTTTCCACTCCTGTTTTCCGAAGGGACAGAGTTAAGTGCCTTTTAACTATTTGAAGCTCCCCTGGTTAATAATGTCTTGGTCTTCTTGTCCTGCTGATATACGCTCCAGGAAGTGAGCAAACGTAGATAGAATAGGAACCTGATGCATCAGTTTGGCTGCCTCACCCTTGACCATTGCCTATACTTCAAAAACAAAGATGTTAACGGATTCACTTTTAAATATAAAACCACTTTTAATCGGCTAGTCTGCTTTCCTGAAACCACCGAATACTGTCTCATGACACTGAACCTGAGCATCAGGATTTTTTAATGCTGAGTAGCCATAGCTCTCACAATATTAACATTTAAACATAATTGAGAAAGCATTCATTTGCTTCTATAATAATCAGATTAACAGTTCAGTTATTGAATCGAAGATCAAAATACCATGTTGCCATTTCAATAAGTGGAAATATGTTTCTTGCTCACATATCAGCCCAAGAGTCCAGGGGTGATATTGTAGAACAGGCTCTTTCTGCTTTTTTAGTCTCCTGTGGGTTCTGCCTCATGGTCTAAAGTTGCTCTAATTCCTCTAATCAGAAATGCTTTCTAAACAAGTGAGAGAGCAAGGAAATTCTATGCCTATTCTCTGTAAAGGACGGCTCAGAAACGTTACTCATTACATATGCTCACATTCTATTGGTTGAAACTTAGCTGTATGGCCACACATCATATCAGGGAAAGGAGGGAACTGGAGTCTTCAGTTGAGTGGCCATGTTTTATTGAGGTTTCTATTACAAAGAAAAAGGGAAGATGGAAAGTGAGTGTTAATTAGCATTATCTGTCATAATCATGTTCATCTACCCCAAAGCAGGATAAATGGGCAATTGGGATCTCTGCCCTTTCACTGTGTGAAACAAATGCTGATTTTTTTTTTAATGTCACGGACCAATAATACCAAATATCGTCTCCACTCTCTCCTCTATTTGGGTTGAAAATTCCAGTAGGTTTCACAAAACTATTACATTATGTAGATATTTAGAAATAATAAAAGCAACTCCAAATGTTTATTAATTAAATATTTCTTACTCTTTACATCTGTCCTTGCTATGACTTCTTGACCAAATTACAGTGAGCACAAGAGAATCTGCTAAAGGATTGTAGGTGATTAATGGATTGGTTCCATGGTCATACATTAGGATCTGACCAAGACTCGCAGTAGGCCACACTCCATCTAAATATACCCTTGAGCTCTAAATGGCTCATTTCCCTTCTCAGAGATGTCAGTGGTCTGAAGAGGAAACTGGTTGTACGCTTCTCTCAGTGCCTTCATTACTCAACCCAATTAACACTTGATGCTAAAATTATAACTCAGTAGGGCTGCCAAACATTTCCAGCCCACGTATGCAGTTTAGTACCCATCACCATGTGAGGTAATTATCAGTTCACACATGAAGAAGTACATACTACACAAACTCCTTAAGTTTATGACCAAACATGTAAATAATAGTTCAATAGTTTATGACTAGAGCATCTGGTCTGTCAACGAGGCTCTTAGTAATGGACACTGCAGGTTTCCTGTCCTTGCGATGTCTCTGAGAGGACACAGCCCCCAGACCTTCCCAGGTTCCATGGAGCAGCTTCTCGTAGGCTGTTCCCGTCAGCCCTTAAACATGATGAGAGACAGTGGCTCTTTCCCTTAACTGTAATCCCTTGGGCCTTCACATCCCTCTATCCCCATCCCCTCCCTGAAGCAACCACTAATCCAGTGATGGCGAACCTTTTGAGCTCTGCGTGTCAGCATTTTGAAAAACCCTAACTTAACTCTGGTGCCGTGTCACATATAGAAACTTTTTGCTAATTGCAACCATAGTAAAACAAAGATTTATATTTTTGATATTTATTTTATATATTTAAATGCCATTTAACAGAGAAAAATCAACCAAAAAAATGATTTGGTGTGTCACTTCTGACACGCTTGTCATAGGTTCACCACCACTGTCCTAGTGTTATTCTGATACTGATTAGTCAAATTGATGAAAAGTTTAGAGATGCAAGAGTAGTTTTGACAAAAATGCTCACAAATGCTTATTTAGCCTGAAATGTATTTAATCTACTATTCTATATAATAAAACCCTAATATGCAAATCTACACTCTCCAGCTGGAATCCAAATCCAAATCCCAAATGACTAAGTTCAGAGGTCAGACCCTACTGAGCATGAGCTTCTATTACCTCTTCTTTCTTTCTTCTCTTTTAAAAATATATTTTTATTGATTTCAGAGAGGAAGGGAGAGATAGAGAAAGATAGAAACATCAATGATGAGAGAGAATCATTGATTGGCTGCCTCCTGCCCACACCCTACTGGGGATTGAGCCTGAAAC
>NW_006284838.1:1435180-1438702 GCF_000327345.1 Myotis davidii | reverse complement strand
TATCTGCTGGAATTCAGAATTACCTGAATCCATTGTCAGAAAGTATGAGCTGGCTTTGACACCCTCCTAGATGGTCAATCAGGGGGCAAGGAAAGGCTACTTGGTGAGCAGCGAGTATACAACAGGTCTCTTCCCTTGTATAGCAATCAAGATTCACAAACTTCTGTAGAAGTGTCCATGTGCCAGGCAGTTACAGAGTTCCAGTCTATGACAATTTTTTTTCTAATGATATCCATATCTTAATTTTTTGCTACTTCAACATACATATAGAGGATTCCTCTAATAGTCTAATCTTCCAACACCTTGAAATACCCTCCTCAGGCAATGTTGTCTTTCATCCTATCCTATTTTATACACTCAATCTCTTTGTCAACCCCCAAACCAGAATCAGTTGCCTCCAATACCAGAAACCACACATATGCCCATTCTCTTCTAACACATTCCTGTGACGACATTTACATTCTGCATGGATGTTAGGAAACCCAGAGGGAAGAGATGAGGCAATACTACTGTGGTGACTTCAAATTAGAAAGTAAATAATATAATAGTACTTCATTTGATTGAAAAAAAAAAAAAACTTCTGAGACTGAGTATACGTGAGGGTGGTGAAATTCAAGTTTTCACTGCCAAGTAGAAATGAGAGCTTATGAAGTAAATTAAATTTCGATAGAAAAATAGTTTCAGTTGAACACACATCTGTTTTTTGCCTACTATTTATGTTATAAATTATACAATCTAAATTAGCTAATTGTACCCAAAAGTCCACATCCCCAACTATCCCCTTCATCAGCAACTGATAAATTACAGAAGACTTCAGTGATACCCTGCAGCACTCTCTCAAACAAAAAAAAAAAAAAAAAAGAGGAAAGAAATTTTAATGGACAAGTACTAAGTGTCTTATCTTCATTATCCATCTGAATATAAAGTAATTCAGTCCTTCAACCTGACACAGAATATCACCAACTCCGTACAAACAAGGGGACCCTGAAATCAGGGCTGGGGCGGGGGAGAGGTTTTGGGTTCAATATCTATTAAGATCAATTGTCCACAATTAATTGAATTTCCCCAAATGTATTACATTTATCTTAAATTGAGAATCCACAGACACTAAGACTTAGATATATTGTCATTAAGTAATTGTTCTTTAATACAGCTCATAAGTCATTGTTCTATGATAGAGTAGGCCTCTCAGAATAGCCCTAAAGGAGTTTAGGGTACTTGGAAAGGGTTTGTCTTTCTCCTCTGTCATCATACCCATTCCCTCCTCATGTCTCAATCATTTTAGCTTCTTGCTTACCACTATGCTTGCTAATATTATTTCTGCTTTATTTCTTTGGAATTTGAATGTACATGTAATGATACTTTCAGTCTCTTCACCTGTCATTTCTATAACATCTTTTCCTCCAATGATGTTGCCTCCCACCAACCTCAGTCACTTATTTTCATGGCCATACATTGTAGACCTTATTACAATACCACCCATCCTTGCATAGTCTCCACTACATGTGTTGTGCTCTGAGTACTCAACAAATGCTGTATTTTCTCTCTTTAACTTGCTGACTCTAGTACAGTGACTGATAACTATCCTTGACCTTACCAGGTCCCCCAGCTCATTGAGCCTTCAACATTTAACTGTCCTTCAACCTTTCACATCCTTTCCCCTCTTCTGTACTATATTGATTTCATGGTCAAATATAATTACCACATGGCATATACATACTTTTCTGCTCTCTCTTACTCTGTGGTATTCATTTGATAAAACTATAATCCTGTTTAACTGAATTTTTTTTGCTCTGTGCCTGTGTTCATCAAGCCGAATGCAGTTGAAGCAAAGCACAAAACCTGACTAATGACCTCGCTTTAAAGGGATGCCCATGAATCTCAAATTGACGCTTAATGATGCCAAGCATCTGTATTCTGCTTAGCCTACCCCCGCCCCTCTTTCTACCCTCGCCTCCTCCCTCCCTCTTTTAGGTGACTTTTTGTATCTTCCCCTCTTATCCCAACTTCAAACACCTCTTCCCACATTCTCATTCCCAATTGGTAACTTTGTTACCTAATTCATTGAGAATATTGACCATTCTGCAGACCCTTATCCCAAATCTACCTACTTAATATAGTCTATATCCACCTACCCTGCATTCTGCCTTTTATCATAAATTAACTATCCATGCTCCTTTATGAAGTCAATTCATCAATTTTAATATTAGGGCTCATCCTCTCTCTTATGTACTGAAGGGTATCACTTCTGCACTTCTCTTCATTTTTTCTCTCTTACATCATCCATTGCTTTTTTTCTACCTGATCATTCCCATCAGAAAAAAAAATCTGATATTTTCTCCACTTAAAGGAAACATAATAAAAGCAATAACATGCAAACAAACAAAAAACTTTCTTGACGTATCAGCTGCCAGTCCATGTCTTTGCTTCCCTTATGGGAAACTTCTTGAATTTGTGGTCTGTACTCATTGTTTCAAATTCTTTTCTCATTATTTGCTACAACTACTCTGATAATGCTTTTACCATTCCTTTCCCCACACACCACAAGCATACTTTGTCCGAGTCCCCATATGACAATGCATTATTAAATCAAATGCTCAATTCTCTTACATTATTTTATTCTTCATCAGTTTTTGACTTGGTTCATTCTTTCCTTCTCATTAGTACACTTGTTTCACATGACTCCTCAGATTCTATGCACTTTTTGTTTTTTCCTAATTCACTGATCACTTTTGATAAGCTCCCTTGTTCTCCCCTAACACTTGATGTAGGATGCCCCATGGCTCAGTTCCTAGTCCTCTTCATTTATCCAACAGTGATAAACCCTTGGTGAACTAAGCCAATCTTGTGACTTAAAACCTATCTATGATTCAACAATTCTCTTTATTATATTTTCAGAGCAGACTTCACTACACACACACACACATATGCATATTCAGCACATCTGTACTGTGCATCTCAGAGTATCTCTAAAATTAAGTTTTTTATCTTTCTCCAAAGACTCTTTCTGAAGTTTCCCCACCTCAGCAGAAAATTTTTTTTTAAAAAAAATATGTTATTATTGATTTTAGAGAGAGGAGGGGAGAGGGAGAGAGCGATAGAAACATTGATGCATCCACAGGCTGCCTCCTGCACACCACTGCTGCAGATCAAGCCTGCAAATAGGGCATGTGCCCCGACCAGGAATCGAACCAGTAATTTCTTGGTGCACAGGTTGGTGCTCAACCAATGAGCTACACAGGCTGGGCCCAGCAAAAATCTTGACATCTTTTCTAACTCATCTCTTTCCTTCACCTTCAATAACAAATATGTAAGGAAATTCTGGAAGCACTACATTAAAAAAATAGATGCTCATTAGTGAGCTCACACTAGCTCCATTAATCTCCAGTCTGGACAAGTTACCAGTATCTCTCTCTTGGATAACTGCAATATCTTCCTAACTATCTCCCTCCCTCTGTCTTTGCCCCTCCACCTCCCAAGGTCTAGTTCCAAAAAGACATCAGAATATACTTTTAAATTGCA
>NW_006284838.1:1418682-1434214 GCF_000327345.1 Myotis davidii | reverse complement strand
CTGGACCTTGCCTGACTGATGCTGTTCAGAGATTTCAGGCCAATGACATTTCATTCTATTGCAATGCAATCAGTATTTTAAGGGAAGAATGGTTAGTTTTATATTAATTATTAATGGAATAATGTTTTAAAGCAATTGAACTTTCCCCACTTATATTATTTCAACTCGCTGCTCATGTAATGTTTTTATGTCTGTCAAATTCATCTTTCTCTGACCTGCAGATAAGAATAATTGATGCATGCCTCCTATATACAGTGGATTGGGAATGCAAAGATGAACAGAATGTGTTTGCTTCAAATGAACATAAGTACTTAATTACATTTGCAAAATTCCACTTATGTAATCATTATGCTAAATCCATGATGACAGGGATAGGCTTTGAATTTAGAAATCTCATTTTCACCTCTTAGAAATTATCATAAGTAACATTTATAGAAAATTTGTATAAGGCACTCTGCTAAGTATTTTTTATAAATTATTTCATTGAATCCTCACAAATGTCTGTAGAAGGCACTGTTATTATCTCCATGTTACAGATGGAAACTGTAAAAGCCAGGAAACTGAGATGCAGGTCTCATGGTTAGGAAGAGGTAGCATTAGGACTCAAATCCAGCAGTCTTACTTCAGGGATAAAATTTGTCAACACTCTGCCCTCTGTTATAATAAAATATTCTAAAGACATTTAGGGCAAGGTGACCCAGGGCCCGAGTAGAAGAAATAGCCAGACTCTAAGAGTGCTGCTCAATTAAATGTGGTGTCCACATCAAAATTCAATCTCAATATGAACAGTTCCTTTTCCCCCAAAAATAAGTGGTTTAAGGTGGCACACCTAGACAGTTTCAAACTGAAGAATTCAGAGTGGGACTTGTGAAACAGGAAACGTATTGTGGAGACTCTGAGTCAGAAACAATGCAGTACTAGAGATTCTGGTTACAAACTGTGCTGTGTCGAGAGCCTTGGTCCACCTTGAAGGACAAAACAGATAATTCGAGAAATAGCAGAGCAGGAGCGCCACGTCACGTTACTGGACTAAGGGGTCCTTTTACTTGTGCCCATCAAAGCCCAATAAGACAGCACAGGAGCATGCAGCAAAGTCAGGTTTATTTTTAGGAAGCGGCCCATGCCTGTAGAGGCAGGGAGACCTGGCTCCCTGGCAGTGAGTTATATCGGGAAAACCATTAATCATGGTGACTAAGGGGTTAGGCTCTTGGTCAGGGTTGTGGTTTCTACTGATTGGTCAGTGGGTCCGGGCAGCTGATCAGTGCCTGGCCCTGATGGCAGCCATGGCCTCCTTTCATCTGATTCCAGGCTCTTCTGGGCTTGGAGCGGAAACACAACTGAAGCCGTATTATCTCTTGTTTGACCAAAACTCTGTCTCTGAACCACCAATCCCTCGGCTTTGTTCCGAAGATTATCAAATGCTGATCAGGACCTCATTGTCCTTAATGTTTAAAGGAGTGGACAGGCAAGGGAGAAGGAGGGTTCCCAAGGCTTTGTTCTTTGGTCCTGATCAGAACCTCATTGTCCTTAGAGCTTGATGATCAAGGGAGTGGTCATGCTACAGAGAAGGAGGCAGGTCAGCAAGGGAGGTTCCTGAGGCCAGTGTGAATCAAAAGGAAAGAAAGGAGAAAAGGTCATACGAAAGAAATAAAGTTTCTGCAGAGTTGCAGCTAGAGAAAATGGTAACTGGGAAGCAGTTGTGCTTTTAAAGCTCTGTTTGGGGCGATCTGGATGTCATAAGCACAGCCACAGGTTACTGTAGTCCTTGGAGCTGCTGCCTCGGGAAGAATTGTGATGGAGCAGATATGAGAGGAAGGTCACCTGCAGCGTAGCCTTGGGAGTGATTCCAGAGACAGGAGCAGAGGCATGGATAGCCATGGAGGGAAGAATATGGCAGGATAAAAGGTGATTCTGGGAACATCGGCACTTTGAACACAGAAGCAATTAGGTCCTGTCATGGAACCAACCATGTTAGGACGTGTGTGTGTGTGTGTGTGTGTGTGTGTGTGTAGAATGAAATAATAAGATGGAAAGGCCACAGCTAGCATTACCAGGAGGTAGAGAACACACAGGAAGTAGTAAAAGGGATAAAAGATGTCTGTGCCATGTTGTGTTTTATATCACTCACTTTTTCTTTCAGTTTGGTTATTTGGTTTTTAAAGACATAAAATGTATTTCCATTAGCCTGACTTGAGAGATAATTCATTATATTATCTCAGATTTATTTAATAATCATGGTACCATTGTCAAGTTATCAAAACATCCTTTCATTTTATATTACACCATACTATTTTTTCATACCACAGTAAATATGAACTAATTGTTAGAAATTTTTATGAAGAGCAACAAAGGCTGAAGCAATCCCAAAAACTAATCCACATTAGATGTGCGCACCACCTCATCTTTGGATTCGTGGTGTCCTTTCACATTCTCAGCATTTTGAATTAGAATGAAGTAACATCAACATCAACATTCCCCAGGATTCAAGAGTTAAATAAGTGCATTTAATTTTTTCATTATTTTTCAGGTAATTAATGCAGATTAGACTTAATGACAAAGACTAATTGAGCACTACTTATAATTCCTAAAAATTAAAACTAAACAAAGATCACTTACTTTCTAATTGAAAAATAAGGATGAAGAGACAGAAAAATCTCTGGGGAGTGCAGGCTGTGGAGGGGAGTGAGCAATCAGCTTCACAATTGTACTTTTAACCCTTCAGTGCCCATGTTTTCAGAAGAGTTCCAGCCCATTTGGAAAGCAAATGAACACAACACACAAGCTACTTAAATGCAAAAAGGTTTCATTAGAATTTTTATCACCCCTTTTGGTGATGTGAGAGGTCTGTGACAAGGACTAAAGGAAATGAGAATTCCTCCATAGAAGCCAGCCAAAAATCTCTGTGCTTTATAGTGTGCTCATTTGGATTACAATTTCTATTATGTTTCTGTTTTAACATTGCATTTTGGTTTCATTTCTTATTAAGTTCATTTACATTAGTATGAAAGTCAGTGTAATAATAGAATAAATTATTTTGAAATTAATGTTAAAATACTAAAGACTCCAAGGCAGCTTTGATGATTAAAGCTGAATAGAATGGCTAAATGTTGACAGAATAATACATTCTCCTATTATTTCTCTGAATATTGCATCTCATGATACATTTCTTTAACTTTTTGTGCTATTTGTGTTCAAAAAGCATCTCTGAATATGCAATCATTATCTTGGTTTGGGCCAGGCAGAAGTCTACTAAAAGAAGCAAATTAAAGAATATGGATTACTAATTTAGGTAACTAACTAAAAAAATAGGTGTTCCATTTTCATTTTTATAAAGATATATTAGGGAATAAATGTGTAAATCAGAGAATAGTATAGCTGTAGAATGTAGTCAAGTAGCAATATCTCATTTAAACGACTGCCACATTTAGGAATTACTTAATGTGTTGGCTGTGGTGGAAACGACAGCAAGAGTTAGACAGCTCGAGTGAGAGCAGACCCAGATTCAGCAGCCTCAGTACTTGAGTTCTGGCTAAAAAAGAATTTATCGCCAAGACACAAACTGTTTATTTGAAAGTCACAAGGTAGAAAAGTGAGCTGGCGAACATAACGGGCTCAGGAAACAAACTACAGAGGCCAAAGAAGGGCCCTGGAGCTTAGGAGAGAGAAAGATAAGGTAATGCACCGCAGCGGGGGTGGGGGGCAGGAAAGGCTTGGGTGTGCCCCTGAGAGGGAAGCACTGAGCTGGGTCCTGTCTTGAGGGTATTTACGTGGAGGTCTCAGGGGAGGACCCCAAATGAATATTCATCAGCTTTCCAGGTGTGCCCCTCAGGGTCCTTGTCTGTCCTGATTGGTCTTTAGCCACATGGCTGATCCTGATGTCAGCCGGCATGGCCTGTCTGGTTTTGCTCCTTTTGTGCACCTGGAGCTGAAACACAACTGAGGCCTAGATGTTATCCCTGGGGGCTTAACGCTTAAGGGAGTGGCCGTGCAAGGCTCTGCTTGGGAGTCCCATGAGGCCACTCTTTCACTAGATCCTCCTCCAAGGGGGTCTAACACGTGACTAGTGGCATGCCAGGGGAAAAAAGGTCAGGGGCGGGTCCGACCCCCATGGCCAGCAATCTTAAAGGTCAGGGGGTCTATACTGCATAAGCAGTGATATGCTAGCGGAGGAAAGATTACCCTGGGGCAATGATGGCGAACCTATGACATGCGAACTCATTTTTTTGGTTGATTTTTCTTTGTTAAACATATAAAATAAATATCAAAAATATGTCTTTGTTTTACTATGGTTGCTAATATCAAAAAATTTCTATATGTGACACAACACCAGAATTAACTTAGGGTTTTTCAAAATGATGACATGCCGAGGTCAGAAGGTTCGCCATCACTGCCCTAGGGCCTGCAGGTAGCCAGGGGAGGCCAGGCCCCACGGGTGCCCTGGAAGGCCAACAGTGGTGACACTCAGACTGAAGAGAAGGAATACCCCCAAGAAGGGGCTGACCAAATCCTGGGATCCCCAGTCGTGCCTCTGGGATGTCCATGTTGTCCTTGGGGTGGTGCTAGCTTAAGGTTGGGGACTCTGGGGCCTGATAGTTGACATCCTACCTGCTCGATGTCTGGCTGGAGGGGGCTGTAGAGGGGCCGAGACTCCACATGCTCAGGGACTAGGCCTTGCTGCTGGAGGATGTGCAAAGCCAGACGCTCCTCCACTGGGCCCAGGTGTGGGTTCGGGACCCTGCCAGCCTCTGCCGCAGAGAGAAGACAGAAACGTTGCTGGGGCTGATTTCATTAGTTTGTGGATGGCTTCTATCTAGTAGAAGTTTCTGGGATGATGAATGGAAATATTCTATGCCTGTACTGTTTAATATGCTCACCACTAACCACGTGACTACTGAGCATTTGAAATGTGGCCAGTGCTACCAAGAAACTAAATTTGTAGTTTCATATCATTTTAATTAATTAAATTGAAACAAATATCCAGGTGTGGTTAGTAGATACTGTTACCCAGAACGGCAAGCTGGATTCAGGGTTCTTGTCCCACAAAGTTTAAAGAATAAAATTCAAGGACTATATTTTAAGCAAAAGCATGAACATTTATTGCAAGTGTATACAAACTCCTGCATGGGGAGGGGTCCTTCACATGGGAAAACCCGTGAGGTCTCTTTGTCTAAGGCAGTGGTTCTCAACCTTCCTAATGCTGCGACCCTTTAATACAGTTCCTCATGTTGTGGTGACCCCCCAATTTCATTGTTACAAATTGAACATAATTAAAGCATAGTGATTGATCACAAAAACAATATGTAATATATATGTGTTTTCTGATGGTCTTAGGTGACCCCTGTGAAAAGGTCATTCAACCTCCAAAGGGGTCTCGACCCCCAGGTTGAGAACCGCTGCTCTAAGGGTTTATAAATGCTGGAAGCTTCTTTGTCTATTCATACCACTTTCTAATTGGACCCTTCCTCATTTTATGTCCCCTTGTGTTTTTTTCCTGATTGGCTGATTTCCCCTTCCCTGCTTAGTATCAGTTTCAAAACTCACCCAGCAGTCCCTCTTCCTCTTTTAACCTTCTGCTGTCCTTTGCTTATAAGATCAATATTCTACACGTTTGGAGCTGGTTCTGCCCACACAAATGCATTCCTTTCCCATGGACCTCACTGCCTCTCTTAACTCTAAATCCTCTCAATACCGTATTGGACAGTGAGCCTCTGCAGATAAAGATGACTTTACCGAGGATATCAGTAAGAAGGCAGTTGCAGAAATTTAGGTTTTCTTGCATGCATTTTTGTTTCCTCCCTAAAATCCTAAATACAAAAACTTAAAGAAGAATAGTTTGTCTGGTGATTCCATTCTTTTTTTTTTAAAGTATATTTTATTGATTTTTTCACAGAGGGGAAAGGAGAGGGATAGAGAGTTAGAAACATCAATGAGAGAGGAACACCGATCAGCTGCCTCCTACACACCCCCTACTTACGCAACCAAGGTACATGCCCTTGGCCGGAATCGAACCCGGGACCCCTCAGTCTGCAGGCTGACGCTCTATCCACTGAGCCAAACCGATTAGGGCAATGATTCCATTCTTTTTCCATTCTTTCTCTCCTCTTTGAAAAACCCTCATACTTATACCAATCCTCAGAACTCTCAGCACTGAAGGGAGTGGTAACAAAAAAATGTACCTGAATATCTTTATGTAGGATTTGGAATTCACCTAAAATTTGCATTTACCATGCATTAGTGGTAAGAAATAAATGGATAAATTAACTCAATCTTCACTTTAAATTTATTTAAATATGTGTTGATCACTATCTGCCAAATAGTGTACTAGATGTAAGGGATAAAGGCATGAACAGGTCTTAATTCCACAGATTCACAATCGCAGAGTAGGCAGTTATGCAAAGAGTTAACCATAATACAATGAATGACATATGGTGATGGGCAATTTAAATAAAATGCTCATCAGATCATAAATATGGAATTGTTTCATTCTGCATGAAGAAGTTAGGAAAGCATTGAGTCAGGAGTTACTTCATTGTTGAGAAGACCATTTCAAGGTGAACTAGGAGAAGGTGGACAAAGGGAGAGGATATGAAGGTGGTAGGGGTGTAGGGGTGATTAGGAAAGAGAGAAAACTGCACGGAGTTGAAATAGAATGAGTCAAGACATTCAAGTATGGAAAGTAATTACTTGTTTTAAAAACTACATATAAACTTCTATGCCTGGAAAATAGGATGATGACCAGGGTTGAGGCTAAGAAGATATATGCTGTAGGGAAGTGGCGGGCAGCCTATATTTTTTTAAAGAATGATATCACAGATTTGGATTTTTAAAAATCTGGCAGCATTGGGAAATGATGATAAATGATGAAGATTGAAATAGGGTACATAAACATGAATATGACTAGACATATTTTTGAGATGTTAGAGTTTTAACAATTTTAAAGTTGAAGTCCATAACTGAGGTCACTAAGACCTTCCAGTACCAGAAATTATGTCATCTTCTCTTTATATGATGTTTTTGTGGGGGTTTTTTCTGGCTCATCATCTCCTTAACAACCATCTCCCCAAATGATTTAAAACTCCACAGCTCTCCACACTCTAGATATAGACTGGAGACCCATAATGATCAGTTACAGGTGATGGAGAAAATAAGGATGGCTGCAGGGCTTGGGGTTGGAGACTGTGGAGCTGATACTACTAATGAAATAAGGAAGAGTAGGGAGAACCTACAGAAATGTCACCTGAGAGACATATTCCTGCTTCCAGCTACCCTTTATCTTGTCACTGAGTGACAGTAAGGATTATTCACCTTCTTAGGAAGTGCCCTGCAGTTCCAGTGAGTTTAATCTTCATGAGGCAGTTACTATTACTATACATCCATCTGGCGGGAGACCACTATCTTTCCTATCTCAGAGCACCTTCAAGCTGCATGAAAAAATTGTTTGGACACACCATAGTTTATTTGTACAGAAAATACTTAGCATATCTGACCAAGAAGTTTGGCTTAGAGGTTTTCCTTACAAGCCACTTTACTTTGGGAAGGTATCTGTCAATCAGTTACTAGCCCATGAGTCTTTTGCAGAACTGGAAGATACCCTAAGGATGGAATTTCCTTTTTAAAGGAAAAGAAGAGTTAAGTGCATATTAAAATTGAAGCACATGCTTTGAGTACTGTTGTTTACCTTTCTTGTTCCTAAGCATAGTGCCAAAGGTTTTCTATTGGTGCTTATTTCCCTGAACTGAAGCTACGGTTGACTAACATTTTGCAATCAAAACCTGAACTCAGTAGCATTCTCTTCCCCTGGCCACATCCATAGTCACACATCATGGGTCCCCAGGTCCCTTTGTCCCATTTGAATTTCATAACCAGTTACAAATTCTTCTTCTTGGCATTGACGTCAGACGTCATGGGCATGAACTTTCCTATTCATGGGCATGAAATATATCCAGCCACAGTCCCAAGACCTTCTGTACAGCCCACTGCCCCCTCCTCAACAGGACAGGAAAGCTCACTGTGACATGGTACCCTGTGCTACAAAATGAGTTGGCAGCCCCCAGCTCATTTTTAACTGATGAAACTTTGCAGTTTCTAAAATTGCATTTCAGATGAAATAAAGTCATAAACTCTACACTGGAAATGAGTCTAGGGTTACAACATACACTGTAAATGTGCTCAGTCCCCCTGGACATGTTCAGAAATATTGACTAGGTTTAAAAACTAGAGCAAAAGGACCCCCTCCACCCCCAAAGACATAGTATTGTTAACTGTTGAGTGAAAATGTTGTAAAAGTTATTTAATATAAACTAAGATTCAATGTTACATTATATGTTAATAAAAGTCAAAAGCCCGGAGGAAGCTGTAACATGTCCCCTAAGCCTGACCAGGGACTATTGATAGGGCATCACCCAGGAATTTCAAGCAATTCTGATCAGCTGCCTGGTGGTTGCCCTGGAATTCTGTGGTTTCTTTACTTTTCCTCTAAACCCATGTCTTTTCTCCTAGGCTCTACCTCCTCTGGCCTCTGATTTTTGCTATGTTATTAGACTTTGCCACTCTGAGCACTTTTGCCATATCAATTCGGTGCTGTTAACTGGACTCAGTTGCCATATCCCACAGGCCTCACTGTAACACAGTGTCCAGTATGCTGGTGTCCTGGAGTCGGAGATGTGATTGTAGAAATGTAGATGTGGACTGATGAGAAATGAGGGAGAGTACCTCTCACCTTTTAAGACATCCACTACTCTGTGAGCATTTTTGGTCTTAGTATCTCAAAAGTTTTTATAAACAGCTCTCTCCAGTTAATCTTCAGTCTCTCTTCCTACCCAATGGTCTACACAGAGTCCAATTAGGGAGATACCAAGCTCTACCCACCCCCTCTTCGGCCAACCAGGGCTTCTTACCAGACTAAGTCCTGACATAGGTTTCCACTTGGGTGAGGACAGTGTCTTTGACTAGCATGAGCAGGCCTTTGGTGGCCCTATCTGACATCTGTCACCAGGAAGATTTCTGAAGGCCAGCAGTGACCAGCTTAGCTTCAAAGCAAGACCCTAATTACTCAGGAATAGTGCAGTGGAGAAAGTGAATAAATCATCTCCCTGCAGGCAAGGGCAGATTTCAAAATAAATATCAGCAATTTTAATTGATTATGGTATTTATAAACTATGATTAAAATATCATTGAATAGATTTTTTAAAATAACATTTTAATAGCATGAGTTAAATGTAATCTAAACTAGTGAAAATATGATCAAGGTAATTGAATTTTGGTTGATCAAAGTAATTTTATTCCCAGATGCATTGAAATAAGTCTGCTGTCAAAATTAATCAGATGATTAAATTTTGAAAATATTCTTCAAGTAGTCACAACACCTCTGTTTTCCAACATTGTGATCCTATGGTAGGGAGAGTGGAGTACCTGGATTGGGGGAGGATGGGAATTAGAGTAGCTTCTGAGCTATTCTTTCAATTCAAGTTCTAGCTTTGATATTTGCTAATTATACGTACGTTTTCAAACTGAAGCTCAGATTCCCCCATTGATAAATTGGGGATATACTCCTAGCCTTGCAAGATTTTTGTTAGCATGAATAATAATAAATGTAAAGTACCTACTCTCTGTCAAAATAAATAGTAGTTGCTCAATAAATACCACTACTATACTTATAATTAATACATTACATCTCACCTTTAGTCTAGATTCCAAATCTTAATTCAGCACATATTCGAAAAGTGTATACACACACTTTGAATAATTATAAAGGCAGTGTTTATTAAAATAATTTCATTTTCAAGATTGAGCTATCAGTTGTTAAAGTGTATATACATTTTGAGGGGACACCCTGGATATTCAATTTATATAATGCATCAGGCATTGAGCATCAATCAGATACTGTGTTTTTTAGAAGATAAACTGCTCTCAAAATTAATAATAACAATAAAAATTAGAGAGAGAGAAAGGAAAAGAGGAGAGAGAGCTGCATGACATCTTTTGTTTGCTTTTTACTACAATCTCTCATAATCAAATTAAGTTCTCACAAAACAATACAAAGAAGAATAACTTGAGGCCTTTACTTTAAAAATAAATATGCTGAGTCTAAAAATGGCTAGGTCATTTGCCTATGGCCATCCATTATGAAATCTGCTCCAAAAAGAACTTTATTTTCTACATGAACTCTCAAATCCTTGTATAGGAAATAGGGAATAAAAAGTACACAAAAATTCCATTGCGCCCTTGTATGTAAAGTCTTTCTTTTGCTGTTTTTAAGATCCTTTCTTTGTCTTTAACCTTTGCCATTTTAAATTAGTGAAATCTCACCTTTTGCAGCAGCATGAAATAAGTCAGACAGAGAAAGACAAATACCAGAAAATTTCACTTAGATGTGGAATCTGAAGAACAAAATAAACAAGCAAAAGAGAAACAGACTCATAGGTAAGAGAACAAACTTATGGTTGCCAGAGGGGAAGGGGTTGGGGGACTAGGTAAAAAAAAAAAAAAAAGGGGAAGAGATTAAGAAGTACAAATTGAAGCCATAAGATAGTCATGGGGATGTAAAGTAGAGCATAGGGAATACAGTCAACAATATTGTACCTGCTGTGCATGGTGCCAGGTGGGGACCTAAAATATCAGGGGAACACTTTGTAAAGTAAATGACTGTCTAACCACGACGCTGTACACCTGACGCTAATACCAAATGACATTGAATATAGATTGTAATTGAAAAATAAAAATGTACAAATACACAAAGAAATATGTAACTATGTACATGCAAAAATAAAGTCTTGTAAAACAGACACAGAATGGCAGTTTTCCATCCCATTTAGTAAAATTGAGGAAACAGAAGATTGTTATTCTCCACATTCAAGTCATTATGCAAGGACTTGGTTGTGAACTTGTTATTTATATATGTTTTTACTGTGAAGGTGCCTTATAATCCACAGCAGGTTTGTTTGTTGTTGTTGTTTTTTAAATGTCACTATGTGTTTATTGCTCATCTCTTCACTTAGGATTATATATGTGTGGATGATATAACATTCACCTTCCTTGCTGTAATTGAAAACATAGTTACATTATAATACGCCAAAAAATAAACTGAAAGAAAGTATGAAGTTCCGCAGGTCCTGGAATAATGTCATTTCATTCAATGTCATTTCATTATGATGTTGATAAGGTGCCAAAGGAATGTAACTCTTATTTATGTCATTTAGCCTATGGTAAATTGGTTTTGTTAGACCTTGTTTTGCTTAAAGTCACCGAACTTGTTGAGGACAGTCAGTGAGGGCTTACCGTAATTGTACTCAAAGTCCTGGATCTCAACCCTGGGAAGATCTCAGGGATAGCAAACATTTCACAAACCACAGTTTCCAATCCAACAGGACTTAAATGAAGCCTGTAAATACAGTACTCGGGTTGGAGAGTGTTTAGAGGAACTGGGTTCCACATATGTTTTACCCGGGCACCGCGAAGAGGGTTTATGAATGCCTCCTCACCTAGAAAAGCATCATGATGATGCAGGGAGCCTCTGAAGGCTCGGGGAGGGGCTTCCTGGTCGTGCTGGAGGGCAACCACTGCTGACGATGTTGTAGTGGAGAGTTGAGAGCAGGGCTGATGAGATAGAGCATCTGCTCAAAAGGAAAACCTGAGGAACCCATGTAAATGGCATCATGAAATCATGTGTAATAACTAAGACTCCAAATAGATGATTTCTTTACTGATTTCTCCAAAGCTGACCAATTTAGAAAAATCATAGAAGACCCAGGTTTTATGTTTTTGTGAAAAGATGATCATTAGTTTGTAAAAGACCCTCCCCCGATAGGTAGTTTGATGTTGTATTGAAAATTAGTTTGAAGTTGTTGGCATATTTTTATTCCTATCAACTACATTATTAGGAGAAAAAGAAAGAAAGGCATGGAGGAGGCAGGGGATAAAGGAGAAAGAAGAAAAAGGAAAGAATAAAGGAAGAGAGAAAGAAAGAAGAAGGAAAGTTGCCTAATGCATGTGACTCTCCTCTGGGCAGGCTATTTTTGTAGAGTCAGTGATCTCGTGAAAAATCAATAAATCTCAATCTTCTTGTTCACCCTCAGAGTAACAAGAATGCCTCCTATTACCCACTCTCAGGTCACTGTGTCACAGAAAGGGTGAACAAATATGAAAAAGGAAGTGAGAAAAGAGCCACTGGACACATTTGTAGGCATCTGTCTCCTGTGGAGGATTGAAAAGGGCAGGACAGACAATGACGTCTCAGTGTAACCGAGTCTTCATCATAAATTACTACCCATCACAACACAACACTGAGCAGAAGGGAAAACCAGTAAAGTTTGCTGTTTGTTGTTTAGATCATTTCACATTCGTTTTTCTCCCTCCTTATAGTCTTTTTTATCAAGGAGGATAATCAGTTAGGGCATAGAGAACTACAGGCAGTTAGAGAGTGGGCCCTAGAATTAGACTCTCTTGCAAGGAGCACAACATGGAGTGGAGGGGATAAGGGAGTTGGGCGGAGCAAACAGAAGGGTAGATATCATCAAGGTAAATAGAATATGCAAATGATCTCCACCCATAAATTACAGTACAGGTTTGCCCTTGGTATCAGGGACCCAGACGAAGTGACTGAGGTGTCCCAGAGGGATAGCAGAGTGCAGTGCAGGCAGAGAGAGAAGAGAACGTGACTAGAGGACAGCTGTCAATGGTAGCCAGTGTCAGAATCCAAGACACAAACTTGGATATCAAGCTCTCAGCAGGGAAGATGAGGCAATAAGCAAATTAGAGGCCAGATCCCTTGGTAATAAACAGTCTACCACAAGAGATCAGACCAAGAACAAGACAAAACCCAGTACTTGAAAACAGATGCAAAATTTGATCGTGGTTGAGCTGCAGAGATGTGAAATGGACATGTCTGAATGCTTCCCGTCAGATACGACAGAGCCAGTTGGTGGCACCCACTGCCCCTGGAGGTGGCTTCTGGACAAGAATAAGGTATCAGACCAAATTATGTCACTGGACATATTAGGGAACCCAAGAAAGAATTGCGGATTTGAAGACAGGACACTGCAGCGAAGCTGAAGAGCAGGGGAAGGACTGAAGGAGATGCTCCCATTCTTTTTTTCCCCCATCATGAGCAAGAAGAAGCAGAGACAGAAAAAAACACACACTCCATCACAGTAGAATTAGATTCTAAATCTGAAAAAAGACAGTTCAAAGAACATATGAACATAAATGCAGAAATTCTAAATAAAATAATAGCTAGCCGATGCTTCCATTCGTAAAGAGGGACAGGTCTTTTATAACTTTGATGACTGAAGATGAGTTGCTTGGTGCTTGGACAGGCCCTGAGGGCTGCCGTTTTAGACAAAGGGAACAAGGAGAGAGAGCTGATGTGACCACAAAGCAGCAGAGCCCAGTGTGACTCTGGCCCTAAAGTGCCGCATCTCCTTTCGCTCTTTCACGTCCCAGCCCTGGGACTGGAGCTTCAGACGGAGACCTTGATGTGGGACTCCATCCTTCTCTAAAGTGACCCTCGGAGCAGTAACTAAACTCTCCGAGGCACCATTAGTTCATGTAGGACATATAACAAAAAACCCACTTCACAAGGCTGTCTATGAGATAGCATCGGGGACTGCACCTTTAAGTTAGTATGCAAATGGTACTATGTGAGTGGTTTTGTTTCAGGTACTTTCTCTGAGAGGTTGGTTCTGAGTAGGTCCGGTTCCAGAAAAAAAAAGCAGGACGGTGACATGTGGGACCCCTCCATTCTGAAAACCTGGTTGCTTACACAGATGGGAAACCAGTGCAAGTGCGGCAGGTGTGATGGGAGGAGGAGGACGATCTGGCAGCCTCTACAGCGTAACTTGTTTCTTGGCCAGCAGCGGTCATGCAGGTGCTGGTGTCAGAGCATCTCCAGAATGCAGGGAGCAGGGCCTCTCCCTGTGCACTGGCAGCAGAGGAAATCCGTACAGGCCAGGAGTGGGAGCTGAAAGGTAAGCCAGAAACCCAGGTGAACTCACAGATGGCCAAAGCAGCAAACGGAAAAAACCCACCATGTCTCCCCAGGACTAGGAGAAGCGCAGTTCACTTGTTTTACCTCAAACGCCTTCCAGCTGGATGCGCTGTAGGGGACACCCCAGAGCAAGACTTCATGGAACAGATCGCAAAGCAGAAGAACCCGGATGCTCCCAAGGATAATGAGTCAGAATCCGTTCACATGAAAAACCGAGAGAAAAGGAAAGGTTTTCCTTCATTTGATGTTTAGGAAAGTTTTTAGACCAGAGCTTCTCTAACTTGAATGTGCCTCCAGAGCCCCTGGGGCCGTCTCCAAAGGCAGGCTGAGTTCCCAGATCCCCAGTGAGGCCCATGCATCATGCTCAAGGCGGAACTGGACAATCAGGACTGGGGATTTGAAAACAGCTCTTATGACATATACCAACAGATGAGAGACGTTTAAAAAGAAGGAAAAACAAGATACCCTCTTATAAAATAAGAGATCCTTGATGTAAAATATGTTTGGAAAATGTTTGATGTTTTCTTATGACACCTATTCTCCTTTGAAAGTATTTTCAATTTATTTGTGAGGTGAAGATACCTGTGAACAGACACACACACACACACACACAGAGAGAGAGAGAGAGAGAGGAAGGGTATAGAGTCAGACCACTGAGTTCCAAGGGCGGCATTAGTATGATGCACTGGGCCATTTTTCCTCTCAGTATCCTCATATGTTAAAAGAGCAAACCAACACAATTGCTGAATGCTTTAAAATAGCACTGAAGACTATGGGAGTGGTTGTCACATATACTAAAAACTCTCACTAAATGGTTACCATTACCAATAATGCTGGTAACATATCAACATATCTTTCATGGACTCCTAGTTTCTCATGTAAAGTCTCCTCAGTTCTTTTCAATCTCATTATAACTTTCTGATTAAAGTCAATAATTTTATTTTAAAACTTTTGTGAATATAGAAAAGAATATTTAAAAATGTTTAAATCTATGCTCAACTCAATTATGAAGAGATGTATATCTTTAACACTCACTTTTGTGGATATCCAATCAATATTATATCATATAGTGTTATATGTGATATACTATAATAGAAGTGTGTATTTAAAATTCAAGTTATAATCTATATATTTTATCTCAACATAGTCACAAAAATATATAGCAAAAAGCTCCCATTATTACAAAATAAGCATTTCACCATCAATTTTAATTCTTCCTTTTAATGCATTTACCATATTTTAAAGTATTCACTTATGACTTTTTTTTTGAGTTAATAATTCTTTTTTCTTAAAATTTTATTTTTTATTACAAAGGGTATTACATATGTGTCCATTTTTCCCCCCGCCCTAGACAGTCCCCTAGCCTCCCCTATTCCCCAGTGTCTTATGTCCATTGGTTATGCTTATATGCATGCATACAAGTCCTTTGGTTGATCTCTTACCCCCATACCTCCCGCCCCCGAACCCTCCCCGGCCTTCCCGATGCAGTTTGACAATCTGTTTGAGTCAGCTCTGCCTCTGTAATGATGTCTATTCTTGATACATATG
>NW_006284838.1:1409530-1411989 GCF_000327345.1 Myotis davidii | reverse complement strand
TTTTTTTTACCTTTCCAGGGGAGTTCTGCCCTTCCCGGCTGCAAACCGTCTCACCAGCTGAGCCCTTTCGCCAATTCGGGGTGGGTGTTATTAGTTTCAGCTGCTCACTCCATTTGCTCCGGGACACGACCTGGGACGCGTCTGCCTATATCGCCGCCATCTGCTTTCCCCCTTTCACTTATGACTTTCACCAAAAGTTTAGGTGTATACCATTTTTATTTTTTAATATTGAATAGCATTATAATGACTATTGTTACAAATATTATTTGTGCACACTTGTAGTTCTGCTATGAATTCAGAAAAATGCTGGAATAAAGGGCATGCACATCTTAAAATGTTCTTGATACACAGTTTCAAATGAGCTAGCAAAAGGTTTTACTGAAGCCTAGTGCCACAGGCATCGGGGCAGTGGATGCAAAGCATGGGTGTGTGTTTTGGGGAGAGTGGGATGAGAGGCAGGTCAGAGAGGGAACCGGGGCCAGGCACACAGGGCCTGGAGGTGATGGTAGAGGCTTTGACTTTCACCCTGAATACGATGTCACTGAGCCTCTCCAGAGTGCAGGGAATAGGCACCCTATCCGAAAAGAAGAAGCTCCCTTTTCTGGTGCAACCGATGACCTTTTTTCAATTTAGCAGGTGTAATTAGAGATCCTTAGCCCACCCGCTTTGTGTTGGCATCTTCTCCATCCTTTTATGGATGACGATCACAGGAGTCACACTACTTGGAACCCTGTTTCAACTTTGGGGCATTTCTTCCTCATTTTACTGCCTAAGAAGCATAACCTACACATGTTTTCCTGAGGCCATTGGCCCTGAACAATTCCTCAAGTTGTCAAACTTGACTCTGACACCACACTTCACTCCCATCAGGAAGGTTGCCCCTGTGCCTCTCCTGTGTTTAGGCGCTGTTTGGATGTGCCTGGTTACGGTTCCCCTGTGTTCAGACATCTTAAGCTCTTGTATGCTGGATCCCTTTTAGACCTGGAGGCCTTTGTGCCAATAGCTTAATGAAGATATCCATGAGGTGAGCAGAGCTGCGTTGTTGAGAAAGCACTGCACAGATTCTGATTGGCTACTTCCCTCGCTTTGGTCATTTCAATTGCAATAAAGAAACGGGGCACTTCTGAAACCTCTGTAGACATCACCATTTAGTCTCAAAGCTCTACACTTTTTAGGAATGGGATACAAGAATGAAAAAGAGATGCTAATTCTAGCATATTATGGAAGAGAGCAAAATGTGGGGAGGAAAAAAAGGGAGAAAACCAAGATGTGTGTTTGAAATAAAAATCAGATTAAATCGGAACTAGTGAGGTCACTATCAGAAAGGAAGTATTCATTGTTCCATATCATTTACTATTCCTTTTTTTTTCTTTCAACAACCATTTATTGTATTATCTGCATGCCAGACATGTGCTATGAGACTTGTAGTAATTAAAAATAAATTAAAACTTTTGCTTGAATAAGGTAATTAATCTGTGCATAGTAAGCACACAAACAGCTATTGTTATTATAATTAACTTCTGGGCTATGAATATTTGTAGAAGAAATTATTTTCAGCCTAAGTTTTAAAAAAAGGGGGATGGGAAAAAAGGAATTGGGAAAGGTTTTGTGGAAGAAGTGTACTTCGAGTTGTACTGCCCAAGAACGGAGCAGCTTGTCTATTCCTCACACCTAGTCCGTGTGGCTGTGTGGGACCATCCTGGTTTCTGTCTCCTGGTTTGCTGAGCAGACGCTGACGCAGTAGGTGTTAAGGGCACTCACTGCTTCCCTGTCTGCCCTTGGTGACATTGAGGTTGGGCCTGCTCTTATTCCATCGAATCTGTCGGCAATTCATTCTTTGAAAGGAACAGTGGGTAAATGAGACCCCAGTCAACAATCAACAGTAAAGACTATTCCTGCCCTGCATTTTAAATGGACACATTTTAATGAAAGGAAATGAAGAAGATTCAGGTGGCATTTTAAAATGGGATGAAAACTCAATCAGAAAAGGATTATACCCAGGCAAAACCACCTTGCATCATGGTCTTTTATAGGCAGCCAGTGACTATCTGGAGGAGACCGAAGGTATCTGTCACACACCATATGGCGAGATAAAGATGGCTTATTTTTAAAACTGCATCTGTGTCAGACAATTAAACATTAAAACTGTACATGGCTAAAGATTAAGCGGCAAACTTGAAGTTTTTGCAGGTTTCACTGTAACCACTTTGGAGATTTTTGTAGATATAAAATCTACCTTTGGAGGATATAAAATTTATCATTAGAAGAAGAATATCTAAGTCACACAATTCCAAGAAGCTATTTTTAAAAAGACACAAAAAGAAAGCAACAAGTTGCAATTCAATCCACAAAACAGCTCAAATAGTAACCAATACTGATTCCAGCCAGGCTACACCCACCCAAGGGGCAAAAGGCCTTGGGAAATCTCTCTCCCTGGAGTGCAGGGGTGGGGTGGGGGC
>NW_006284838.1:1408446-1409520 GCF_000327345.1 Myotis davidii | reverse complement strand
CCAATATTGATCTAATCGGTGTAAGGAACCTGGCTTCTGTTAGAGATCATAACAAACCCACCGCCCAGATTGGCAAACTGGCATTGGGTTTCTACATCCCACCCCTACTGGATTTGAAAAGAAAGATCAAATAATATTTTTCTTAAATTAAAAATAAGATTTTAAAGTTATTATAATCTAATTTAAAAGTTTTTCTCTCATGATTCTTTGTCTCAGTTCAGAAATCTAAAACATCTGAAGGCCATGAAGAGTGCCATTTAACCAAAAATGTCAGAGCAGATGCCAGGAGGAGAGCTCTCAAAGAGACACCATTTCTTGGACATCCTGTTCCCATTGACATCTCTAAATGCCAGCAGTAGGGCTCTTACCTGAGGGCTTAATGACTTAATATGTAAATAGAGGTCTTACAACAGTGTTTGGAACATAAAAAGCCATTATTTGTTGTCTTTTAAATAATAATGATTATTTTTTATAGAATAGAGATGTGATCTGGATAGTTCAGGGTAATGGATAACTCAAATAACATTTAATAATACTTTCCACTTGATGAGCATTTAATATGTGCTAAATGCTTTATGTAAACTCTCTCCTAATTTTTACTTGCTATTATCTCAATTTTATTATCTAAAAATCTGATGCTTAGAAAAATTAAGTCAACTGCTCAAATTAAGAGTACCGTATTTGCCGGCGTATAAGACGACCCCCTAACATTTCCACTCAAAATACAGAGTTTGTTATATACTTGCCATATAAGACTACCCCCTCTTCCGCACACCTTCCACACACCAAATAAAAGGTAAAACAATATCAGATTTGATTTTAACATTTTAATTTATATTCAAATGCTTATGACATGCAGGAAAACTGTCACAAGGCTGTATGTAATCAAACATATGCATAAAACAGTGCAAGTTTATCACCGGTAAACATACCGGTAATTCACTAAAGAAAACACACTCTATGGACTGGTACCGTAGATGCTTCTCAGGAACACAGGCAAGCAGCCCACAACCTAGAGGGACTGTCAATGATAGAAGTAAGATAACAAATAGAGGGAGAGACAAAGTGCCGGGC